>NW_027526295.1:256129600-256566354 GCF_048455015.1 Haemaphysalis longicornis | reverse complement strand
GCGCTTTCCACCGTGCAACCCGCCGTCCTCGGACATACTGAGAATTCAGCCATTCACGACTTCGAGAAAGAGGGGCTGGGGCACTACTGCGACGAAGCGTGACGGCAAGAGTCGCTCAAAAGAAAAAAAGAAAACAGCGTGTCGAACACGTTCCGAGTAGTGTCTGAAATTAAACAAACTGAAGTTTTGGAGCCTCTGAGAAAATCGTAGCACATTTAATTTTCTTTTCCATGAAGTGCTGGAAAATTAGCAGAACTCGCCAGCCTCGTCTGTCCGCCGTGCGGTAGAGCTCTTCCCGCGCGTCGACAGGGATAAAAATCGGCAACAAAATCGGTTGGTTGGGAAGTTGATGTGGGCAACCACCCTTTGTGCGTTCTCGAAGTGGTCGCTGAAGGCATGCCTGCGGTGTTTATTTTTTGAGACCGCCCCCCCCCCCCCCCCACTCCTGAAATTCTTGTAAGTAGGAGAGGGGCCGATGGGCTGGAATCTTGTTGCTTGTGGCTCCCCTTCAAAACGAGCAAATCGTTTTTTTTTTTGTTCCTCTGCAGGGGAAGCACTTCGAGGCCAATAAATGTTCAAAAGCTGTGGGCGTATGGAAAAAAAAAAAAAAAAAAGAACTGAAAAAAGGATGAGCGGCGGGGTATGGCCACATCTTGATTTTTTCTGCTTGGTTAGTTCCTGCACCTGCCTTGGGGCGAATGCGGGGGTTAGCAGCTGCAGACACCTAAAGCCAAGCGAACTTTTCTTGCAGTCTCACTGCGCCACATCTGGGCGCGCACGGTCGTTAGCTAGCCGCGCACGTGGTGACAGTGACAGTTCCGGAAGAATTCCACTAGCTACTGCAAGCTTTACGTCGCAAGGGAAACAAAAGAAGAAGCAACGAATATCCGAGGTTTTAAGGGAGAACCAGATCTAGAATTGATGTCCTGCACGTGTGACGAATTGAAAAGTTAAGTTTTTGAACCGGACTTGTACTCCGAATCGGACAGAACGTACTGATTGTGATTCGATTAAGACGGCCGTATACTTGAACTGCTTCCAGGGTGGACGAACCAATTTTGACGTCGATTCCACTCTCAAAATCATCCCTCGAATGAGTCTCTTGGGTACAAACTTGGCACAGGATGTTTTAAAGCGAAGCTTTGATGTTCTCGCTGGTGGCGTCTGTAACTCGAAAACGGCGGGTGATGAAGTGAAAGAAAAAAAAACGCTTACCGTGGCCGGGTCCTTGGCGTTATTGCTCCATTTCGACGAAGTCGAAGAGGTTTGTAAAACTCGGACGACAAACAAACAATCCGTCTCGAGAAAGCTTCGCTTAACCATCGTCGTCGTTAGACTTAGGGGTGCATGACTTTTTCTGCGGGTTTCGGGACAAAAGGGATCTGAACTCACTTATTAGTGATTTGTTCTTTTATGTGGTTTTTCGGGTTAAGTTGATTGTGGGCATGCACAGATACGTAAGATTATCAGGTACATATAGGATTATCATTATTATTCGCCACGGAGATACACCGCTTGGGAAGAAGCTTGTATTTGCTCCTCCTGGTTGTCTTTGTTTCTTCGCGCTTCACCACACCATAAACCCTTACCAACTCACCCAGCTTCCTTTGTGGCCTAAAAAAAAGAAAATGTAGATCATCTTTCATCGTCCCTAGCTGCTCGTTACGAAATAAATTCATCCATCATTTTCAAATATTTCACCCATCTGGACAGTCCGTTCCAAACCACTCGGGACGACCAGGCAGCGCTCATAAATGTGCGCCCTGTTTTTCGAGTCAAAATAAGTGTACAATGAAGTTGTAAATTCGCGATCGTTTCGCACTTTCAATTGTGTACACGGGCGTCTACAACGAACATAGTTGACAGTGTCAGCTTTGTTATGCTTGCTTTGGCACTGCGTGCACACAAAAGGGAGGCCTGGTCGGGAATGTCGCGACTTCGCTCCCGGCAAGTTCCCCCCACCGTGGCGATGACCGGCGCCTAGTTTCCCTTTTGTCATAGTGCGGCGCCCACCCCGCACGCGCACTCGCGCCGGATAAGAGCGTACTCGGAATCGATCGCTTTGTGTGGTTACTTAGAATAAGAAAATGACCGAGGGGGCGATTTAGCTAGCCTCTGCTTCCCCTTGCGAGCTCTCCATACAGATCTCAACGGCTTCTTGACATTTTTCATTGCTATTTGCTTCGACTCTTAATCGCTGCGTCTTGTCCCCCGCTTTGAAACGAATGATTGGCTTGTTGCGCTCAAATATGACTCTTTCTTATTGGCTGAATCCCGTGGTTCTGGGGACGTGCTAAAGCCGTGTTCGGTGTCCGTGGCTGGCTGCTCTGCGCAGTGCGCACCATCCTGAGAGAGACCTCGTCGGCCGCTGAAGAGTTCGTCTAGGCAACGCCGATTGGTATGGGTCCCCAGCCTTTCTTGCAACCTTTATTGATGGCTCTCCAGGGTACAGTTTATTGTGCTAATAAACCCTCGTGCCTCGTTATTAATCTAGTTTTACTGTAATTCACGCGGAAATGTTGATACACGTAGGGGCGAGCTTACCGTGCGACGTGAGCATTTTACTCAAGAGTGGCTGCCAATTTGTGACAAAAGTATATCAGACCTAATTGATTATGCCGACAACGCTCAGAATGCGTTCATCAGGTACGTATTAGCACGGATCCGTATGCTCCGTCTGTTTCGTGGTTATGTTGACCGAGACCCGACTGCGCCGTCGTGTGCAGGCACGGCGAGGAGGGCGCTCCCCATCGTAACGAATGTGCGGGCATGGCGAGGGCCGGCCGCGGAACTAATCCCCCCACCCCTACCGAAACGAATGCACAAGCGCCCCTACGCGGGCCCCGTCAACATGGTAACTACGGTACAGACGGAGCAGCGAGAAGATGTGTCTTTACGTGCTCAGCCGATGTGGAGATCGAGGTGCTGTGCATTTCACCCTTTAGCTGTGAAGGCCCCCAACCCTTGTTAGCATGATCAAACTCGCTGAAGTTTTTATGTAAAAAAGAGAGTACATGCATAGAGAGAGTACTAACAAAAGACTAACATGCAAAAGAGAGTACTAACATACATGCATTTATTAGGAGGTTCCCAAACGTCGCAGTCCCACAAATTAATCATTGGAGCTGGGAGGGCTTTTATTTGATCAAGATGGATTTAGGTCAACTGCTTTTTTACTCAGCGCCCTTAAACAGGACTCTATTCATTTTTAATTTTTATTCTTTTTTTTCCTTATCTTTTGTCTCCTACTCTTCTTCTACCACCTTCTTCCTTTGTTTCCTTCTCCCCCCTTCCCCGCAGAGTAGCATGTCAGCGAATTCATGCTGGCAAACCTCTCTGCTTTCTCTGTAATAAAGGGTCTCTCTCTCTCTCTCTCTCGCAGGTACGCAACGGAAGTTTGCGGCGTGGGACATCTGGAAGGTCCATCGATGTTGTAGAAATATGAGACAACCGGCTTGCGCCGTGTGGGCTCGCTGAGCCTGCGTGCTACGCTGTCTTTTTTGTGTGTGTGTGTGCGTGCGTGCGTGCGTGCGTGCGTGTGTGTGTGTGTGTGTGTGTGTGTGTGTGTGTGTGTGTGTGTGTGTGTGTGTGTGTGAGTGAGTGAGTGAGTGAGTGAGTGAGTGAGTGAGTGAGTGAGTGAGTGAGTGAGTGAGTGTGTGTGCGCGTGTGTGCGTGTGCGTGCGTGCGTGCGTGCACAGATGGGCGAGAAGAGGGTAGCCCACCAGAAGAGCAAATGCTGCTCTACAAATATCGGGCATAGAAGTATTCTTTCTTCTGTGTTATAATAATTAATTATAATAGATTATCGGAGCATTATCTGCTCCGATATTGCTAGATTAGATTAGTCTGCTCCATTTGAAGCTTCCCGCCTTAAAACTTTTAATCAAAAATATTTTGAGAACGCAAAAATGTTTCGTATTGTTAAACATCTTAAAATAACGCTTTCACGTTGCATTAGCATCAAAAGATTTAAAATTTTCAACATATCATGTGTGTTTTCGGTTTCGGTTTCAGGCTCTCGCAATCTAGAGGAGTCGCATTGTCGCCAATGCAGTTCCTGCGCTACGGCCTTTCAAGAATGGCTGATGTTTTCAATGGTACGTCGCTTCATCTGGTCACGCAATTCTTATACTACCTTGTCATGTCTTTGACGCTTGTGCTGTTAAATAGTACTCATTTTACTTTAAGGTTATAACTTAAGATTCGCAGTGTTATCGATCGACTTTGGGTCGTCCGTAAGTGAGATTGAAACTGACTGCCTGGGGGGCACAGCCTTCCCCTGTCATCCAGGTTGTTTCTGACGAAAACACAGCTTGAGGTGTGCAAGGAGCGGCCACAGGCAGCATCATTTTTTCGCTTTCACTGGCAAACGAATTTTCGTTGCTTCAAATTCAGTCAATATTTAGTTCCCGAAATAGATTGCAGCCATTTCTAGTAAGTGACGTTTTTGTTTACATTCCTCTTCACGACAAGGTTTGACGGGTGTCATTGGTCCGCTGAACTGGCATGAAGTTACAACGAGTAATTTGCTCACCCAACGGCTGCGAGAGACGATGCTAGTACTTATTCATTTCTTTGCTGTCACATCGCGGTGTCTTTTTTTTTTTTCGCTGGTGTCATAGTTGCGTTGGAGTTTGGTAATGACCGCTTGTTAAATGCCGTGATAAAAGAAGGGATGACCAAGCGTTTAAACGTGTATGCGAACTGCATTAATTATTTCGCAGGAATGCCCCAGTAATGGGATCGTATTCTGCAGCTTACGGCCAAATCGCCAAGTTATTAATAACTTGACGATTCAACACAGATTACAATTGTAATATGTGTTGAATTTATTCACCTATCTTTAACGCTAGTAACTGTCGTTCTAGTTTAGAAATTCATCGCAATTGAGCCATCAGTGCGTGTTGCTCTAACGAATGTTTTTTTCCCTTAATTTCTTCAGAGTGCCCAGGAAAATAACCTGATTCGTAAGGCAATGCTCGTGTGCGGTTTCTTACCCGACTATTTGGGTGTCCGCACCGTCTGTGTTGTTCCGATATGTTTCGCCACCGTCTTGCGTGTTTTCGAGGCATGTTGGAGTCGTATTTGCGACGTGAGTTTCCACCAAGAAGAGCTAGCGTATGTTTACTGTCACCCTTCTTTTTTTTTTTTCGATGTGAAAAATGAGGTGTTTCTTCAAGGGCTTCCATTTGAAGCATGCTCTGAGCTTTGCACTATTTTATGCTCAATTTTTCACTTTCCAGCGTCTCTAACTTACGAAGTTGGAGCTCTAGAATACGACGACTTCAAGCCATCTGCAGAACCTGTCTATATATTGGGAACAAAGTACAGCACATTACATGGTTAGTGACTGCGGTAGCTAATTAATATCCTTATACATTCAGTGATAACCTTGGTATGCATGCATACGAGCATATCCGCAAAAGGTATAGAGTTGGCATTGGCTTTATACCAGCTGCTACTTCCAGGAACTGACAGCACAGCAAACGGTTGTATCTACTGCGCTATCTTATCTCGTGCCTATTGACTAAGCTTCTGGAAACGCAACAGGGCAGCATTGCTGATGATGTCACATAAAAGCTATGCATGTTGGATGGTTTTTGAAAAGAATTGGTTGAGACCTGAGGAACTAGCAATGTATTTGCCCACCTAAATTCTCTCAATTTGTTCACAATTAGTGTAAACCATTGCTCAAAGCTTAATATTTAATGTACTGTGTAACATGCTAGGCTGGGCATGTATTTATTTCCAACAAAGCTAGTGGCTCGTGTTCTGCACATAAGCTGAAGGAAGGAAATTTGACATTGTTAACTGTTTCAGAGCTCGATGACCTGAGGAGCGATGTGACGTCGAAGATCTGGTTGACATATCGCAGGAACTTCCCGGCAATCAGTGAGATACTTTACTTTGCTCTTGTCTGCTTGAATTTGTGTGCAATGTATATTTCCATTGCACGGTGGATTCCAAGTAGTTTGGAGTTGTTTAATTTGAGTCGTCTCATTATTTGAATGTCTGAGTTACGCCAAGGTCATGAACATTTATAATCACTCCCTCTAATTTAACCTCCACTTTGTTTGACTGCAATTTCGGCATCCGTCAAGTGTGATTTGACAAGATTGCATTGTGCTTCTTCTTATCATCTAGTGGTAAAAGCATTGAAAATGTTCCGAATCCTTGCATTTTTTTCGAAACTAGTTTTCCTGTTGCTTCAGCGTGATGCGGCCTAAGCAGCAAATGTTAGGAATAAATGCTGTGGTTTCACAGCATAACAAAACGTGCTTCTCATTTTTAATCTTGAATAAGTGCACGTGTATTTTCAGGGAGTACAGCTTACATTTTATGCATCATGTAATCATAGTAGTCGAGAAATAAACTGGGCTTAATAATCATGGTGTGTTCTTTAACAGCATGAATAAATGTGGTAATGTCTTGCAGAGAGACAACAAAAGTTGTGTTATTATTTGTGCACCGCAATTTATTTAGCCTAGGGTGCATATAGGTGTGTGACAACAGAATATGATAATTAAAAATCAATATGGTTCACTTCATGGAGACGCGGTGCTTTGCAGCAGTTATTGGCATAGTGTACAATAATTGTCTGCAGCTGATACATGTTCTAATAGTTGCGGACTGGACTGCAGAGTAGAGAAAGAAATAGCAATAATGCCGCAAAATGGCAATCAATATCCAGCTGTGTAGCATATTTTGCTTTTAAAAAACGTTCTCTTCAACAGCTTTATTTAGCTTCCACTTCCTGTGTTACAAACCTTGCTTGGATGTGTTTTGGGTAGCCAGCGCTCCACCTAAAGGCCAACTGTAATGAAAATTTACCTGCCCCAAATTGTTTCAACATGTGGTTTACACCAGTAAAGTCTTTTGTGACCTAGTTTTGAACTCCACACATGTACAGTATTTTATGAAAACCATTTGAAAACACGCTGCTCCAGCTGATGCAGCACCTAGCAGAGTTTCGCCACAAATGGTCGCCACTGCGGCGAACTTCCGGATGTGACATTACTGTCAGAGCTCCTGTTGCTCCTGTTGTCTCCCCTCAGTAGCCCTTTAATAAGTGCTTCCTTGTGTGAGTGAGCAGCGTAATTTATGCCTCACGCATGAATAAATGGTTTTCACGTGTTTCCGAAATGCGAGGAGCTGAAGAAGCTCTGCGTTGATGAGACAGGCAGAGCAAATGCCGGGGGAGCTGGGGCTGGTCGATGCGAGGCGATATGATGTTGATGAAACGGTTGAGATCGTGGTCACGACAGAGGCAGCAGGCGCTCCGTCGACTGTTCAAGTTCGCGGGACGCCAGTATGGCCGACGTGAGAGCCACCCTAGATACGCTGTTGGTGCAGCCAGGCGTTGCGTTGGTGCGCGAACGAGTACACATGGAGCGAATATGCGAGGACCAGTCGACGAATAGCAACCGGCGGCGCTCACCCGACGCGCAGCGGCAGAAAAAAATGGATTATAAATCGGAGATCATTTGAGGAAAATGAGGTTTCAACGAGTGAAGTCCACGCGATTCTGATAGCTCAATCCGAAAGCAAAACACAGTCCCGACCCAGCTGCCATGGCTTGTGTCACCGATAGCTTTTATTGGGTTAAATAAAACCGATCTGGCGGCATTACTTGTGTTAATAGCCGTATGAGACCAATCTGCAAGATCGGTGTGTGCGGAACAAGCGGTTTCACTGCGGGGGGCCTCTCAAATGCGATGAAAACTGGAAGACACTGTACCAGAAGCTGCAAGTCGTATGTATTGGTGGACTTGTTTGACATGCTGTATTTTGTAGGACGTCATCAGGTGACGTGCACGAAAGGTAAAATGCCGTGTTATGTTTTGGAGGTCACTAGTTCAGATCTTCCCGAGGTGTTCTTTTTTTGATGTTCAGCTATTATGTTAACTCTTTTCTTTTTCTACTGCCGTTGACGCTTTTGGAAACTGAAAACGGATATTTCAGCAGAAGAAACACCCCTGACTCACGCCACTGTTAATTCTGGTTGTGGAGGTTCAGTTATCCACACTGGCTCCTTGACTGAAAGCAACCCAGAGGCAACGTGGCAGCGGGCACCGTGTTTTTGCTCCATGTAGTTCAGCTCCACGAACATACGGCGTCCTGCCGTGGAAACTTTTCCACCGTGGGAGCTTTGTCATAGAAATTCACTTCACGCGGCCAACACGAGGCAACAAGCTGTTGTCGGGTCCTGTCAAGGCGTATGGTAGCTGAGCGGCACACTGCATGGAACTGGTTCAGTTCAAACCACTTCACCGGAGAAAAAAAAAAAAAAAAAAAGCGACTGTTGGCAACATTTCGCTCACAGGTAAGAAAAATGGGCTCCATTTGGAAATATAGGTAAAAACAAAGTTGGCATAATTGAGTCGCGGTTAGGGTGGCTATTTCATGGCACCAGCGAAGGCACTGCAGTGCTTTCATTGCTGCATGGCTTTTTATATAGGTGGGCATCATTATTTATCTAAATATTTGGCGTGGGCACCCTGTTAACAACAACAACAAAAAAACAAAGCATACTAAAATTCTGGATATGAACTTTGATAATATGCGCTGAAACTGAATTCGTACATGCTAGACAGCTTGTTTCGGCACTTTCCCTTATAGTAGCTTTTTTGTCTTGCTTTCTTCTCTCGCAAACGCAGTGTGGTTTGGTCAGCACGGCCAATATGCTCTGCGCAAGCGCTCATGTAGCGCTCAACACTGCTGTTGGTGCGCCTATTTCCTAGCTCTCAGCCACTCTCTTCTTCACCATGATGCCTCGCGATGCCCGTGTTTACCTTCTGGATGACTGTGGGTGCATCTCAGCTGCCCACACTAAAGTAGTAATGGTTGCACTGACTTCCTAGCACCTTTTAGTGCTTGTTTTGCATTTTCAAAGAAACGCACTAATTGAAGCACCTTGAATGCACGCTGTCTTATAGCAGGCAACCACGGGAGAATCTTCCGGACGTGCCCACTCAATTCCCGAGTCTAACGTCATTTCTGGCTAGCTGTAATGGCCGCCCCTTTCATCAGGTTTTGGTTTGGAAAAGAGCAGATTTTGATTTTCGTTTGCAATGCAGCAGCGTGTAATTGGGCCTCCAGATTCTTAAACTAGTACTTCCTGAAAACAGTGCATTTAAGAGTGACCGAAAATTTCGTTGCAGTTGGCCTTCAGTTCACAACGCACATCGACACTTGCCTCGCTGTGTATATGCGTAACGCCTTGGCCCAATTGCAGGCGGCACTGACTACACCTCAGACACCGGCTGGGGATGCATGCTGCGGTGCGGACAGATGGCCGTGGCCGAAGCCCTCATGCGACGGCACCTCAGGAGAGGTATCGGATGGGCCACCGTTTCCTTCTTGGCACTGTCACGACATTTGTACGAAGTCGTACCATTGTGTGCATGAATGTGTACCATTGCACTTATTGCATGAATAAGTACCATTGCAGTGTGCAATGAGTATATAAGTAGCATTGCATGAATAAGTACCATCGTACCATTTTGTGCATGAAGTTGTACCATTGTGTGCATGAATCATGCCGTTGAAGGAGCTTCTCAGTACAAAATTGGTGTGCATACGTTAGTGGGAATAGATGGCCACAGTGCTATGAAAAACATCCGTTGTGTCGGGAATGTGTTGCTTCTGCATTGAGCAGGAGTTGTAGGTTTGATCTCGGGCCATGGTTTTGATCTTGATTGTGGGGTTTAACGCGCCGACGCAACGCAGGCAATGAGGCGCGCCGTAGTGGAGGGCTCCGGATTAATTTTGACCACCTGGGGATCTTTATCGTGCGCCGAAATCTCGTACACACGGGCGTTTTTGCTTTTCGCCTCCATCAGAAAAGCGGCCGCCGCGGCCGGGAATCGAACCCGCGACCTCGGGCCATGGTTTTCCTAGTGGATGTGAATAACGAGAAATTTCTTGTGTGTGCAAGATTCTTGCTGGATGTTGACCATCTCCAGCTGGTGGAAATTAATCCTTGGCCTTCTACTGGTCGTCATCTAGTCCAGATGCGGACCTGGCACTTAAAACCCCCAGTTTGAACCTTGTATCGAAAACGACCAGAACAGTTCTGAAACGGTCGACTGAAAGCTCCGTCACGGGGTATTTTTCATAATTCGCCGGGCTTCTTTATCAGTCAGGAAAAAGGAGTACACAATTAGTACATCTCTAAAAATCCACAGTTTGATGTCCCTCAAGGCTACCTACAAGTGCTTCATTGACACTTTAATGATTGGGACAGTACTCCTTGAGTTGGATAATTAATTACAATTACCTAACTATTATTTCATTAATGAAAAAATTACTGGCCACTACTCCACTGTACTGCAAACATTATGCACTAGTTTTTCTTCAAATGACGCCATTGCTCTTTTTAAAAATCTTGGTGCATGATAGTTGGGACACCCTGTGAATGTGGGTCTACTGTACTGAGTGTGAGCTTGTATAGATCACGCATGTTAAAAAATAGGGAGGGACAAGTGAATTGTTTTTCATCATGATGTGCATCAGATATTTGTTTGCCAGTGTTCAGAATGTTCCCTTACAGAGTTGCGGTGTTGAAGTTATGTTGTCCTTGTGTCCTTGTCTGTACGCATCAGTGCTTGTGGCTGTCTCCTTTGTGCAGGCTGGCAGTGGACACCGGGAATCCGAGATGAGAGCTACCTGCGTGTCCTGCGCATGTTTCAGGACAAAAAGAACTGCACGTTCTCCATACACCAGATCGGTGAGTGCTCTGCGTACGTGCACTTGTGGGCAATGGTGGTTTCTTAAAATTTGCTTTGCTAGCGTTCTTTCTGTCCATCTCCCCCTTATTTTTTTCTTCTGGTGTTTCAGTTAGTCTTTTAGCTGATCTTTTATTACTACTTTTTAAATATTTTGGCTATAGGTGGTATTCATTGAAAAGTTTAGCTTTCAATTTCTTCGCTTGGCGATACTAGAAATGGCCACAAACATGGCTGCTGCGCCATGGATATGGCGCAGCTTGTGCCACTGCGCCCGCACGCCGAAGAAAAAAAAACAACACCGGAGGCGACAACAAAGTTTCCACTGGTGATTTTCAAGTGTATTTTTTTTTCTGTGTAGACGAAGCGTTAATAATAAACACAACATTGCGGAACGTGGTTTGGCTGCAAAAACAGCGCAGACAAGTGACAAACAAAAGCGCCTAGCTTGTCACTCTGTACGTATTCATCTCTGCGCTGCTCTTTAAGTATTTAGATTGTATACCCAACTAGCCCAAAGTTACGCTTTAGTATGTTATCATGGAATACGCTTGGTCATTAGAGAGCAGTCTAAGGCGACGAAAGGGTTGGATGCCTTTAATTTCCTGACATGTACGGGTGTCGACCTCGAAACACTCACCAGGTTGAAGCTGGGCACCCAGTCTGGTTTGTCTCATCCATAAGAATGCTCGCTGGCTTAATTAGTGAACATTTCAAGCAGTACGCAATGTTTCAAGCATGTCACGTGATGTGAAGTGAAAGCTTCGACGCCATATCACCCCCACCGGAAATGAAACGGGCGCAACAGATTCGGTACTGGTTAGCCCCATTGTTGATAACTTCTATGCGAATTCGTTGCATGGAGCAAGGCCGTCTTCAAGCTCTGCCCTAGCCAGCACTTTGAAACAGGAGAAAAAGGGAAAAAAAACAATGACGTGCTTGCTTTAATTGTGTGGCCTGTTTCGGGTCTGCGGTTGTAGGAAGCGTGAACAGCGCAGTCACGAATTTCGAAGCAAAAACAATGCTGGCTACTCCTTACTATAAGGCAGTCGCAAACCCACGAGTCACGCAGAAAAAGCACCACTCCACCACGAACGTTCTTGCCAACACCACACCGCAACTACGTTTCGCGTCGGGAAATGTACTCTCCGTGCGGCAGCGTGGGACCATACAAATGGCATCAGTGCCAACGCGCAAGTGGCGCAAGGTCGAGTGCCCAGTGCATACTTCCTATTGCAATCAAAATTGGCAGACATACGTATTGTAGCATGATTACAAATTTGCAATAAAATCTTACACAGAATGAATGTTTGGAAATAAATGTCAATTCATCGGGGAAACTTTTGTCAAGTTTTTAGAAAAAGCAGCTGAATGGATGCTAATTATTTTAAAGGAACCTAGAAGTACAATAATGGTTGTTTCACATTTCTGGCTCTGTTTCACTAGTTATGCAAGCCCAAAGTTCATTGCTGAGAAACAAATTCAAATTTATGCCTTTTTCTTCAATACCAAACATCTTTCACACCTAAAAAGGAAAGTGATTTGCCCCTTTTTATTTATTTATTTTTTTTACACGTACTCCAGCACAGATGGGTGTGTCCGAGGGCAAGGCTGTGGGACAGTGGTTTGGCCCCAACACTGTTGCTCACGTCCTCAGGTAAGCATTTCATGTGGCCGTCAACCACTAGTATAAGTGGGTTTCCTTTAAAAACCAAGGTATAAAAACTTGCCAAAGACACTCCAAGTGCCTGAAATTCTGAACTGTTACTGTGTATTGGAGAATGAAAGGTTGTAGGCTCAAAAGAAAAGGGGTGTGTGTGTATATGTAACTATAAATGCACAACATATTAAGTTACATGCACACCAGAGTTGTGGGTCTGCTTTGCCTCCTAATAGGAGGCCATGAAATGATGCTG
Organism: Haemaphysalis longicornis; assembly: GCF_048455015.1. Classification (NCBI taxonomy): domain Eukaryota; kingdom Metazoa; phylum Arthropoda; class Arachnida; order Ixodida; family Ixodidae; genus Haemaphysalis; species Haemaphysalis longicornis. The sequence continues at coordinate 256,553,711 of NW_027526295.1, read as the reverse complement.
GCACACTGCACAAAACTGAGGCCTGTAGCCGTACGCCGAGTTTCACTGGTACAGCTAGCAGCTGGCACTAGCCATTTGCCTCATTCTCCTCTTCCATCTTAGTGCATAGTCCTCTTTTCCACCTGCATCCAGTAATGGCACATGGTGCAGGATGGCACCATGCGTCACTGCTATTTTTGCCATTCCTGTCCCCTAACTCTAGATGCGTGCTGAGAACTCCTTTAACTGTGGAAGAGTGATTTGGGCTGATGCCGAAGGTATGTGTCAGGCATGATAATAATGAAATTCCTGTAATGTAAGGCCCAATCAGCAGCGTAGGTACATATGTACATTGTCGAACCTGGATGCTTCAAAATTGCTAGGAATTGAAGATTAGATTTAGAGTAAATAATTGTTTAATGAACTGCTCAAAACAAGGGAAAAAAATTCCAATGAGATCATTAAGCTGTTCAATACAGGCAGTAATTCAAAATGTCGGTGTTTGATGTACCTGGATTCAGCTGCATGAAATTGCCCGCCCTTCTTCCATTTTCTTCCATTTTACTCTTTTGCCACAAGCGCTTACATTTCAGTCACTAATGACACAAAAGTTTAAAGGCTGGCTTTTCTGGCAGTGTTGACCGTGTACTGTGTTTTTGTTTGTTTGCTTTGTAGGAAGCTGGCTGCCTTTGACAAGTGGAGCTCCCTTGCCATACATGTTGCCATGGACAACGTTGTCATTATGGATGACATAAGTGAGCAATTTCTCGCTTCTGTCCTTTTATTTTCACCCTGTGTGCACTAAGTTCCCTCACGCTCTCGTCTCGGTGAGGATGCTGCTCATATGTCCAATCTCTACATCACACCTTCCTTTTTACAGTGCCTGGGTGTTTGTCTAGACAGAGTGAGGCAATGCATGCACCCTGGGGTACCTCCAGGTGGTTTGAGCCGTACCCATCTTGGTTATAGGGGGATGCTGCTCTTAACACAATTTCTTTTGATTTTCAAGTAAACTTTGTGAGTCTTGCTGCTTTTTTCCCACTGATTTCAAATATGCCATTATTTTTCGAGTCGGTCATTCAGTTCCCAAGATAATTAAAGATAATTAGTCATTTTTAGAGGAACGGTAGACAAAACAGTGTTGGTCATAAAACTAATCTCGATATGTTCCAATACTATGAACCCTGGGGAATTCAATAATAGAAGCGTTTTTTTTATGCATCACTTGGAACTAATTTTACAGCTCATTAAACTTTTGTGTTTGAAATGGGCACTCAAGATGGTTCCTTGCCACTGGTGCCACCAAAGTTTAATGAGCTCTAAAATATATCTGTAATTATATCTAATTACCTTGGGAACTAGTTGATCAACTAAAAAAATAGTGGCCTATTTGAAATTAGTTGGAAAAAAGCTGCAAGAATGACAAGTTTCACAGAGTTTACGTGCAAATTAAAATAAGTTGTTTTAAGACCAGTGTCCCCCCTTAAATGTTCTCTCTTTTAACCCTTTGCGGTCCGTTGTCGCATGGGTGTTCCAGGTTAAATTTCGCGGTTTTTCTCACTGCGATGCGCCCACATTCTTTGTATGCATGATGCGTCATCTCTTGAGAAATAAGTGAACTTTGTTGAAATTTCTTCTTTTTTTCATTAGGGTGCAGCACAATGTTCAGCACAGGCTTTATGGATTCCAGAGCATTTTTATGTGCGTGCTGTTCGCTAAAAAGCATGGCCGCTTTCTTATTGCATGCGTTCTATGGTGGTGCACTTAACAAAAGCGTTGATGACTTCAGTGAGAAAGGGAACTCTGGGCCTCCATCAGCTAGTGATGATAGTGATTCGACAGAAGCGAGTGACGAAGACCATGACGGTGGTGGAGACAGCACCGTGCGGACCATTACCCTGTGATCTACGCATTTTGCTGTAATACAATGGAATGGTGGTGAAAGCTTTCTTTCTGGCAGCTAGAGGTTTCTATTGTCAACAGTTTTAGTTAGAGGCACACACAGCTGCAGATTCAGGGCGACAAAGAGCAGGAAACCTTCAGCAGGAACCCCAACCTCTTTCAACAGCTGGTGGGCGAGCTGAGGGCTCGAGCCAAAAAGCGGGGACCGTCTGCACGTATGGAGTGCGAGTAAAGGGTGGATGGGACAAGTCATTTCCCCTACAAGCTCCCAGGCTGAAGCAACAAGGACTGTGATGTTTGTAGCAATAAAAACAAAAACAAAATGAGGCTAGAGGGAAACTAAGTTTCTGTGTGAAACCTGCAGTAAAAACACTGGCCTGCACCCAGGAGATTGCTTCAAGCGGTTTCGCACGCTGCTGAAATATTTGTAAAATAGTTGCGAGCATAATGCTAAAAAAAATTTAAAAAAATATCCTGTGAGTTTTTTTTGGGCAGTTTGTGTCTTTATTTGCAGCACCAGAAACGGACATAATTGTTGCGGACCGAAATGGCCGGAAATTGGGTAAAAGGTCCAAACTGCAAGGGGGTAAAGGAGCCTGCCACAAGCAGAGTCTTGTTTCTCCAATGCCACCATGCGCCGTTATATGTGTTCACAATAGCTGTACGATAGGTAATCTAACAGGTGCGGTATGCAAGGTGTTTGACAAGCTTTCTGTAGTGTTGGTACTTTTTTTTAACCTGTGACCAGCAATGCAGAGCACTAGCCGTCAATGTTGGTATAGTGGATTTGGCCATGCCAACTGTGTGGGCTGGGATTGCTGCACTATTGGTGCGTGGCATCCATGAAAGTAAATGCATTACCAACAATTTTTGCCTTTTTAATCAATCAATTTTTATAAAATTATATTTGAAATCGGCAATGGCTTCAAATAACGCTACAGTCCGCAGCGCACTTCTGCAGTTGTCCCCAGATTTTTCCCCTGCTCCAGAACTTGCTCAAAAGTGTGTAAATGTAGCTCCCGGAAACCACTGGAAATCCTTTGACTAATGCGAGAGCATATGTATGATTTTTACTTATTTATTTTTATACCCTTAGGACAAAGCAGTGGAAGCGTTTCAGGGCAGGAAACAATAAACTGAGCATACGTGCAAAAAGTGCTTTCTAAGCATAAAATGTTACCCAGGGTGGAAACACTCACATGCTTGGCAGTATAGCAGTACAGCAGTACAGTAACGGAATAATGGATACGAGTAAATTGTAATTCCCCTTGATAGTCCCCATAGAAACTAATGTATTTAAAACCTTGTTTCAACAAGGTAAAATTTGCCTGTTACGGGATATGACTAACAGAATTCGTGAAGGAATAAAATTTTGAGCCAGTTTTACACCAGTGTGCAATGCGACAACTGTATTTAGCAGTTCAAAACTCCCACCATGCATCCTCCAGCAACATGCGCAAAGCTGGACGGCACGCCTTGTGTCCGCTGCGCCAGCGAAGCCAATCCAACCATCCTTTAATTGCACACGGCATGCAGGTAATGCATGAGGAACGCACGGCCGCGACACGCTCACCTGTGACTGTTGGCACTTGCTGGCGTACCCCGCGGGAGCCGCGTTGCTAAAGTTATGTGCACGTTTTCTTTTTTGTTTTTTTGTTTTTTACTGCTTCAGCCGTATATTTTATCGGGCTGCGCGTGATTTGAGCAGCATGAATGCGCCAGGCGGGAAGTGAAAACGAAAGACTAACGCTAGACCAGAAGGTGGCTACGATAAAAGCTGTCACATGGGGCACAAAGCTGGGCAAGCCACTGTTCACATCATAATCAATGGCCAATTGCAGACATCTTTGCAGCAAAGTCCGTTTGAAATAACGAGTTGCGTATTTTGAACTGCAATAGAGTACATGCGTGACTTCTTATTTTTATATCCGCGGATTGCAGTTATTTCATTGCGTGCCGCCAGGCGGCAAGATCCAATTTCACCCTCTATTTGTTTTGGGTAAGTACAATGCACAATATTTGCAGTAAATGCCCGCTATGGCTATAATGATATATTGGTTATAACGGGTGAATCCCGGCACTCCTTTGATTTCGTTATAATGAGGTTTAACTGTACATTATGCAAATGGTCTGCGACAATAGTTAAGGCTCATTGGAACTGTAGGTGGCCTTTGATTGTTGCACTTTGTTGTGTGGTCAACTTCAGCCTTTCGTATTCGTATTTAGTGGTAAGGAGTGCGGTAGTGCGATGGTCTTGTGGCAGCTCTGGTCTTGTTGCCTTTTCCAGGGAAGGTGTGCAGACTTGAAGCAACTGCCGAGAGCGGGGTTCGGAACAGGGCTGAGCCAGCGGGATTGGCAGCAGCGGCTGCCGAGTCGTGGAAGCCCCTCCTCCTCTTCATTCCTCTGAGGCTCGGTTTGAGCGAGATCAACCCCATCTACTACTGCGGCCTCAAGGTGAGAAGAACAGGCTGCCAGGCTTAGCTTCTGCACACGCAGGGGCGTATCCAAAAAATGGCTTCAGTGAACCCTAGGGTGCTTGCAAAATGTTGTCACATTGGAGCTGTGTGGGCTAATATGAGAAGCGATTATCACAACTGCAATCTACAGCTGCAATTTTCGCCTGTGCAAGCTTTGAAAGCGACGGTAGTGGCTGTATTCTGTTAAAAAGTAGTAGCATGTGCTTTATTCACTTAAAATATTTCTCCGCACATGCTGTTTTTGCATGATGTTTAAAAGATTTGATACTGATTTGCAACAGTAGTGCCATTTGTCATGGTTCTGTTACTTTGGCATGGTGTTTTTTCTTGGGTGTAGAATTTATTATTGCTACTATGTATGTGTAGACCTTTTAGTGATTGGGGCTGAAATAGAAAAAGAAATGATTAAGTATAGACGCATCATTTGCAACTTATACCCCTGTCACACGGGCACTTTCAGTTGCGATTGAAGCGAATCACGATCGAGTTTTCGAGCGCGCTCGACGCACTGGCGCTGCTACACGGCCCGTTTCAATCTCGATCGAGAAGTTGCATCGGTTGCGCTCATGTACACCAGATGGCGTTAACAATGTACTTGCGGCCGGCGTCTGGTAACTTCCCGCGGTCGTAGGTATACGTAACTATGTAAATGTTACCGAACGCTTATTTCGGTCAAGTTATTTAACACAATTTGCAGCGTTAGTTGAAGTTGTCGCCTTCTGTGCCATTGCTGAGCGGGGACGAGAGTATCGCCGCTTTCGTTCGATCGCGCTTGAGAAACCAGGATTGAGTTTGAGCGGGATCAAGCTCGATCGCGATTAAAACTGCCTTGTAGCAGCGGCCCGATCCGGATCGACTCAATCGCGATTGAAAGTGCCCGTGTGACAGGGGTATTACTTCAGTGTGAGTGTATGCGAAGTAACGGTGCAGAGTAAATGCAAAGTATTTGATAGTCTGCACTGGTGCCCCAGTGGGCAGCGCAAAAGAAGTTTATTTGGCATACATTTGTGAGAAGCTTTAAGTTGTCTGAAGTGCTTCTATGAAGTTATCTCTTGCATTTATATCCGGATAACCTACGCATGGCAAAGTTGGAACTGACTGTTCTTCCTACTTCTTGCTTATTCCTTGCAGAGGACATTTGCCCTGAAGCAATCCCTTGGCATCATTGGGGGGAAGCCAAACCATGCGCTGTACATAATAGGTGTTGTAGGTGAGTGGGCTACTATTCACAACACCTAGAGAAGCATATCCATCGCGAGTGGAGTCCGCCTTTTTACAGCATTGAGCCTAAGCGTAATATTATCACACTCTAAGCTGCTGTATTAGCCTGGGATGTTGGATTGACACTATTTCATTATGGGACAATAACTTGGCAGTTTCAGGAAAACAGGCACAGCTCAAGGCAGTGCAGAAGGCTGAACGGAGCACATGCTGTCTAGTGCTCATTGTGAGGTGTGCACCGTTCACTTGATACATAAGCAAAAGCACTTAGCCATCATAGTTGCCCTTCTACACTGCAATACGAGAGCTTTGGTAAGTGCAAAATAACCCTACCTGATGATGATGCCTTTGAAGCGAACCTACAGTGGTCTTGCCACTTGGAAACAAGGCATCATCGCTTTTTCTCAATTTAGGAGATGACCTGGTTTTCCTGGACCCACACACAACACAGCTGGCGGTCGACTTAGACACAGAGTTCCCGGACGACGAGAGCTACCACTGCGCCCACGCCAGCAGGATGGACATCGGACAGTTGGACCCTTCCATCGCCCTGGTAAGAGCCTGCCAGTCAACTTTTCAATTACTATTGTCGCATTCCTGGGTTATCCTGTTTTGTGCAGGGGTGGATTTTCTGGTATCAAAGGGGGAGTGAAATGCTATCGTACAAAATTGCATTAAAGGTTGACTCCTTTAAACTTGTGCTAGCCGATTGTAAACGTCAGGTTGAAATTTGATGGGTGAGATGACAAATACTTTTAATAGGTGAAACTGGTCCTAGGTTCTTACCTAGGTCCTAGGTTCTGACAAACTGGTTCTGTAACTCTGGTCCTAGGTCGTGCTTTCGGTTTGGGGCGTACAATTCCAGGCCACGACTTCATTCCTGTTTACCCCCATGCTTGTGAAGGTTTTGATGAGCAAGCAAGAATTCGTGGGATCTCGTGACTGTGTTTAAACAGAGTTCTTGGTTTCGTGCCACACCCTCATTGTGCTCCTGCCTGCCTACCAGTGTTTCTACCTGCCAACGGAGGCCGAGTTTGACAGCTGGTGCAACTTGGCACATAAGGTGAGCTGTCTTCTTTTCTTTTAGTGCGTGGCACTTAAGCGTTCACTGCTGTGGTTTGACAGCGTCATAACCAAGGGAACAAAGGGGAAACTAGTAGAGGAGGAATGTGTAGCGAAAGTGGGGGGAAGGGTGGTATGCCGAGGTGGAATGAGACGCTCCCCGGCAGTGATGCGCGCTATGAGATAACCGAGACAATGAAGGCTTCTGCAGGAAACTGGGGGATTAAATTATGGTGAAAGTGTGACGGGGAGGGCAGTAGCCGAAGCACAAAAGTCCAGCACGCGCTGCGTGCTGCACGTTCACCGGTTCGTCGGCATCCTCCTCATTGCGTGGATGATCATCCGAACCATGTGACATTTGCGTGGGAGGTTCAAACACTATTTACAACATGCTTGAGGGCGGCGACACGCCTCACGATAACGGCAGAGTAGCGCACGCCATTGCGCGTTCACTGATCACACGATCACTTCCTGAGACACAGCAGCTATGCGCTGTGACCGAGAAGACTGCAGCTCGTGTTGCGCACAAATTTCGCATTAGGGAGCATAGTAATTGTCAACCATTTTTTTTTTCCCCATTTTGCTCATACACAGCTTTGGTAAGATGCAACAACAAAAGCCCCTGCATGCAGTACTGCAATATTAGTGTGCAGCAGCTCCACACTCACCCCCGTTCCCCCAAGGCTGTGATTTTTTTTTTTTCTAACATTTCCTTCACTTGCTCGAATCGTGTATTTTCCCCTCCCCCAGGCTGTGAAAATGTTCTTGTTTTTCTAACATTTTCCTAACTTGTTAGAATGATTAGGAAATTATAAAAATTGCTATTTCATGTCATTATATCTTACCAAATGATGGGACAGGGTTCACTAGACCACGGCCACTCTTCCGAAGGCAATTACGGGCTGCAGCGAAGTACGCACGAAATTTTTTCCTTCTGCAGGGACCAGAATATAGGAATGCATAGTGTTTATTTATTTTCTCCACGCACACACAATTTACATTCATATCTAAATCCTTCTAGTCAAGTCACTACCGTATAATTCCGAGCAAGCACCCCCCTGTAGGCATGTTGATATCACCGGCAAAGTGAGGAGGGGGCGCTATCCCGGAACGGCAGCAAAATTTAAGATGGTTGCGACAAAGATCCTCTGCTACGAAAGAAACGGATTGCTCATGGACCTAACATTTTGCCAAAGGATGTTAGTCAACACTCTCAAAACACCTCATCTGAGTCACTCCCAAAAAAAGTTGTATAGGAATGCATGTGTTCCTAGGAATGCACGGTAGACTGACACAGCCAACACAAGAAATGGTGCGCAAACGTCAGGCTATCAGGCTGCTAACCAGGATTGGCTTGGACTGGATTGTAGCCTGGCCGTGGCACACCAGTGTTGCCTGGGTGTAGTGGATGTCAGGGTGTGGAACGAAGGAGGGGGGCGCTTTGCCGGAACGGTGCGGAAATTCGAAATTAGCCGTATATTTAGGGGGGCCCTAGCACGGGTAGTCTGCACTGTGTCTACCTACCTTCCTTTGTGGCTTTCATTTGTGCTGTTTCTGTCTTTTTTAATAAATTGTGATGTCTTTGCGGCACAAAATTTGCAACCATACACGTGAGCTCCATGGCTTGGCAACATGGTGTGGGCCTTCTATTTGCACCAAATTAAACTTGTAGCCAGGGCAATTCGTCGTGCTTCCAAAAAGTGCAAGAAAATGTTGTGTAATCAGGTTTGTTTGGCTACCCATTCTGCCAAATTGTAGTTTACACATGTAATCAGTTGACACAGTGCCTCCTCCCCGCTAGTTTCCGAGCCAGCTTTCGTATCATTGCAGATGTTTCTGCCATGTGGCATGCCAACACCCCTAAAGATGAAAGCCAAAGGTGCATGCGATACCATGCACAGAGTTGTTGCTGCCAAGGGCTGATACCACTACAAATAGTAGTTCTCTTGTGAGAATTTACATTATTTCAATTGTTATGTATGGTAAAAAGGCCCGAGTAAACAATGTTACTAATGGGCTTTAACTAAACAGGCAAATTTGAGGAAAGGTTCTGGGAACAGGACTTGTTTTAACAGAGTACCGTACTTACCCGATACTAACGCGCACTTTTTTTCTGGAAAAACAGGCCGAAAAATCGCATGCGCGTTAGAATCGGATACGAAACCGAAACTGCAGAAACAGCAGAAATTTCGTCCCACCCATCACCATCGCCATCTTAAGATGGTGCCAAAGCTCTTAGCAACGATTTTTCGGACGGAGGAAGCCTAGACTCCTAGGCTTTTCTATCGGCGTTCGCACAAATCGTCAAATCGTTCCACTTGTGCGCTTGATAACAGCAATGGCAGCAGCGGCAATGACGGTGTGCCGCTTCCACGAGTGGCTTATGAGCGGCACTCACGCGTTCAAAACGAGTGGTCGCCTCTGGAGAAGCTCGCGGGATGGGCGTGCTAGGCATGAGCCACGATCCCATCGACCATGGTTGAATGTTCGTTCAGAAGTGTGGCATCACGAACGCACTTGGCAGCACCGAGGACAGGATGTTGTGGTCAGCGGAAAGCGACAAGGAGCTCTTGGAGAGCGAGGAGCAGTAAGATGAGTGAGATTTACTTCAGGAAATAAATCGGCCGTTTCTCTCGCATTCGTTTTTCTGGATAACAAAGTTCCGTGCGCGCTACAATCGGAGGTGTACGTTTTTTCGTTTTTTTTTGCCAGGAAAATCAGGTGCGCATTAGAGTCGGGTAAGTACAGTAAAAGGGTGCAAATAAAGATGACAAGTACAAGAAGGAGTGCCGACAGGCCCAACAATGTGTACCTAGAGAGGGTGTACTGTGCGCAGTTAAGTAATGACTTTTTTTTTTCAGCACCTGATCAGCGAGATGAGCCAGCCTCTGTTTGAGATTACGGAGCACCGACCACTGGGATGGCCAGACTTTGTGGATGAAGAGCAGCGACTGGATCAGGAGCCGCAGACCGCAGGTCAGTAGCGGCTTCTTCGATTCGCGATTGATATGACTTTGTGCCACCTAAAAAGCAAACTGTGGCGTGTTTTACAGACCAGGGGATAGCTACTTTCTTGCTTACCTAGCACACGGGTGCCATATTGCATATCTTTGTAAAGGCTGCTTTGATTTGAAAAGCGTTCACCTTGATCCACATCCTGTGGTATAGTTCTGTCATGGCCTCAGCAGCAGCCTGTTCAAGTAGCAGTAAAAATCGGCTGAATAGCCTTACACAATTTGAAGTGCTTAGAACATTTATGAGCATTGATGATGCCTAGGTGCTTTGCGTCCTGTTTTGTTAAGAACTTCCCTGTTGAAAAGGGCCTGCATTTTGAGTCATAAGTGCAGTTCGGCATTATTATTATGAGCTTGAAAGGGGAGCAGGAAATATGTTGTTGGGATGAGCATTACCTTGTTACAGTACAACCTGATTAATTCAAGCTGCAAACAACTCATAATTTTGTTTGAATTAAATTTAGTTCAAATCACCCAGTGGATAATTAAAGTAAAAAGTTTGCGGGGGCTGTGTGCAAACTTGGGAACCACGTGGGTAGAATAAACCAAAAGTTCAAGTTAAAGCAAGTACAGATTATCTAGGTTGACTCGTCTTAGATGTCCATTACTATACTCGGGAACAAGTTAAGAACGGCAATAGCTCATATATATTATCACTCCGCCTAAGCGACGGACCCGGATGTCAACGGGCACGCGCGTTTTGAACGGAGATGCTATGAATGCATGATTTTGTCTGCCGTCGCTGCAGTATTTTATAAGCATATTAAGTACAGAAAATTACGGAAACGGCTCGTTCCTTGTTCAAATTATTCCCAGTAGCGCACTACTTGCGGCACGCGGAGTAACATCCGGCTATGGTCACGAGGCGCAGCGGCAACTTCCGGTGCCGTTCTTAAGTTGTAACCGAGTATACATGATGGCCCCTTTTCTTGTAGCTATGTCTAACTGCCTGTGCGCAGAGCAGTGCAGGATCATATGATTGATTGATTGATTGTAGGGTTTAACGCGCCGACGCAACGCAGGCGATGAGGCGCGCCGTAGTGGAAGGCTCCGGATTAATTTTGACCACCTGGGGATCTTTAACGTGCGCCGAAATCTCGTACACACGGGCGTTTTTGCTTTTCGCCTCCATCAGAAAAGCGGCCGCCGCGGCCGGGAATCGAACCCGCGACCTCGTGCTCAGCAGCGCAACGCCTTAGCCACTTGCAGGATCATATGGCAGCATGCATTGTAGAGTTTGTTTGCATTTTAAGACACAGCGAATTTGTTTTGGTTAAGTGCATGCATGCTTGCATGCACTTTCTAGGTGAGTTGCTTGCGCGTCGAAGCTTACTCCAGGGCTCCTTATTCTCGCTTCATGCTTTATTCCTTTTCCCCCCAGACTTTACCGTCTTGGAACAAGAGCGCAAGTACGACACTTCGGACGATGAGTTTGAAATCATCTGAGCTGCATGTAGCAAGGGAAGAAGTCTGCAGGTGCTGACTCTTCATTGGCTGCTAGCCTTTCTGTGCCGAGATGCAACAAGCTCCGCAACTGTATTTTTTTTATACATACGAGAGTGGTTTTTAATAAATTTATATCGCCAACACTTCCCCTCACTTGCATGACACTCTAGGCTGCTAGCATGATACCTAGAGAGAAAATAAAATTAAAGTAGGCTTGGTGAATGGTAAGTTTCCATGTTCGAGTTTGTGATATTCGAATGTGCTACCACGTTTTTACACTGGTGTTTCTTTTAATGTCCAAATGTAGGAAGCTACAGGCCTTTGTGATATATTTGAATGTGCCACCATGCTAAAAACACTGGTGTTTCCTTAAATGTGTTAAGCTACAGGCCTGCGAGCTCCATTTGCTACATCCAAGTCGAACTGACTTGCACCAACCACCCTTTTATAAATGGTCATGTCTGCGCCACTCTTTTCATTCTGGCAGGCGCATGCAACACTTGACCAAATTCCTGGTATGTTGGCTAATGTGCCCCCCTTGTGGGATTTAAATACATAAGCAAAGGCACTGGCCTTCTTAGTATAGAGGGAAGGGGGATTGTGGAAGCATTAGCTGACTTGACAGGTCAAAATTCTGGCATCCTGCATAAGCAAGAAGTGGTGCCCAAAATAGCTGATGGTGCAAAGAGGATAACAGTAAATTGAGCTCAACAAAGTTGGGTCAATTTGTGTCCAAACGAGAGTCCTACCCAGGTCCTCCGAAACGTATTATGAGCACACGTTTCCAAAACCACCTAAACTTGATGAATCTAGCTGACTGGAAGAGGCGGATCCAGGGAATGTGTTGCAGCCTTTGTCTTGGAAATGTGTGTTTGGAACTCTTGCTAAGGCCTAAAGGAATAATTTGAGCATCCCAATGACAGATGTAGCTATCAGGGGAGTACCAAAGCTGAACGTCCTCTTTGCTTTGTGAAGAAAATGAAGGTAGGTGCTTGTTTGATATTTGGCGTAACGTTTTCTATATGTATGACCGCAGCTTGATGTACGCATAGTTGGACGTTGCTTGGCATGTTGTAAGGCTCAGCATTGTGGCTATGTAACATTAGACCTGGATATAGGCGTACCAAGGCAGCAAAGAAGAAAATACATGGAGGAAAAAATGATGATGATAGTGAGAGGCCACATTTGTCAAATGGACACTAATGCTTTCACGTTTATTACATCATAAGGAGTGCTTAGGTGTCCTTGTAATATTTCCTACTTTACACTAGCATTTCTGATGGCATTTTATGGCCAGTTATCACAAACATTGCACGCATTGAACAGATGATTGCTCATGCAAAAAGAAGTCGGAAAGAGCTCTCGCAGATAGCAAGCAAGCTTTAAAGCGACCAAGAAGACAACAAAAACTAAAGGTTGCCATGCACAGATATCCAACACTGGAATGCAGACTGCATTTATAATTGTGCATGCAGACTCCTGCCTAATTATATCACCGATGGGTTCTGTAAGATTTGGATGATGGCGTTAAAAACTACCACAAATTAACTGTTAAGCGACTGCCCCTATTTATATTAATAAATTTAACCAATATTTTTTCATCCGTTCTGTTCTGTACACTGGGCAGATAGTTCAGCAATTGACCTTTCAGAAACAGTTTCGGTTTTGTTACAGCGAGACAAAAACAATGATTGTTACGAACCTCAGCAGTTGCCAGCAGTGGCGCAATTGTAAAGGCCGTCGCTTGGTGCTGCCTCCGAAAACGAAACCTGCTGCTCTCTAACAATGATAAGGATGCATTATCTGGAAATGCAGTAGAAAATGACATTCCCCAGTCAAAAAGCTGAAATACTAAATTATTGGCCTCGGCACACTACGATGAGCAAATCTGTTACGGTGGCGCTGGTTCAGATCCGAATTAACAAGATTGACATCATCGCTCGGGTGCGCCTGCCAAGCTCATCAGTAGAGAGTTTTAACATAGCGGCTAGCAGAGGTTCACGCTACGGCGGCGGGTTAGCGGAGCCCGACTGCGCAGGCGCGCGTGGGGAGGGCGAGGACGTTTCCCCTCAGCGGAGCGACCGCGCGGGCACGGAGAAGGCCGGCCCGCGGAACTAATCCACCCTCCCGGAACGAATATGCACCTGCCCAGTCGGGCACCGCTACCCGCCACCGTAGCGTTGGTGGATGGTACTCGCTATGCTAAAACTCTTCACCATTGTGTGAGCAGTAACATGTATCTTGCAACCAACCAGAGAACCAGCCTCCGTTGCGTGCTGTGAAGGGCAGGGCACAAAAATGACTTGTTTTTTAAAAGCTGAAAAAAAAAAAAAAAAGGAGGCATGCTAATGGGTGGTGACGAATTTGTAGCGACAAGCAGCTGTTAATGAGCAGCCGCTATGCTGAAACTCTCTAAGTCCGCTCTTAGTCATCCACGCCTTGGGACAGCCTTGATCGAGGGCCTCGAAAAACGGGAATTTTGTTCGACTTAGGCTGAGGTGCAATTGACGATTTCTCAAGGAGGACACCTGTAGGTCCGCTTTTGTTTTGCGATTTACTGTCGCTGGAGATTGCACCCGGCAATTGTGAGCAAACACCTTTTAGAGAAATCGCTCGTTATTGAACGCAATCATAGAACCGTGAACTTCTTGGTTTACAAAACATTCAGCTGCATGGCAGATCTGCTTGGATGGTATGGGCCATATAAGTGTTTTGTTTGCAAACAATGGCATCCACAAGTTTTTGTCGTAGAACGGTCTCTTTCTTTCCATTTAAAATTCAGTCGCCACTACAAATCTTCATAACGTTAGCTTTTCCGCAGTATGTGTATAGTTGCAGTGAAGTATCCTTTACAGGCTTTCAAACGCGGAAGTTTGGGTCTGTTCAATACTTGCGTGCATCTCGGCGGAGTGGGCTTTGTACGTGGCACAAACTCGAGCTTTCGGCGTTTAAAAGTATCGTATAGCTTTTTCATATCATTGTACAGCACCTAATTCTGGTTACCCAATAGCCCGATTCATTCAATTTCTTTTCTATTCGCCCCCTGTAAAACCCTGGAACTCCCTCGAACGAGGCGGCGGTAACTCCGCCCACTCGCCGGCTCGCCAGCAAGAAAATAACAAAAATAAAACCTCCGCCGCTCAGCTTTCGCCGAAGTTTAGAGCGCTTACGAGGGGGCGAGCGTAGCTTTGCCAGTGCCAAGGCGCGCCGATGATTCCAGAAGGGAGAAAGAGGGAAGTTGTGCGCTCGATGGCGGCGGATGCGTTGTGTGCTGTGCCCTTTCTCCGCGCCGGTGCAGTTATCAGAGAATACGCGCCGAAGCAAATTAGTTACGTTTGGACGTCGTACGGCTTCTGCCCGTGTGTGCACCACCATCTTCGACCTGCGCCCTGGAGGACTCAAACGTACTCCCGGGCCTCGAATCACCCCGATCGTCTCGGACGGTCTGGCCTACGACGAAGCCACGCTTCACAGGTAGCCGAATCGCCTCCGACAGCGGTGCATCGTCCTGCCCGGTCAGTGAATATTGTGGGACTCTGTCTCTCGTATGCATCGAACTGTCTTTCTTTTAGTTAACTTTTCTGCCTCGTAATATTCATTGTTAAAGCTCCTTGTTGTACATTTTGTATTTGAACTGTTTTCCGCATTTGTATTCATTCTAAGTTACCTCTCGCTAACGTCACATGTCCTCGTGCTTGTACAGTGTTTTGCCTGTTCAAATATAAGTCCTCCTGTTGTTGATTCGTTCAAGGCTCTGACTCATCCTTACCGCTCTGGTCGGCGAAAGCCGCACATCAGACGGCCACCCCCTTCGTCACCTGTGCCCTGTAGATTCGGTGGGGGTGTTTGCTCGCTTGAGACGTCGACTCCCCATATCTTTTAACAGCGCACCCAATTAAGGAAACGGTGACAGTACGGCATCTGCTGTTTGGGTTTCTTGCCGAACCAAAAGAGCATCACACGAAGCCTAAAAGTCATGCCGTTTCTAATGCGCCAAAGGCACACCCCCTTAAACAACTTTATTGTGATTGGAGCCGCACAAGGCACGAAGGTCGTGTCGTCGTTCTTCGGGCACAAGTTAACCCGCGTGCTCGCGACGAAAGAAGTAGCCCGTCGTCTCCATCACCGATTGACGCTTCCCCGGTAGAGAGAGAGCGAAGCCCTCTGAAACAGTGGCGGAGTCCCCCTTCTAGAAGAGTAGAGCGTCCCTTGAGGCGCCACAGTGGCGGCGGCGGGCCTCTCGGCCTTCCACCAGGCACCACCGGGACCGTACTGCTGCTGCTGCTGCTGCTGCCGGTTCCGGTAGCGCGAGCGCCAACCTTTCACCGCCGAGAGCAGCGAGCGGGCGATCACTTCGAAGATCTCGAAGATGACCAGGAACGAGAAGCTGACGTACATTCCCAGGATGCCACCCATGTTGCTCACCAGGTTCGAAGGCTGCGTGGCCACAGATGGCCGCCGAGGGCGTTTGGTATAGGTACCAGAGATAAAAAAAAACATTTCATCATCTGTTCTTTTTTCCTTTTGAAGCAATTAACTATTACCACTATCAAGTAATGGAGGAGACGATGCCGAAAGGCGGGCCTGTGTCGTGCTGAGTATGGCCACGAGCTTAACAGATAATCTAATCTAGAACATTCGAGGTAATGCGGCCATTTGAGCTGCCGAAGAATATTTTTTTTTCTTTCTCCACTTGAAATTGGGGAGTGGGGAGGTTTATCGTCGACACGGATGATGGACATGAAAGACCCTGTCTGAGGTACAGCTATCACCGTCATTGTGGAAACTTACTACATATGTATGTTTTCGTTCTGAATAGATTACAAACAAAACTGAATAGAGAATCTGAAAAAAAAAAAAAAAAAACAGATCGGAACTGGTTATGATCCGAGTCCCAAATTAAACATGCACGAGTGCTTACACGCGCTTGTCTTTCCCACACTTAAATTACGGTTTCATCGCTTTAAAGCCTTAAAACTTCTTGAACAAACAAACGATTCTCTGGTGCGATGCCGTGAGGGCTTTATTTTCGAATAACAGCGGTAACGGATAGCTTTCGTAGACTGTGTGCTGAAATGGCATACTTACACTGTACTGGGCCACCTGACGAATGTTCTGTGCAGTGAGACTTTGGAAGTAGATAACCACCTTGGCATAAACACTGTTCCAGAGGGGGAAAAAAGGTTCGTTGAGTTTCAAAATGAAGATCCCGGCACGCGCTAAGCATCCAAATTGTTCAACATTTTCTCGTAATTACGACAAAAAATCATACCGACTATTATTTTGAGTCTCTTAAACCTTCAACTGTTGCCGTATGCACCGTCAAAGGTTTACCCTAACAAAATGTGGTTTATTGTTGGCTGTACTTACGAAGTTCTTGTCCTTGAGCGCTGCCGGCTGCCGCTTGACCCTCCCTGGAAAGATAATGCGTGTTAAGTGTGCGTACCGTATAGACGACATACCACATCGACTGTAAACGTTTACAAATTGAGCTAGGACGCCAAATATAAACCGCTTCCTCGTCTGACGACCTGTGTGGCGGCGATCGCGACAAGCCCATCTGAAAACTGAATGTTTATCTTCAATAGAATCAAAGCACGCGCATAACTATCCATGTTATCTTTCAATTAATGCGTCCTTTTTTTTTTTGCTCCAGCGGAGTGTAGTATGGGACTAAACCCTCATGAAAATGGACGTTGAGTTTTAATAGACCCCCTATTGTGTTTCTACAGAGTCAATAAAAAGTCAATTGAAACTCATCGTTTATAGACTGTGCTCGTTAAAATGTCAACAAACTTTGTATTGCAAAACCTCAACCAACATTTTATTGCCTTCAAGACATTGAGTTTTAATACACTTCATATTGCGTTTTTATAGAGTGAACAAAATCTCCCATCTTAAAAACTGCGGCCAATATAAAATAAATCAACTTTTTATTGCAAAAATGCAACAGGAATTTTATTGCTTTCACTATATTGAGTTTTAACAAAGTTTGTATTACCTTTCTATAAAGTCGTTTGAACTGCGAATCTGCGGACTGTGGCCATTAGACAGGCAATAAACTTTTTATAACGAACACGCAACAAGAATCTTATTACCTTCATTATGTTGAGTTTCAATAGACTCTGTATTGCGTTTCTATAGCCCACCCACGGAGGTCTGGTAGCTTATCGGTGCATATATGTGGGGTGCTATAGCGCCGCCTGCCCCACCTCATCAACCGAGATCGCGCGATGGACGTCCCATCACTTCGTCTAGGGAGCACTTGGGAGTGGTGGCGCCTGGGATGGCGTACATCACCGCCAGAGTTCAAGCCCCCGCAAAGCTCCTCTATTAAAACTTGTCAGAAAACCTGACTCACAGGCAACAGGATATTACGACTATACTCAATAAGAATTTTATAGAAAGGTAATAGAGATAACTTTAATTAAAACTCATCAGACATTCTGTTCAGACCTAGCTCATATGCAACAGGTTGTGATGACTGGGCACAATAAGAATTTTGTAGAAATCTAACTGAGATAAATTTAATAAAAACCCGTCAGAAACTGTATTCAAAGTTGACTCAAACGCAACAGGTTGAACGACCATACTCAGTAATAATTTTAAGAAAGCTAATCCAGGCAAATTTAATAAAAACTCATCAAACATCCCATTCAAACTTTATTTACAAACAACACGATGTTACGGCTATACTCAATAGGAATTTTATAAAAAATTAATTGCCATAAGTTTAATAAAAATCCGTCAGAAACTGTATTCAAACCTGATTTCCACGCAACAGGCTGTTGCGACTGTACTCAGTAAGAATTGCATAGAAAACCTGTTGAATATATTTTATAAAAATCCCATAAGAAACTCATAAGAAACTACATTCAGAACCGATAAGGCCTACTGACTTGGCTCTATAGACTTTTAATTGAAACGCGGTGGCCAATTTGTAAATGGAAACTCAATAGAAATATTCTATAGAATGTTGACAAAATGTTTATACTAGGATTCTTTTGAGCAATATCTATAACAAGTTTATTAAATCCAACCCCTTCGAAGGAAAATCCCCCATAATTCAAAACCTGCTGTGTTTAAAGTTGAAGTCACGAGCACGAGGTCGCGGGTTCGATTCCCGGCCGCGGCGGCCGCTTTTCTGATGGAGGCGAAAAGCAAAAACGCCCGTGTGTACGAGATTTCGGCGCACGTTAAAGATCCCCAGGTGGTCAAAATTAATCCGGAGCCCTCCACTACGGCGCGCCTCATCGCCTGCGTTGCGTCGGCGCGTTAAACCCCACAATCAATCAAAGTTGAAGTCACCCGTGCACTGGTATATGTCTTGGAACATGAACTCACCACTGCCTTTGCCCAGGCTGCGACCGATGCTGACTTTACGAACAGTGTCTCTCTGCAATAAAAACCAGAGAGAGAGAGAGAGAGAGAGAGAGAGAGAGAGAGAGAGAGAGAGAGAGAGAGAGAGAGAGGGAGAGAGAGGGAGAGAGAGTAAACATCTGTAATCGCGCAAAAGCTGACCAATGCTCGCGTCCTCCCGCGGGTAAAATGACAGCGCATGGCGCATGATTTTGACGGAAGGATGGATATATCGTCTCATGTTGCGAAATGCGGAGGCGTTTGATCTAAAAACAGAAGTTTTGATGACCGGTATATATCAAATTGTGGTCAGATGTGTGACAAGAATACTTCAAACTGTTTTCTAAATTAATTGTTAAAATTTCCTGGGCAGTACGTGGTGGCGCAAAAAAAGGGGGCAACGCATACGAAAACGGCTTTAGTGAAAAATGTAGTATTTGGACCACATCATGTGAGGGGTGGCAGCTCTCTTCATGCAGGAGTACGGGTTGATAAAAAAATCGAGTTGTGTAGGTGCCGCCTTTTTAACACGGTGTCGAAGAGACTGATAACTCACATGCAGGCTTGTGGGCAGTTGCATTCCAGATGTCCAAGTTCGTAATGGCGCCTTACGTGGTCTACGCAGTTCAATGTCTCTGAAAGGAAAGGTGGATATGTTGCACAATGTGTGAAACATTATGACTTTTTTGTCGCAAGCGTCTTTGGTACTCGTACAAGAAACCCAGAGGATAAATTGCCCTAGGAATCGTGGGAAGCTATAGCTATTGGAGCGGCTTATTCAGAACGAGTACAACCCATTCCGGAGGTCCATGTAAAACCTTTTTAATGGTTTATGTACATATGAAGATGTCCCTCTAAGAAGGAACTAAATGCAATAGGCATTTATAGGCCTTGTCCTTCGGCTTCATGAAGTCTTTGTTTTGAATCAGAGCACAGAACACATGAGGAGGCCACCGCAAGGTCACCGGCTCGAAAGCTGGGCGAGAACGCCGATGTAAGCCCTTAAAGATCCAAGTGACGTCATAACCAGAAGTGACTTCACTGGTTTCGCCGTAACAGAAAATAATGCCACTTTCAGTAACTTCGAGAAGCACACCCCTTTCGGAATTTATTTGTTTATCGTTTAGCTGCTCTGGGTGTACAATGACGTCTCGGAAGATCTGCTTGTCGCCAAAAGAACACAACATAAAATACACTAGAAAATTCGCAGGACCGTCGGCAAGTCGGTGTCGATATCGGGTTCCGCAGAGTGATCAATGACGGATTAGCGACGCGTAACACAGCCTGCAATGACCGACGTTTCTTTCAATGAAACAAATTAGTTGAACCTGAGGCCTTAATCGAAAAAGATGGCTGCATTCTTTTCGGTTTCTTCGCAACCGTGAACGTTTCCGGGGCCGATTTCGGGCCTGAAAACGTTATGGGGGACACCGCTATAAAGGGTAGAGAAAATGTTGACGCTCGAGATATCGTCATCTGAGCACTTCTTGGTTCTTGGCTTTCTTGCATGGCTATAGTGCTGTGTACAAGGGCCAGCCTAACAACGCTCGCTATGCGGAGAAGCCACAAAAGTTGACAAGCCTCGGAGCTCTGCCTCCAATATTTAGCAGATAGAAAATAAAGAAGGGAGTTCCGCGAAGGGCTTCGCGGGTTTTCTGAAATGGCTTCACGGACCAATTAGCATTTGCGGCCCGTACGTGCAAGAGCTGACTGAAGAGGAGACTCCATTTGTTTGCTTCCACTGGTGCGCGAGCACTAGCGCCTGAACTAATTAAGTCTTCCGTCGGAATGACCGTGTTATAAGCAATTTAACATACGTATTTATAGTTCCGGCAGCAACCAATGGACAAAAAAAAAACTATGCAGAATGAAAGCAAGAAGAAACCTCTTTAGAATCGTGCCTCTGTATGGCTTCAGCTTCATTCCCTCATTTAAGATGGAAAATGGGCCGCGTTTGAAGTCGCTATCCGGCCACCTCAGACCCCTTAAAAGCATAAGGTCTAGGTGGCTTCCTTCTTTGAATCGGAGAACAAATATACGAATAGATCATATTGTTTATTTCGGAAGCCAACCTAATGATCTAATCTAATGACTTTATATAACTAGTAACAACATTAGCTTTAAGCAGCTTGCAAAGAACGGCAGACAAGCAGAAGTAATAAAGTCATTCCTGTAAAATTAGGCACTCGCCAAATTGCCTAAGCCGATTCGATTGGTAAGAGGAGACGCTTTGCGTGGGCAGGAGGCCGAGGTAAACACACTAATCGGACATCACTACGTTGGTTGTTCTCATTTTGCAAAAGCACTCATTGTCCATGTACGAGGCTTTTTGGTTACGCGTCGTCACTGAATGTCAGCGCCGGTGTTTAATGCGGTGCATTGCTTGGTTCATTGTGCGAATACCCCGCCGTTGCGAAGACTTGTGGCAGGAAAACGCCAAGTTAATTACTATTATCTTCAAAGTGTCACGTGGTTCCACTGGGTCCTGTTTCACGGGTCGTTTACTAGATGGCATAAGCTGGCCTTGGGCTCGTAGTCGCCTTAGGACAGCTCATAATCATGTGATACTTGAAAAGCGTGGCCGGAAGCGCCAGTTCACT
Source organism: Haemaphysalis longicornis (assembly GCF_048455015.1). Classification (NCBI taxonomy): domain Eukaryota; kingdom Metazoa; phylum Arthropoda; class Arachnida; order Ixodida; family Ixodidae; genus Haemaphysalis; species Haemaphysalis longicornis. The sequence continues at coordinate 256,532,651 of NW_027526295.1, read as the reverse complement.
CCTTATGAGACGAAGTTCGAGGCCATCGCAGTGCAGCCAAATGCGCGAAGCGACCTGCTGCAGCGAAACAACGCTCAACCACCTAGTCCGCGATAACGCGAAAGGCGGGGCGAGCGCGGCGAAATGCAGTAGCCGCATCGAGGCAACGTGCACCCACAACTCCCTGACCAGCGCACAAGCGGTGAACACAGTGGTGCAGCAACAAGGGGGCAGGTCAATCTGGGCTAGACTAAGGTCCCTAAAATTAATTTCAGGCACCTTAGGCTAGACGCAGAGGAAATGCGGCAGCGCAGGCAGCGACAAGCAGCATTTCTCCACAACACCAAACTCGGGGACACGCTTAGCGACCAGTAATGCTCCGCATTTCCGCATAATTACAATTCCGATAGGTACTCATGCATAGCTCGTTTTTTAACACGAAAGTGTTTTATTCCGGCGTTCACGAAGATTTCACTTACGTCATATCCGTCACGGAAGTGACGCCAGTACAACGAAACATGCGGCCTGTAAAAGGTGCATCCCTGCACACAGCGTCTTCTTGCGGGGAAGCAATCTGTAGTACTAAACAGTACGGTATACCAGAGTCCTTCAATGCTTTACTGGTCACGAAACTTCGGCGCTTGTTTCATATAGGGACCGCGGGCGCCACTACTGGCGCCACCGCTGCACGAAGGGCATCCAACCGCCGCGCGTGCGGCATATTTGCCAGCTCTTAGCGTGAATAAGCTCGCTGCTTTTGGCGTCTGCACGCTGACTAAGTGTGTTTTTTTCGTAGTAGTTAGCGATGAATCGTCCAGTCATTGTGTATATCACCTGCCTTCAATGGGCATTTATTTTTCCAAATAAATTACCGCGAACCCAACTGCTTCTGCGTCCTCGGGCACAAGCGCTGCGCCGTCGTGTTCCCGGATTTTTAAATTTCTGTTGCTTCTTTTCTTAAAGAAAAAGTTGTAAATACCACACATACGGTAGGTTCGTAGTCACGGACTGCTACGGGCCTGTGGATAATACAATAAAAAAACTGAAAGAAACCAAGTACGCGTCGTTCAGACTACGCTATTAATGGAACCGTTGATTGCTCTGGAATGCACAGAACGCTAAAAGAGATAGCCCAATAGTACTGTAGTTTCGATGAGTTGGTACATACTTGAGAACATCTAAAAACGCTGCAGAAACGCGAAGGATCAAAACACGAAGAGATATATGTTGCACTGTGTGTGTTCCCGCTTCCACGCTTTGCAAACCTTGCAAAAAGATGAAGCGCAAAAAGAACAATAAAACTGATTTTATCACACGCAACAAACAATTTTCAATATTACGAAGGGAGACAGAAGAGCGTGGTCCAGCGTACATCATTATTATTATTTTTTTTTTGCGCTGCGATGTGCAGCACACGGAAGAAATAGAATACTGCCACGAAGCCAAGAACGACGCAAAGCTTTTCTGAACGAAGTTTATTAAAGCGACCTCCTGCTCTACAAAAGACGAGAATGAAACACAAACGTCGAAGAAGCTGTCCGCAGTGTGACGTGCACAGATGAACGTCGATAAAGTGAGTTGCGCGACGTTTATGCATGCATTACTCTTGGAACGTTATTAATTTCAGATCCATGGAAATAGGATGGAGAACATTGTTGAAGAAACAACAAATCAAGTTAGCGACTAGGTGAAACCCTTTCCATATCAAACAATATTCCCCGACGGGACGTACGACAAAAAGAGCAAACGGGCGCTCCGGTTGAACGACAGATAAGAAAACCGGAAGCAGCCACGTACTGTTAGGAAACAAACAAAATGAATCCTAAGGGATAATTCGCGGAAATATGAAGAGTAAAAGCACAAGGACGTCCCAAAGCTTTTTTTTTTACATGCGAGCCTAGCTGAGCGCAAGGTAATAGAAGTTTGCAAACAGGTAATGAAGCACCGCTACTACCTGACTGATTGTACAATTATAGGTCCAGGATGCTCTCAAACGGGTACATTGCGTTTTCATTCTCACACACAGTGCATTCCCACACACTGTCACAGACTTATAATCGAAGCTGAAATCTCCCGTTTCTTGTCTTGGAATGGCGCGCCTCCATTCCTCACGCATCTCCCCGTCGCTCGGGAAACAGAACAAGGAAACATTTTCTGTTGTATCGTGGTACAAAGAACGACATCCCGAGACACAACACGTGTCTGGCATTGTCGTTGCACTACTTCAGTAGCATCACAACAGCGCGAGATGCACGTTACATTTTTCTTCCGCACAAAATAAACACAACTCGCCGCGTCTCCGCCGTTCGAGCCAGGGCAACGCCGCCCGAGGAGTGACCTCAGTGAGATGGTGGCACCACCGCGCGGCGGCCAAACGCAGTATATGAAGCTCTCCCATTGAGTTACGGAGCAGTTTCGTGACCAGTAAAGCATTGAAGGACTCTGGTTATACTTAGGGTTGTTCGTTTTCGGGTTTCATATTTTAACACGAATATGTTTTATGCCGGGATACACCAAGGTTTCACTGACGACATGTCCGTCACGGAAATGACGGCAGTACACCTTTGCCGAAGGGATCCGCCAGCAGGACGTCGCTCGCCAAGCACACCCACAAGACAGCCGCCGACCCGCAAATCATGCTCAGCTGCAAGTTTCTCTGCACATTTCACTTTCGTGTTTTACCAATTCCTATCACTGAGGAATCAACCACAGTTCTTCTTCCGCGCAAGCAAAGCGCGTTTTCATTCAGGCCCCGGTGGTGGGAGCTTGGGCTAGGGTGCAGCGCACGTACCGTTGTTGTTGAGGACGTCGCAGACGTTGAAGTGAGTGTGGGCCGGTGCAGGCATGAAGCTCGATTCGCAGCTGCAATTTTTCAGCACGGCTCCTTGCTGGCATAGCTTGAGGCAGAGCTGCCAACGTTTTGTTTCACGCATTAGTACACAAGGCACATAGCAATACGTGGCCGAATTCGTGTTTACCCACTTTAGAAAGGCATACCAGCGCGTTAGATTCAGGCGAGCGCTTTTTACGTGTTGTAGACACTATCTACATCTGGGCTGAAGACCGCGTTCGAAGTTCTTTTAGTCAATTTAAACGTAATTATCAGCAAGAAAAGAGCACACGAAAGAGCTTTTTTTTTCTGTCCTAAATAAAAATCTATAGTTAGGCTCTTACATCAACACCTCCGCTGCACCGGAAATAAACGTGGAGTAGGAAAACTGACACCGTACAGAAGACGATGGACGCAAACCATTACCCGCTTTAATTTTCGTCAACACGGCCCTGCATCATCGCAATATTGTGACTTGTTATTTAACAAAGCATGTGATACGGGAAGTGGAGAGGGGGCGTGGCTATGAGGGGTAATTGGCAGATATGGTAACAATGGCGGTAATAACTTTGGTTACACCTTACCAAAACGTGCAATGGTCACCTCACGGAGAATACTGACGCTGTCTTAAAGAATATTTCTGCATGGGCAACATTGCTTCAATCAATGTGACTCGCGACTATTTTGCGACACAGACTGGGCGCGCGGAGTATTCTTTATATCATAGGAAATAGGTTACTTCATACCCAACCAATTTTTTTTTAAAGGAAGCAGACCACTTCAAACGTTTATTACTCAGTTCACGATATATACATCGCGGTATTGGCTGTTAGCAGCGTTTAGTGAACGTAGTGGTTATATTACAGCCTACAATAATGACACAACACCTGGATCGTGGAAGCGGCAAGCGTTCGTACCGGCCATGGCAAACTTTTGTTGCTCCTTGGTGAATTGCGCTCCTCGGTGAAATGCGCATACCTAGTCAGAAGAGCGGTCAATCATGAGTGTAAAAAAAAGCTAATCGGGCTTAAAAGGATACGGCGTAGGATAACTTCGCGTAGAAATTCAAAATCTAGTATAAAAAATAACAAAGAAGGCCGGAAATAAAAATAAAGCGTTAACGCCTATCTCTTTAAAAAAAAGATTAATTGATTGATTGATTGATTTATCTAGTCTAGAGAAAAATCTAGTCTAGAGAAAAAATAAAAAGGAAGCCGGAAATGACAATAAAGCGTGAATGCCTATCCCTTTAAAATGATTGATTGATTGATTGATTGATTGATTGATTGATTGATTGATTGATTGATTGATTGATTGATTGATTGATTGATTGATTGATTGATTGATTGATTGATTGATTGATTGATTGATTGATTGATTGATTGATTGATTGATTGATTGATTGATTGAAACTTACCGCCCTGCTGTAGACTTTTCCCAGGGAGGCATTGGGCTGCAGGCTGTTTGGAGGCCAAGTTGGAACGCAGTTAGATGGGTACGGAGCCTTGAGACGGTAGATGCTATTCTGAATGCAAGAACGGAGAAAACCCCTTTTTAAGACAACTGTGCCGTAAGAGATATGCGCTCAGTCACGTCGTGTACTTTAACGTAATAAAACAATGAACGTTGAAATCACTGAATGTCAAGGCTCAAATGTTTTTTAAATATTTTTCTGAAATCATGTAGACGAATGACTTACACGGGTAAAGGCACCCGATTACAGCCGCTCATGCGCTACATGATTACGTTTTGGGAAAAAAAAATATCACAAGTAGGCAAGCGTGCTAAGGCTCTGGTTTCCTTGCGCACGTAGAAATTTTTTTGCTCTTCAATAACGTCTATTATACAGCGCTATTAGCTGTCAGGAGAACTGGGGAAAAGCGGAGGATTGATTGTGTGCACTACGGCTCATGTGCTTGTCGCCATATAGAATTATATGCCTTATTTATTTACTTATCTACCTACTCATTCGTTTAGCTTTCACTCAAGGCAAGAGGCTACCAAAGATTAAAGTGGGCGCACAAACTTTGTAACATAAAAACACAGTGTGGGATAAAAAAAGATCAAAGCCCCTGTTTTTATAGAAAAACGCGGTTTAACAGCGTGAAGATTTCTCTCCTTGAGTCAAAGTCCAAAATCCGAACTGCGTCAACCGTGTCGGAATGGCGCAGCCGGATAGACGTCGGCCTCATGACGGGAGGGACCCAGGTTATATTCCGACTACGGGAAGCCTTTTTTTTTTCTTTTTGAAGCGCTTGCGTAATTTCGCTTTCTGCAGTGAATTTTGGCGTAACGATGGACGGCACCAGGGAGGCATAGAAGCCTTCGCTTTAAAAAGTGAATTGATTCTGATCATGCAATATTTGGTAATAATCAGCAAAAACTAGTGCATATGATTATTGATGAGCATAAAATATGAGGGAAGGCGTACATTCATGAGATGCTTTAGAAAGAACCGACCGAGAAAAATATTCTACCTGTGTCACAGGAACTGGCACAATCTTTGGGATTATCTGAACTATGCGACGCGACACATTCGTTATTACGCTTACCAGTGTTCCTCGCAAGGGCAGGCAGAAGTGGTGCGTGCGTGATAGCGAAGGAGCACGTGTACGTACCACAGTGACCCCGACGTAAGTGGTCTGCCCCGGCGCCACAAAAATGCCGTCTGTGGCTTCCTCGGGGTCGTGTCCCTGCTTGTGTATCATGATCATGTAGCCGGCCTCCGGGGTAATGGGGAGATACTCGTGCTGCTCCACCGCGATCAAAATCTCCAGCCCTGCGGTAGGAAAATCAGAGGGCACCTATAAGCACTCCTTTGGTGAGTGCGAGACAATTAATGGTCCTTTGAACACAAGTGAGTGCTCCTACAAGTTTTGCGATTAATTTGAGGCGGGTTATATTTTTTACTTTCGTTGTTATCACATTGGCTTTAGACCTGAATAATTTCGATATTGCTGAGGCTGCCGTGCAGAGCTGCCTGACTCGCTACTGACTGTTGCGCCGCTGATTGACGCCGGAGCAGCGCGTGCCTGACGGAGTGTCGCTACCGCGAAACGCCGAACGAACGGCTGCCGCAGCCGTCACTGGACTCTTAGCTTTCCATGTAGCGTCGCGCATGCCCAGGCCTCGCCTAGCGACGCAGTCCTTTTCTTCGTGTTTTATGTATGTATGTATGTATGTATGTATGTATGTATGTATGTATGTATGTATGTATGTATGTATGTATGTATGTATGTATGTATGTATGTATGTATGTATGTATGTATGTATGTATGTATGTATGTATGTATGTATGTATGTATGTATGTATGTATGTATGTATGTATGTATGTATGTATGTATGTATGTATGTATGTATGTATGTATGTATGTATGTATGTATGTATGTATGTATGTATGTATGTATGTATGTATGTATGTATGTATTCATTGAACTATAGAAGGAAAGGAAGGTCATGGCCCCTCGATCAAGCGCATGCAAGGTGTGCGCTTGGAGGGGCCGTGGGAAGGCCCACCAGCAGGCGTAAATTGTCTCGCCTAGGGGCGGACACCGGAACGCCTGCTGGTGTGGAGGAGGGGGGATGGGGAGAAAAGAGTACATAGGAATAGGTGGACAGGGTAGAGGGCTTACATCAATCGCATATAACACATAGGTAAGATTAAAAAGGAAAATATATACAACGTATATGTGAAAGAAAAAAAAGAAGAAAAAAAAAACGCAGTTAAACAAGAGCAAAGAACAAATACATATAAACACTAGACATATAAATAAACATCAAGGTATAGGACACAATGGTGTAGCAGAAAAGATTTATGAATGCAAAGCATGCTTTGGAACGCGTCGCAGTCACGTCAGTTTAGGAACCGCTTCGCTGCTACATACGACCCCGACGCCAGTCTTATCGTTCAGTGGGCCATTTGGCACTCCCTCGTTAATAAGGTGGAGCGGGCGTGTTCTTCCTCCCGCTGCAGAATTCGCAACGACACAGAAGAGAGAGCCACTCGCGCGATATTTCTGTCCTTGTTCTCGTCGTAACGTAATTAGTCTGATTTATATTTGTTGTCTATTTCTTCACAAGAATGGGTTTATCTTCCAGGACTTCGCCTAAGGTAAACAAGGACCATCCTTCAGGAATAAAACGACCCATGACGACGAGGCATTTCCTAGTCGGGTGTCGTTCCGTCTTGTCTCGTTCACCGTGAGCGGCCATTGCAAGTTTTACACGCGGAGCACGGGGGTGAAGTGATGTATATTACGTCGTCTACGGTGCTTTGTGAGCGAAGCGCATGAAGAGGGGCAGTATAAACAGTATGGTATGAGGATATGAAGGCCTTAGGGTCTTTAAAACATGTGGCCTTATAAAGCGCTCTACGGAATTCTTTTTACTAATGTCGGCTTCACTCTAAACACAAATGCATTGCTAAGAAGACTTATTTAGGGGGAATATAGGCAGTCTGATACAAAATACATCTATAAAACACATCTATAAGGCCATGTGTATCCATACGGGCACTATACACCGAGCCCCTTCAAAGTCTACCTATACACGAATCACTGCTTGCAAAATGCCAAGGCCCTCGGGCCTTTTGTTATTGCATTTCCTTTTGGGGCAAAAGTGTGACAAGTCAAGCCTACAGACGGACAGACCGGTGTTCTCGCCCAGTCCGCCTAGACTGTACTGGACTGGAAATGACTATTTCAATAAAATCTGCAGTGGGCTGGAGTCTGCTACGACCATTGCCTAGACGTGGCCCGCCGTCGCATCTTCTCTGCGGCCCTTAAGCAATAGACCTGTAAATATCTAAGCATTAAAAATAATCTGATCTCGAGCTGTAACAGCTACGACGTAATGTATCGATATTGTATCTGCGGAATGATGCGACCAACGATTATGAAGTTACGTGGGTACAAATTTTCTAGCACAGATATTTCACTCGGATGGCGCGGGTGATAAGCCTTCGGTAAATGACGATAAATCATGCAAATGATCGAGTCCACCAACCTAATTGCCCAGGAGCTGCCGTTGAATACTATAGTGATCAGTCCACGGCGACGCACATTTTTAGGGGCGAAGCCACTTAGGAGCTGTGGCTGTTGGCGTCTCCTGTCGTCGTCGTCGTCGTAATAGTCTCATGTAGTCATGGTACTAAAACACCGGGAAACTCGCTCACGCCTCGCGCTAGAACGCAACGCGTACACACACGCTTGGACTACGAGACGGGCACTGCATGTCGTTTCAATGGCTGCCAGGTCATTCCGGCATCCAGGGGAACGTCGTCTCTGACGCAGCAGCGAAAGAGGCACACAGTCTGCTTGTGTCTATTGGAATCCCGTATTCCAGACAAGACGGAAGTACGGCCGTGAACGACTGTGACGGAAACTGCAGTTGCCAGCTTGGCAGGACCCTCTTAAGATACCCTTGCCTCTGCACGCGATTGACCCTCAGTGCAATTTCCAGTTTCCGCGAGGCCTACAAAAGCAAGCAGAGGGTGTTCTTCACCGACTAAGCCTGAATGTTGCCTTCACTGGTAGCTTTCGTTTTAAAATAGGCTGGGCGGACTCTCCATTGTGCTCTGTGTGCTCTGTGAGGGAAGACATACGGCACGTCTTGTATTACTGCCTGCAGCATACAACTCATCGCGAAACAGCGAAAAGAACTCTTGTGCGGCTGCTACGCGGAAACTCTTTAGAGCTGCATCACTTTCTTGGTCCGTGGCACAATCACGCGGACGCGGTGCGAGGGACAAAGGCTCTGTTAACTTTCTTGTCTGACTCGGGATTAATCGAGGTTATTTACCCTTGGGATCCTCAGATTTTTTTTTCCTAGAGCTGTAAATTTTTCTACGTTCCGAACTAATCTTATTTTCTTCTCCCCATTATTCATTGTTGCTGTGTACTTCTTCCCCCCCCCCCCTTTTTTTTTCTTGTTTCACCTCACTATGTTCACCCCCATCTGAAGTAGCAAGCCCTGCCGTTTGTGGGGCTAACCTCTTCAGTGTACATTAAAGATCCCCCCCCTCCTTCTCTCTCTCTCTCTCTCTCTCTCTCTCTCTCTCTCTCTCTCTCTCTCTCTCTCTCTCAAAAACACCGGGACATTCGTTTACGCCTCGCGCTGGAGCGCTTCGTAACGCGTACTAAAGAAACACCGGGACACTAGTTTGTCTTGCGCTAGAGAGCTTCGTGCTTCAAAGACAAGAGACCCCCCCACCAACGGTTTCATCTCCGTTGTCAAAAACCCCAAGGCGACAAGAATACACTTATACACTGCATGCTTCGCCCCTCCCCAGGTTTTTCACGTTAGTGAAGATGGCCCGGAATTTTTTTTTATTGGTGATACCGCCTTTGTTCTCCCTCCGAGTCATGGGTACGGGATATTGACGGCACTACCTTTTCAATTTTGTACTTTTCCGTCTAACGGTGAGACCTCGGTTACGCGCTCCATCGCGGATATGCTACCGCTCTTCTAAACTCGCAATGCAATGTCGGTGCATCGCCTCGTAGCGCAGCTTACATTAAACGTCCCATCACGTCCGCGTGACCTTCAGAATTTTCCAAAACTCGCCATTTAATGAATGCAACCTAAAAGTAAGCGCACGCCGTGATCACACCGATCAGTAAGAAGAAAAGAACGTGGGTACTACAGGTAAGCACTTACATTTTGCTTGAAATGTGCATGAGCTTTCTTTTGCGCTAAATAATGGGGACATATGTATGACCAATGCCGGCAGTTTCAAGAGTTTCGAATAGTTCTTCCTATATATACTTCTCCAACTAACTCTTCCAACTTTTGGCTAGAAGGTAGGATCGACGCATGGACGGCGGGATTGACGGACGGATGGACCAAATTCTCGCGTTTAGGTGGTACAAGATAAACTAAGCGACGATGCAGGTGTCGAGGCATCACTTGCCGCTGTCTAGTTCGGTGGCATTATGGACAGCAAAAAGAGGGAGACATGGTAGTGCTCCTCGAACGCCCCTCTTTGGATTCGCACCGGATTATTGCATTCACATGAAATATACGTGTACCGTGCGGTTTATCTCGTATCCTAAGACGCCCCCGAGCGCGACATGTGCGGCATCTATGGACCGTTCCATCGGGCGAGGGGGAAACGTACTCTCGGACTCAGCGGCCGCGGCGCGCGGACCGCCTTTCCCCCTCTCTGGAGTGTGCGCGCCGATCACCGCGGGCCTGGCGCGGCTGCTCCTTTGCCTTGACTACGCTTTGTAGGCATCGCTCGTGCGGGTTTACCACTAATTTACGCATTATTTTAATGAAATGTTATTAATAAATGAACCACACTAGCAGCTTGTGAGTTGCGCACTTAATAGCACACAAATTTTTTGGCAATTTCGTTCTCCTGAGCTCTTTCTGTACACTCCTACCTTGGAGTAGTGGCAGAAAATTATTCTACCTTCTTTCCAAATTAAAATGGGTAACTGAAACTTCCTGTGCCGCAGATGGTATTAGTTCCATTTCCACTGCTGCTGCGGTCACATTGCGGCATACCTGGCTCCAACTATTACGTGGGCTGGCGTTGGCGATTTTCACAGTGACACCTCCCTAGGTTGTCCCTTTCCCCAGCCAATCTGAGCGAAAGGAGGAGGGGACTAATGAAGGGGATTCCACCTCCATTCTTCCCCCATCCCCGACTCGGGCAAAATAAAGTTGTTCACTCACTCACTTCAGCCAAGAGTTCAATCTATTACCCAAATATGATGTCTCTTTGTCGGCAACATCAAACCTAGATAAAAGCAACGCAAAAGCGAAACCTTGTCTGGTTGCCCAACAGCGGACGCTTAATAAGATGCTTAATAATAAGTTGCCCAATGGCGGACTCTCTCCAGGAGCTGTGTTGTTCACTTTATTTATGTTTTACTTTAGTGCTGCAGAGCAGCTTGAAATTCTAGAGAGAGGAAGATTTGTTTATAGTTGGCGACAGTGGTGGCTGACGGTGAGGTGTTGATATATCGATAATATTTAATACAAACTATGTTATATGCCAAATACTTACTAAGTCCACCAAGAATGTTGTCTTCAAGAATGTTGTCTTCAGCTTCTATAATTAAACACCATCATAAAAAATTGGCCGCGTGCCTGCCTGCTTCGTTGCAAAGGACGTCGGAAGACGATACCGTTTATGACGCCCCTTCCACCCAACGTGATACGCCGCACCAACAAATGATACACCATCTTCACTTCGTTCCCGCTTACCTCTTCCATCTCCCCTCCCCTACTATCTTCTCTTCCACAACCGGGATTCGGGTGTGAACCACGTGATGATCATCTGTCTCTTTCTCTCCCTTCTTCTCTGAATCTTGCCATCCCCGACCCCGAAAGACCTGCCGGGATTCGTCACCCTGTTGTGGCCACCAGCCCACACAGGCGTAGGTGCCAATGAGATGGTGCACGGCCTTTGCGCGAACTTATCAGCTAAGCCGCCATTTCAACTGCACCTACATGCGATGCCGCTGCAGGCAAGCCAACCTCCCTCCTGCAATATAGGGATATTACACTGCACTACCGCCTCCTTCCGCCGCCAATACCCACCCCCGTGCCTAGACCTCTCCCCGGAGGCAGCCCATATGGTACGCATCCTACAAACACTTTCTCACACAGAACCCAACTGAGTCTAATATATATACACTCCCCACACCTCTTTACTATCCCCACGTGTCCAGACTTTGGGGCGCTCAACACTCATTACCATTCCATTTGCGAATTCACCGCAGACCCCCCCCCCCCCCCCCTCTCCCCCTCTCCCTTCACCTCTGGGAGCACCCGGAGGAATTAGGTCAAGTCCTGATCACCTTCCGGGCCCTGACGGTCGCGGCACCCCTCCCTCCCTCCCTCCCCCCCTCCCTCCCTCCCTCCCTCCCTCTCACCTCTCTCTCTCTCTCTCTAAGATGTGCTTCCCGCGCAGAAAAAAAAAAAGCAGGCATGCGTAGGCACAAGTTCAGTGCGCATAAACATGTGGAGGGCTAAGCTTTTTTGAAGCCATCGATCATAGCACATAACAAGAGCACTTCGGCTCCCTCGCTTTTCCGCGATACAACGTCGAACTAGTTCGTTTGCAGCATCATTTGACATAGATGGAATTAAGATGCAAACTGATCATGAAGAAATCACATGATCAGCCAATAATAAAGCGTTACCTTGCTCTGGCCTTCCCAGTCGCCGGTAGCGGAAGATTGGTTCGTTGTTGCTTTGGCAGTGGAAGCAGAAGCAGTTTCCGTACCGCGAACTGAACACGACTGTGAACATCCTGCGGAAAAAAAGAAATTCAGAACAAGAAGCAAACAAAATTCGCCAGATGATTATGCACGCGCAAGTTTTTGAAGCAGTGACCGCATCTATAGCATAAGACTAAATTAATTCTCATTTGATTTCCGAAAGTAGTGTGGGGGCGTTTGCATGAAGCCGAAGTTTCGGAATAGCATTGCAATTGCTCAAAACGCCAAATTATTTGGTAATGAACACGTGTCGCAGCATCCGAAGCTGCGAAGTGCTACGTACATGTTGCGCATGAGAATTTCACACAATGCATACGCTTTGAACGCTCCCCAACAAAAATGACTGCACGTATTGAAGTAGCTTTGCTTTGCGTGTGTGACAGATACCATCCTCCATGGCGTAATTAAAGACATAACGAGTGTTAAAGAATAAAATTCACATATGTTCACAACAAATTTTTTTTTTTCAATCTTGTCTCATCCGCTGCGAAGGATCAGGGGTTAAGGGTCTGTGGTGCTGAACGCGAGGACGTGGGTTCGATCCCGGACGCGGCGGCCGTTTCATCTGATGGAGAGGAAATACGAAAATGCCCGTCTGTCGGGATTTCGGCGAACGTTAGAGGCCATTCATTTAACTCGTAGCCCTCTACTACGGCGCGCCTCATAGCTTGCAGGTCTAGCATCAGTGCGTAATAGCCTAACTTGAGCTTAATTATATGCGCTATCGATAGAAGCATTTGTACTGAAAGGCATTTTCGAACACCCTATAGGAGCAATAATTCTCTCCAGTTTATGTCTGCCGCTTGCAGAAAAGACAGAAGCGGCGGCCAAGTAATCCGTGAGCTCCGCTGCATACGGACCGTTCGAGGTCGCACTTGATGCCCTGGATGCTGCAGGTCTTGAGCAGGTCGGGCAGCTGGTGTCCCAGCAGCCTGGCGAGGTCGGGCTCTGTGCGCTGCTTCGTGGCCAGCCACATGACGAACTGCTCCAGCTGCCCTTCGTCCTCGCCCCGGGTCTGCGGAGTACGGGGGAGGGAGAAACGTTCATTTCGAGATCAAACTCCGGCAGCTCTCAATCATGCCGGCGGGCCCGCGCAGCTGGACTTTATGGTCTCCCTGACCCTGCTAGTGTGGCCGCGAGGTTTTTGGCGGTGCACAGGACCACTCCCTTCCAGTGGGGAAGCCACGCGACAGCTCCCAGGAACTGATAAGGCGATATAAGGGAACATGCGAGAGAAGTAAACATGCGATAGAAGGCAACACACCCCAGCCACCACAGTCTGGACTAGAGAGTTGGCAACTTCATAAGTCTTCACGCGGTTTTGGCCTCAACCTCGAAATAATCTCGTCCTCACCATACGCGGTGAGCTGGAGACAATATCAGAGGTTAGGAAAAGTACTACACGAGGAGCAAGGTGATAATTTCGCACTCCTCGTCCATCTTCTCCCTTGCAGCGACTTGAAACTGCCCTGCATTACTCCCCAAGTCTCGAGCAGTTGAGGATCCGCACATGCATATCCAAGTTTGTAGCGAAAGCTAACATTAGAGCAAAGCCAGCAGTGTCCCATGATGCAACTGGATATGTAACCCATAATGTTCCTCTCCGTGCGTCCATAGCCGAAATGACACTGCTGCCACGAGGCCCCATGCATGGAGTGCGCGTCCGTAACCAACATGGCGCTGTCAGTTACGGGCAGTGTCACGTGTTATACGGACGTACCGCCATGGACAGTGGCTGCGTGGTTACCGCTCTTGTAAGGTGACGAGCAAGTAAGGACGTATAGGTTACATTGCAGTTATAATGAATACCTTTTGAGGCAATAACCTTGATGAATGCCCTTGTTGTGGCCTTGGGTGGTCCTTTCAGAGGACACACGATCTTTACTATTTGAGAGAGTTTCCAGATTTAACCCAACCCATGCTCAGCACGCGTGATTTCCCCTAGGTATCTGTATCAGCACTGGCAACTTTTGCAGCGTAATTACGTTCACCCGCCTTACCATTACCCATTACCTAAGCTGAAAGGCAGCCCCTCAATATGGCTGATATTTGGGAAATGTAGTTTGCGGTGTGCATCAGTCATTATAATGAGCATAGGCCCCGTGATTTCCGTTTGAGCGTGCAATTAGTTCATAGTCCCACACAGAACATAGCGCACGTTACAACAGAGGACTAGGCGAGGACGGGACAAGGGCTTGTCTCGTTCCTAGCCTGTTCCTCTGTTGTTAGTGCGCTACGTTTATGTGTGAACATGATTACCGCTGCCTACTGAGGCGCGCACGTTTGACCCCCTGAAAGTTGTGTAGTGATGAATTATGATGTTTTCCCATGCACGTGCTTACGGGCGAAATGGTAGACAAGCGGTCTTAGGTAATAAGCTAGTTAGTACGGGCTAATAGCTATGTTTTGCCCATTCACTTTAATTTAACAAAAAAAAGTATGCATCTACTCAAAAAGAACACTCTTTATGCGACTGAGAAAATGCAGTGAGGCTCCCATTGAAACTTCAACGAACTTCTGGGTCTAAGGATAAGATCACTGAAGTGTAACTTACCTCAAATTTTAGGTGGCCAAGTCTTAGGTGACACATTCAAATGAAACCATGCAAGCAACATACATTTCTCCCTTGCCTCGAAGATTCTTCAGAAATTCGGTTATCTCCTTCGGTTCTTCACTGGTGCATTCGGTAAGGTGGCCATTATAAACAGGCCGCATATATCCAGGCTCTCGTACACCTGTTCTATCTGGTCCAACAGCCTGCTGCAAGCACATGCGAAGCGCTTTCCGCCTGACGTCAACCGCGTATTTTTGCGAGTCCATTCGTGCAGGCTAAAGTCACTCTAGCTGAAGCTATAGCTACGAAGCATATCCAATATGTTACGCCACCCAGAGGCATCATTCGTCATCCCCTTTTTCACGAACCGTTAACGACCCTTAGGTGGTTTAAATTAATCCGTAGTACTTCACTACGGCGCGGCAGAAATGAATCCGACCATTAACAATCTGTCTGCAAATTAAAATATGGGGTGGGGGACTACATTATTGCGATAAATGGAGGCCGATATGCAGCATTCTGTCAACAAAAGAGTTCATTTGAACTATGGCGAATTCGCAGTGGGGGCGACCCCGTGTGTGCGGGCGGTTTCCGGACAGTTGTAAGTTCAAATGAAGCTTAATTGTATACGCTTAGTTTCTCAAAAAATCATCAGAGGAATTTTGCTTGCAAAAGAAATTTTTCCACATATATTTTCGGAGGGGGTAACTAACGGCAGACTGTTGCCGCAACTGCCGTAATAACTTTAAAGAGCGACGTCATTTAGCGTCTCAGCCAACCGAACTGCGTGACACGCCGTTGTTTTACGCCCATTGATAACGATATGGCTTTTGCGTCGGTAGTCTGAACATAGCGTTACGTCGGTCAAAACCGATGCGCGTTAACTGACGGGCGAAACCTGCGAAGTATATCGAAGCGATATGGCTTCGGCTGGAATGCACCTTCTTTTCGGCCACAGAAGTCGCGAAAGAACCCTTCTAAAAGGCGCTGCACTCACCACGGTGTCCGCAGCCGTCGTGTTGCAGAGAAACTCCTGGAGGTCGTAGTCGAGATCGGTCTCCTGT
Organism: Haemaphysalis longicornis; assembly: GCF_048455015.1. NCBI lineage: Eukaryota > Metazoa > Arthropoda > Arachnida > Ixodida > Ixodidae > Haemaphysalis > Haemaphysalis longicornis. The sequence continues at coordinate 256,516,989 of NW_027526295.1, read as the reverse complement.
CCGCACAGGAGGCTTTTGCGTACAGGGTTCAGGTTGCACATCGTGACGGCGGGAAACTCGACGTTGTACACGTCCTCGAGCCGTATGTTGACCGTGAGGGGGTACTGGAAGTACTCGTCCATCAGCTCGTACAGATTGGTCAGCGCCACTGAGCCGAGTCCCACGAACGCCACGAACCATATGATGATGCGCAGAGGGTTCCTAGCCTGGGCCATCTGGATGAATCCAGGCACCGTGGATTCTGCATACAGGTGGCGAGCGGACAGGCAGCAGTTGGCCGTTGCCTCGGGCAAGTGCGACACCGCCGACGTCGCCCTGTCCTTGAAGGAAGATCCTCGGCTCCTTCCCTGTCGCTGTCGGCTTCGGGGTGGCTGAGCCGGCCTCAGTCGCCCCAGGTCGATTAAGGAAGGCGGCGTCGGCTTGATGTGCCGCCGGCTGCTGTCGAAGACGTTTGCGGTACCGCGATGCCACAGACCCAGGCGCCGGAGGTACGATTCCATCTCGCTGGAGTGCAGTCCGATTCGTTGCTGCAGCGTTGGATTCGTGTACGCAGCCGTCGTCCTCAATAACGGCAGCAGGAGGCGTGTTACGCCTCCCGAATACTGTCGAAAGTGCTATGACGCTCTCGGGGAAACGCCACGCGTCTGTCGCTTTGGGTTCGGTTAGTCCTAAATTGACTCTGCTAAATTAACGGGGCGGACTTGCATTTGTGGTTACGAGGGTGTTATTGCTAGAAATGCTTCTGACACCCTACTCAGCTAGCAAATAGCGTTACTTCTCGTCGTGTCTACTTTAGATTCTACGATTGATCTTGGAACGACGATAGTTCCGAATTCCGGATGTGGGCACCCACGACCAAAGGGTTTTTACCGTAAGGGTTAACTGCGCGACCCACAAAGCTTTAACTGCGCGAACAAGCAAGTGGGCTTCCGCATGCAAACGCCTAAAACGAATCACACCAGGTGTGGGGGACGCTAGTTTCCGGCACTTGTAATCGACGGACGATTATATTCACTTTATATCGAGGCGAAACGCACGGGGTCGTATAAAAGTAGGGGTTTGAACACACGAGGGAGACAAAGGGAAACAAACACACAGAATTCTAACAATGACTCCACGAAACGCAAGGCTAAGTATGAATCCGGAAAAATAATTGCGTATAACGCGTCCGCTGTGTCACCAAATGATTTACTCTTCGGGCGACTATGCCCTCACGATGTCTTGACTCTTCCAGCAATGGCTACTCGTTGCGGGCATGCGCGGCCGATGTCGTGCGCAAACCGCAACGAAGGTCGCGCGAAAGGTTCGGACACATTGATTCCCGAAGCTCAGTGGGTCATTCTGACGCAGGTCTCACTGCTTCAGTGGGTCCGGAGACCTAGACGGGAAATGGGTTCTTAGGGCGCACGACGCCAACGCTGTTGGCTAAGAGCCGCGTTCGCTTGCCGCCTTAGAAACCGGAAGGAGTCTGAAAGCCATATACCGCGCAAAGCCGGCCTTTCGTGGGTGGTGCCATTAGGCGATACAGAAGCCGTGCTGATTTGCTAGAAATCTGTATATTTTTCCTTCGCTCTTTAATGTGGACACAACACGCGCAGAGCCCATGCAGGTGGTTATACGACTAGCGACTCTTTGTACCCTTCCAAAGTTCCCCGCCCTCTTTTGTTCTTTTCTATGCCACGTCCACAGAATTAACGCCCGACTGCGTTCTAAAGAAAATCCCGGAACTGCGTTTGCAGATTGTGAATGTCAGAATGCAAATACTGCAAGAAGTGTGTAAAACGACAAATATCTGATTGCGTTCAGAACTCGAGGCGCGAATTTGCTTTACGGAACTCTGTCTCGTCTCGTCTACCGCAGAAGACTCAAAACCGGAATTTTCCTCGGTTCCCCTCCCCACCTAATTATTGTATTTCCTTCTTTCAACGGCTATGTGGCCTCGGCCGTCCGTCCATTGCATATAACTCGCGTCTGCTTCTGAAGGCTATTGGGAATCTCCAATGACTTATTTATCTCCTAGCATTCGTTTAAACTGCAACAAAAATGCGATATCACATTCGGTTGTAGCATTTTGCCGCTTTATCTAGATGTTGGATGTCTGGCATCGCTTGTTTTGAGTTTCGCGCAATTTTCGACATATAAAACTAACCATACTTGGGGTAGACGCCTAAATAGTTGCGGTGGGAACATTGATAAGTTTTAGTGCTAAAATATTAGTTTTTTTGACATCACTAAGCGTACACATATCAAACGACAACAAAACTGCTATTATCATGTTCACTACGGGGCGAACGCATCTGCCAATGACTTCTTCGCTGCGACCACCAGCACCTGTTTTATCCATTATTCACTTCTAAATATTCTCTGCTTTTCACTCCATGTAGATTTAATGTGCCACCCCCACCACTTTCTGCTTAATCTGGTCCCATCTATCAATAGCCTCACCGTGACTCGAGCTGCCAATCTGATTTCCGCGTGAGAATCCCTGCGCTCTACTATAAAAAAGTAGAGCGTGCTTCTAACAATGACTCCACGAATTCTTTCACGCATGCTTGGTCCAAGCATGCTTTCACGCATGCTTGGACCCCACCGGGCCTGTGCGTGGCCACACGTACGAGGCGTCATTGGATATACTTATGCGGAATTATATAAATGCCAGACGAATGCCCCATTTTCGTCGATTAACCGGCTTCAGAAATTAAATACAAAATATGTTCGCTTGTTTGCTAGGTTAATCGATTTCATATTGTCACTGATGAGAGTAAAAGGAAAGCCCCAAACACTATATAATTGCCGACATTAGCTGACTGAATCGTTTTGCCGTCAACTAAACTGAACCATTGTTATATTCTTTTTTTCGGGGTTGGTGGGGGCAAGAGGGGGGGGGGGTGCTAGTTCTGGATTGTGTTCAACTTGCTGATAAAATGTTAGTTCGGATTGGGGTTCAGTTTACGCAAAAACAATTAGCTTTTCGGCTCGGGTGTAGTTTAGTTTCGAGGGTATAGTGTAGTTTAGTTTCGACACTTCTGTAGAACGCTGTTGCACACGCCCATCTTGAGAAGCGGTATTACGACTGCTGTCCTTCTGTAACGCAGCGATGACCGAAATCACTATCTTCAAAATAATGTCGTCATGTTCAGGTTATCAACGATCCTATCGATAGATTAATGGACCCAGAATTTCGACAGCGGTGGGGCTGCAAATGGGAGGCTGCAATGGTTTTGCTCCTATCCGTCGTATCAGTCATTCATTGCATTGCCATACGATTCGTGGGTTCACTGCAAAGCATGCTTCACTGCACAAATTGACGTCATGAGAAAAAGCCAACTTCGCAAACCTTGTGAACGAAGTGCATACATGGTGTAACTTCTATATCTCGTCGGTGTCGGCCAATCCTCCACGCCTTCCACTGACGATACTTACCCGAGACTTCTTTGCTGAGCATATTTGGTGTCATTTCGTTTTTTCAGGGCGTATTACTTCGACAGGCAGGCTGACGACGCTTCGCGCCACAGCGTCCTCAGAGTCAGAGTTCTTCATGCATGGTGGGCACCTGTTTGGTTCCTGTGCCGTCACGTTCACCTGTCACGAGATATGACGTCAGTGCCTCGAGCACAAGGCCTAATCATGTTTTGCGCCGGCGACGTGCTCAGCTAAAGTGGTGGTAACGCCCCCGGGTCACACTCTGGAGAAACGGGTTCAGTTCCCACATGAACTCCAGTGTGTTCTCAACGGTTCTTTCGACGGGGTAACTAACACTGAATTTCCACAGCAACAGATCTGTCGAAATGGAAGCTGCCGTTTTTTTATCCCTGTCCGCCGTATCAGACATTTAATGCTTTTGCTATACTTTTGCCATAGGATCTGTAAGATCACTGCAAAGCGTGAGCAGCGTCTAGTTTACATCGAAGTATGAATGCATAGTATGTCTATATCATTGGAAGCACAAGCCCAACTTGTCTTCAACCCTCAAAAAACGCCACTCCCACTCCACCCCCGCACCCTCCGAATGGACCTAGAGAGAGAGATCGAACTTTATTTAACGCGGCCCATGTCCAGGCTGCCGAAAAGGTGGTTCTGGTGGGCCTGGAATGTGTTCAGGCGGGCAAATACTTTAGAGGGCAGGTTTTTTATAGTTAGAATAAACAGAATTGGCGATAGGATGAAGCATTCAGGCGTATTACGGCGTATGGAAAAGGGGGCTGACCGTCCCTTCTATTAAGTATTGCTCGCCGCCTCCCGCAAAGCGTACTTCACTGGAAACATATGATTCATGAAAGAAAGCCAACTTGGCGAACTTTATGAACAAGGTGTACAGGCACAGCCACTGTTACGGGTAACAGTGCCAAGTAGTGCCATGATTTGTACGAGTAGAGCGAGAATGCTGAGGCAGTGCGCAATCATCGCTAGAGGTGGAGTTAATTGCTTGTCGCCAGCTGCAGTTCCGCAAGGCTTCTCGCAGCGCCTGTGGTGGCCGAATGCGGAGTGCTCCACGCGCTGCTGTGTTACCTCGAACAGTGGCCGCGCCTGTACATGCCATACATTCTGTTGCTTTTCGGTGTCGTCGGCCAATCCATTCCTAGGGGATCGGCTCGTATGCTGAACGTAGATGTATAGCGATTTCTTCAAGAGCTTCTCGACCGAAATTTGTGTTTCGTCGTCAAAGATTGACTGACGCTGTGACGGTGTTGTCTGTGGCGTCAATGCCCGAGCGCGTCAATGCGGCTCGGATGTGAATGAGCTGTCGCGTTCCGCACTGATTTCTTAGCATGTTCACTAAACTTAAACGAGAACGGCTTCTGCGATAGTTTGTTCTCCAATAAATGATGCACACTCTTGATTGCTGGCACGACAACCGACGTACTTCCAACCATTGATCTTTAGGCTGATCGAAGTTTTCTTTCACATGTGCTTTGTAAAACACCAGGTTTCCGCTCCATTAACAGTATGTGTTGAATGCGGGGTTTTCTTTTAAGTACAACAGAGGTTATCTGATGGTGATAGTTTTGGAATGCTTCTTGAATGCAAATGACGCCATGCTAATTCTTCGCATGATTTTTCTCGTCGTGTAGGTGTTCACAGAGTAAGAGTTCATGACATTTTTTACTGCCTACACCTCTGAGTATTTGATTATCACCATAAAATACCTGTTTAATAACTACAGTCGGAAAATTTGACATTACCTTCAATTTATTCATTTTACAGCGAAGTTGCATATGTTTAAACCCCCAGTTCTCATCCCGGTGAAGCCGCTTTACTCGGCACCGCTTCTCCGTTTTTCCTTACTACCGCTGACGCTTCTTTCACAAGTTTTACACCCCCTTCGCCACCACCGATGCCTCTTTAAGAAGTTGCGCAATCGGCTGATAACGGCGCTAGCGCCGGTATAAGCAGTTACACTTACAACTGGCTATGAGACGGACGCGTGTCGTTCTCGTGGAGGAAGAAAAGCTGGAACTAAAGGAGCATCAGCGGAAAGTCGCTGATGCTCCTTCAGATGAAAGTGTAAAATAACGACAAGCCGCTTTGAAGGACTTCGGCAGTTTGAATTTTGGAATTTGAGAGCACAGACTTTGGCCGTTGATTTGACTCAGTTTGTATAGAGAAAGTTTTGCGTTTTAACCATCTTTCTCCTAAGAAAGGGGCTTTGATTTTTTAATTTTTGTTTAAGCCTACACTGATAAACTTTCCCTGCAGAAATGTCGAATAAAGTTTTCTGGAAGCCGTCTGCTGACTCACTTAGTAATACGATATTGTAGACTTATATGCGTGTGTCGGATTGCTCAGTCATTCCGTAGCCTAACATTTTTTTTTTCAACTCCGTTCCTTAAAGACGACCTCCCAGTCTTTCCAGTGACCTTGGAGATATCATGCGTCTTTCTGTTATACACTGGCTAATGGGACCGAAAACGTGTTGTTTTTCTTTCGAAATATTGAGGTACAAGCGAAACCTTTATATATAGCGTCCGTTGCACTTTGCCAGTTTCCGCAATGCCCTGTTTTCGCAGTGCTTCTATCGACACAGTCCCTCCTGCTGACTCAAATCGTTCTCGGCCATTTCGACAGGTCAAGTGCAGTACTTGGCTGAATTCCGCAGGTATCACTGGGCTTCTGATGACATGAATGTGGTTCATCTTCGACTAAACGTTCACGAGTCGAGCTTGCTCTCCAATTTTATTGGGACCTAGAAGCGCCTTTTTCTTTTCTTTTTTTTTCGTCGGAATCATTGTATGAATCATCTACCTCTGCGCTATTGTAACAGCAAATGTCTTAACTTGGTTAATATAATTGCGCATTTTTGAGTAAATACGGGGTGTTACACGTCGCGTTACTGACATACTTTGCTGGGGTACTCGCCAAAGGATGCTTACGCACAAAGAAATATGTCGCGTATCAGCTCACATCGCAGAGAATGTCGTCGAAAGACGGTAGATAGCCTTCTACCGACCCAGCCACGTAGAAGTCTGCCCTGTTCCCCCCCCCCCCCCCCCCACGCTTCTCATGCTGTTCCCCTCCCACCTAGGTCATCCCATGATAAACGCAACAGACGTTTGCTAAATTCAACTTTCCCGCAATTATGATAATGATTATTATGATGATGACGATGATGAGGATGCTTATAGCGGCTTCCCCTTTGTAAAGGAGTGGCGTTGCACGACGACCTCAGTCGTAACGCCACGGTACAATCACCTTGCCCACCCCCCCCCCAAAAAAAAGAACCCTTTATGGAATTTTTGTGCTAGTCTGGCTTCCACCTCTCAGTGGCTAAGGTGGTGGCTCAGTGGCTAAGGCGTTGCGCTACCATGAGGACGCGGGCTCGATTCTCGGCTTTTCTGATGTAGGCTAAAAGCAAAAACGTTCGCGTGTACGAGATTTCGGCGCACGTTAAAGATCCCCAGGTGGTCAAAATTAATCCGGAGACCTCCACTACGGCGCGTCCGTCGCCTGCGTTGCGTCGGGGAGTTAAACCGTCCAATCAATCAAATCAGTCTGACTTCTTTTCTTCGCATGTCTCCTCAGATTGTTCTCTGCTCTTTTCCCACCAACACTCTTAACCTTCGTTTACTAACCTCTACTGCTGTCCAATTCACTTTTCCGTTAACCTTAAACCCCAGGGCTTCCGGAAGCTGTATGTCTTCCACACTGAGGACTGGACGGATACCTTTGCACTCCGTTGTAATATGTCGCATGGTTTCTGGCTCCCTGCAGCAACTTGCGCACACTTCTTCCTGTACCGGCTCGCGGATAAGCGTTTTTGTCCGCAAGCAACTCACACGGGCTTCAAAAAGCAGAGCACTCCCTTTTTGGTGTTATCAAAGAACTTCTCCCTCGTGATCTCCCGCTCCCCGATTCTGTGTACCTATATCTAAGGAGTTCTCTGCGTCCATCCTCTTTTTCCAGGTCGTTGTCTCTGATGCTTTCCCTTCATTTTTTATTACCTTGGTCGTTTCCCCTGCGCTTACAGGTTTCATATAATTTGTCCTGAGCCTTCTGGTTCTTTTCCTCCACTGTGCGTCCACGATTTTCATGCAACGGTACCGTACACTCTGGCCGTCCATCTCTGCTCATCAATATTTCTATGTCGTTTTTCACTACATATTTTGCTCTGTGCTTTTCTCACTTCAACAGCGGACCATCCCATGTATCCCTGCACTGCCTCATTTGTTGTTTTACTGCGTGCTCCTAATGCCAATCGACCTACCACCCTTTGATTTACTTCTAGCCCTGATTGAATCTCGAGATCTGATTTGACACACACTACTGCGTTTGAAAAGGTGAGTGCCGGTGCCATTATGCATCCTTCCAGTTTCCTCTCACTACTTCATATTCGAACTGCTGGTGCGCCATCTTTTGGTGCTTCTTGTTACTGTTTTGACAGCTTATCGCGGATGCCATGCTTGGCGCTCAAGCCACACACGCTAGGCCTAAGAGCAAGCCTAGGCTTGCTCTTAGGCCTAGCGCGTTAAAACATTGTTTCAACGCGTTTTAACAGCAGAGCTCGTTAAGCCCAAGCTTGGTCAATTGGCGTTTACAAAAAAAGAAAAAAAACCCGTGCGAGGCGCCCGGCACGACGTTCGCGCAGTGGCTTTAGCATAGAAAATATCAAGCTCACGTAATTATCAGCTTGTAATAAGCTTATAACCTCGTGAGGAGCTGTCGCCTTCATTTACGCCGTTGTGTAGCGACCAGCGCGCCACGGGTCCGCCGCGCCGAAGACGACGGCGACGACGAATCCCTTCACAATCCACACGTGGAGACGGCCACCGGACCAGCTGACGATCGAAGAAGAGAAGGTCTACCGAGGCGAGGACGAGCTATGATTTGCCCTACGCGGCTGTGCTGTCGGATGACGACGACGAAAGGGACGACGACGATTGCGGCTGAATAAAACACTGCACATATTCTAATGGTCGTTGCTTTACATTGCCGTCCAAAACGGCTTTTTACTGCTGCGGTCCGGCTGCTCGATCCCTTTCCTGAGATACGCTGTCAGTGCGGGGAGAAGCTAGGTCGACCCTCAGCTCTGCTGTTTCTCCAGCCTGCACCCCTAGTGCAGGCTGCGCCAATTTTTTATGCTTCGTAAAAATTACTCCAGCGTCTATTTTTAATTTTACCAGGAGTACGTTACGCATTTATGCTTTGCTCTAAATATGTCTGCTTTCGTTTTGCTGAACAGTGTTGACAAATATGCGGTATAGTGCCATATTTTGTAGTTCGCATTTTTTTTTCTATGTAAACATCTTGGTCAACAATTCTCTTCACTTTTGGCAGGGCGGTTGAACAGACATAAATACAGACAGACGGACGGACGGGCGGACAGGCCAAAATTTTCGGGTTTAACTGGCCCAAGAAAGACAATCGCCTTAAGAAGGAGGAGGAGGAACAACTTTTATGGTTATATACAGCAAACGTTTGTTTGCTTCCTGAGGTGGTGGCGCCCTCAGTTCAAGGCACTTAGAGTCTTGCGCCGTTACTCGAGCCCTGGGGACCAGTATAAGCTGGTCGTTCAGGTCCGAGCTGGTCAGCGCAACGTTCTATTACTCAGGGGACGAATTGGGAATTGCAGGGACAGACTGGGTGTTTTGGCAGGCCCATGTGATGTGTTAGAGATCCGTAATCGTCGGGGCTGTGAGGGCATTTGTTTGGGGGAACTGGTCCGGGTAGATGGCATGTAGTAGGCTTACGTGCGCGTACGTGTTAGTCTGTAGACATCGCCAGATGGTGGCTTCTTCTGCACTGAGAGTTTTGTGCGGCGGTGGAAGCTTCTGGCGTGAGAGACGGCAGTGCTGTAGGATTTCACGGTACTGTGGGGGATGAGTTGCGGGACTTGTTGGTCTGAAGGATGCGGCGCTCGGTGGGCATACGCTCGAGCAACAGCATGCGCTTGCTGGTTTCCGCCTAAACTATTGTGTCCCGGCGTCCATACATGGCGCGTGGGTGGTATGAGGTAACATGGCTGGTTTGTGAGTATTCTGCAAGCTGCATGATGTGAGGTACGCCCTCTTCCAAAGTTACGGCATGCAGCTTGTGAGTCTGTTATATACGGTTATGCTTTGCTGATTCGTAGGGGCGTTAACAATAGCCGAGGCGATGGCCGCTTCCTCTTCTTCGAATGAAATTGATGCTTTGATTGTCGCAGATGGAAGCTCTGTGAGGTCACTGTTGATTGCGCTCACCACCATAGCCTGGAAGCCCGTGTCACTGGCTGCGTCCGTGTAAATTGTTTTGCATTTGTCCCCGTACTGTTCTTCGAGGCGTTTTGCTCGTGCTTGCCGTCGTGGTTCGTGGTGTTCTGGGTACATATTCCAGGGTATCGGAACTACTGCGTTTTTTTTATTTTGTGTCGGCCGGGATGTGAGCCGTTGTCTTATGATATGGGCTGTGGATTGGGTAGCCGAGCCGGAAAAGGGTTTTCCTACCCGTGGGCGTCAGCAACAACCGTTCTCGTTGCTGGCAAGATGTGCTTCTATAAGCTCTGTAGCCGTGTTGTGTAGGCCAGTCAAGTAGGAGCTCGGTAGGAGTATTGGGTAGGGGGGGGGGGGGGGGGGCGCAACGCTCGCTTGCGAGCCTTCCTTGTGATTACATCTACTGACTCCAGGTCTTTCTTGCATAGTCGCAAGTAGGGGGCTACATAGGCGATTCTGCTAATGAGGAAAGCCTGGACTAATCTAAGGCAGTCTGCTTCCTTCAGACCGCGGTTTCTTCCCGTGATGCGGCCGGTTATACCCATAATCTGAGCTGAGGCTCGTTGGAGTCGATGTACTGCGCTTTTGTGGCGGAAGTCTTTGTCTATGTGAAGGCCAAGGATGCGAATGTGGTCGACGCAGGGATTCGGCTCCGTGGGTAGGTGGAGCTGTATATCGGGTTGCTCGGTACCACGCCGGTTCTGGTTAATTATTAGAAGCTCCGAATTTTCTGGTGAGCAGACCAGGCCGCAGGCATTTACGCACTCGTTCACTATGTCAATGGCCTGCTGCAGGTCGTCCTGAATGGCTCCGTCATACCCTTGCATGCACCAAATTATAATGTCGTCTGCGTGAAGTGTATGCTGGACGTTTTCTAGTTTGTCGAGTCTTGGCAGTAGCCTAACTATATTGAAAAGTAATGGGCGCCCAGCAGTCAGCGAGTCCGGACCAAGACAGCAGCTTCGGTGAACTGTGGGAAGAGCTCGCCAACGTTCCCGATGATGTCGCGAGTGAAATCCGTCTGACGCTTATAATGAAGCGCTTTCGGCAGTCGCTGTGCTCCGCCAATGCTTCTTAGATTTTTGAGGACGCGGACTCGAACTGGTGCAAACAATCTTTCGTGTAGAGAATGCTATGCTAGTTGAAGCCGCCAAGACGAAAGTGAAAACAAAAATCACCGCTTTTTTTTTTTTTTTTTTTTTGCAACGTGGGCAGTTAAGGCGGAAAGTAGCTTTATTACTTGCAATAAATGGATTATTTTGCTATGGTAATGGCTACTGTACAGTGTTCGTTTCTGCATACGCGGATGGCGGAGTTGGTAAAGGGGGGGGCTCCCGCGGATTGCAAACTCGTAACAATAGGCTCGTTATAGGCGGGTTCGGCTATACCAAACTATTGGATATATCGAACTAATCGCGGTGCATATTTCAGTTCACTATAAGCGGGTTTGACTGTAGTAGTAGTAGTAGTAGTCGTAGTAGTAGTCGTAGTAGTAGTAGTAGTAGTAGTAGTAGTAGTAGTAGTAGTGGTGGTGGTAGTAGTAGTAGTAGTAGTAGCAGCACTTGCTATAAAAGTAGCTGGTCCCAGTTGGGACCAGCTAGGACTAGCTCGGCCGAGCTGGGAATTTAACCATAAACCAATTGGGACCAGCTACCATTTTCTCTTGGGTTGGAAAGCAGCTGTGTGACAAAAAAAGTAGAAGCAGCGATCGGGTGGTTTTCTGGTAAAGTTGATACAATCTCATTTAAGAGGTAGGATGCGACGAGACGTATTTCTGCAATGCTACCAAGGAAACGTAAGGTAGGCGAAACGGTGAAACACCGTGAGAATGCTTATGCGTGCCAAGACAATTGTAATAACTCATGTACCATTTTTCAAGCAAACGTTTTCAATAGAACTGTGCCAATACCAAAATTTTGGCTGCAAATGGAATGCAAATATCAAAACTGACTGCAGAGTCTAATAAATTATTCTCCAACGCAAATATATATTTGCTTTGATGCATTTGGGGCCTCTAAACGCAGCCAAGAACAAAGAAAATGTAACTTGAATGGTCAGGACTTTCTTACTTTTGTTGATGTACTAGTGTACGATAAAAAAGACGGCACCAAAAGAAGACATCGCCGTCATTATTATGAATTGAAGAACTCTAGTGACTGAAAATGGGTCACTACTAGGCATACCAATGGATGGTAGGACCATGTATATCGTTGCGATGAAGGCCAAAAGGCGGTAACGCTTGGTTACTCGCTGGTAGCACCATTGAAAAATTTATGTGGGAGGATTTCGACACCACTCAACGTGAAAGCTGTCGGAAGTGCAGAGCTGTGATTCGCCACAATGGGCTGTGGCGCCGTTATCCCACTCACTGCTACCACCCATCACGCTCTTCGCCTCGCTGTCTCGCTCCTCTCTTGATGGAGTGAACGGAGGCTTGTCCAATGCAATTCAAATTTACCGCCTTCGCAGTGCTCGCGCGCCCCCTGCCTGGAACCATATGCCTGGAACAGCGCGAGCGGGACTTCTGTTCCTTTTTTGCTTGCTTTCATGTCGCACGTGCCGGCGCCTTACTGTGCAGTCTAGAACGCGTTGTTTTTGGCGGCCACTTTCTTCGCTCATCACCGTAACAAACCAACCCAACGGGCGTTCATAATTAATGGACGTGGGGGCTGCCGGTTATATGCAAATTTTGCCTGAAATGTACCGGCAGTTTTTTTTTTTTTTTTTTTTTTTGCGCTAAACAACGGGTAGATGTATGACAAGCGCCAGCGGTGGAGGAGTTTCGAACGGTTATGATATATAAACAGCTTGTTTTTTTTCGAAGCCTCTGTCACGGGCTCTACTTGGGTCCGTTATCTCGCTGCGTTGCCTGATTCCGGCAGTCGCTTGTCGTCGAACTTGTGACATCAAATTACGAGATACGACGACAAGCCGAGCCCCTAAAGTGCTGTCTACTTGATATAAATAATAAATCATTACGATTTTTCAAGTTATGCCTTCAAGTTGCTAACGATGCACTTCTGGGCAACCTAGCTTTTTTGCACAGCTTTGGCGCTGTGGGGGAAAGCCAACTAAAAAGCTGCGATTGAGCGTCTTGCAGCAAAGCCGACTCTTGTTCGGTCTTATGCGCCTTTCCTGCAAATTCGAAAAAAAAAAAAAAGAGAAAGAAAAAAGCCATAGATACCCAGAAGGGCAAAAGCTATAGATAGTCAGAAGGGCAAAAGTTCGCTGCGAATTCAATTGAATCAAACTGTACATGCTATACGCAATGAATTCGAATCTTACGTTCACACATATGTAGTCACCGAAAGTTATTTTCGCATATACCTCGCCGTTTGTACACCGACATACGTACCAACCGCACAGATGGTAGCGACAATTGTGTTAGGTGTTGCTCGGCTTAGCATTGATGAAAATTATGGTACCAACAATGACGGTTTTTGTTGATGGCATTCGACGGTGCGTGGTCACAAAACAGGTTGAAATCGATTCTGTCAGGGATTTATACGCACCCCCCCCCCCCCAGAAGGATTTCTACGCCCCTCTAAATTGAAATTCTGGATAAACTCATGATTTCTATAACAGCGTTGCTATAAAATAATCTTACCGTATAAATAATTTTGCAATATAAAATATAATATAAAATATAACAAAACAATATAAAACAATGAATTCCTTGCACAGTTGGTGGTTTTGCAACAAATTCTCTCTCTCTGCTCCTTTACCATTTTCAGTATAACTTCGTGGCCTAACACACCCAAAATTTTTTATGAACAGAGGATGGCGATTTTTTAGGTTGCAGAGCTTGTCGGCAGTGCTCGAGTTCTGCTGCTTTGTAGCTCTGTCGGTGTTTTCATGCTGTTCTTGTGCTTCAAAGCCATTAACAAATTACTGAAACTCAATTTAACGAAGTCACCGAGAACCGTCAATTATTTTTTTAAATTGGGCCCCTCGTAAAATTAAGAAAACATCCAGCCTGTGGGAAACTGCAGGACGAATTTCCAATTTCAGGTTTTGGAAAATCGAGGTTCAACTGAATTCCAAGCTTCAGGCTTGGTTCAAAAGTACTTGCCGCTCAGCGAGTCTGTTCCCGATGGCTTGTGGCAATAAGCAGTGCCAACAGGCACGACAGAGAGACACTAAATGATATATACGAGGGCTCTACATACATCTACAGCAGACACTGTACGTTGGCACTGCTCTATTTCCAAGTTTGGTCTAAAAAACCAAGAGCTACTGATGAATGAGCTTTTAAGTTCGACCCGATAGATAGGAGCGGCTACTCAGTACTGTTACAAAGAACTTCTGCAACACGTTGGTGAGCTGGAGTGTGAGGGGGGTGGAAATAATTTCACCGCGGAGACAACAAAGTGCCGATTCTTTTCCACACAGGTCATTAAAAGTGTACAAGTGTTGTTTTAATTTCCTGCGGGAGGTGGAGAGGTGAAAGTCAATTTCACTGTTAAGAAGAGTGCCGTACTCAATTACACAAGTGATCTGCAAAAATAGTGCCACGATGTAGGTGCTGTTTATGCATTTACGGCGAATTTCATAACTATACCCAAAAACTGAAAACCACGCTGGAGTGAAATGAAAGCGGTTTTACCCGCAACACGAATCACCGCAAGAATTCATTCTCCTGGAATACAGTGTAAAAGTAGAAATCCTACATAAGCATTCTTGCATGAAGCTCTGACGAAGTGTGTGTGTGTGCGCGCGCCTACATTGAAGGGTTAGGTTAGAAGACAGAATAAAGCCTTTACAAACCCTCTTTTCAATGCACCCATTCCTGCGGAAGCATCCTGCCAAGAACTTACTTCGTTGGGTACTCTGTACGGACTCAGAAATTTTTCAAAGTTGAGTGTTGCGGGTGCTGCTCAGTTACTACGTCTGCCAAGCACAGACTATTACCATCGCAGTAAGCAGAAACACAGAAATGCGTGGCATAGGCCTAACAGCTTGTAACACATATCTCTACTGCAGCATGTGCACAACTGCAGACATGCTGCAACTCCAGGCTGGTTGAAAAGCCATGTGATCTCAAATTTCTGCTAACCATGATTAAGATATCTGCAGACCATGACAAAAGTTGCAAAGTTGTGCTGCTGAAAAGCATTACCATGAAAACTCTCAAGAATAAAGGCCTTACATGTGTGCAACACACATGTGAACAACATGGACTCATGTACTATAATGTATTTGAAGTGAATTGCTTTAACAAATTACTTTCTTGCACCGTGTCAGTTAAATGGGAACGAAAGTGCAAATTTCTACTATATATTTATCCCCAGGTTTGTACAATCCCCCTCCTTACAGCAAACTTTTAATGAGCATAAAATATGCCAATGAAGACTAGAAACCCATGACAAGATGTCCAATAATGCTTTCAACATTCAACTTCATCCCAAGCCATGCCCATGTCAGGGCCCAAGTGCGAGTGAAGCTACGACTTGCCGTGTACAGCCTCAAGACGCAAACACAAGACAGATGCGTGCGTGCCTTCCGGTGTAACAAAAGAGGCCCTGAAAGTACTCTACATGGCCACCTTTCTGACATGCCCAGACGTCTGCTGCTTCTAAAAGTGAAGAAATTTCAAAACTACAAAATGACATCTGAGTTTATTCCATCCACAAGCATGCAATGGAAAAAAGAATGAAGCCATGGGGTGGGGGAATCTGAACAATGCACACATGACTGGTGGTTTTGAACACAGTGTGTGGGGGGGGGGGGCAGGGGAGTGAGAAATACTGCAGTGTTGGGGTGCTTGCGACCAGCAGCGTTAGTGCAAAAAAGTAGTGGTTCTTCAGTGATCCTCAGCTGTGCTTCAACAGGAAAGCTTAAAAAGCTGGACATGCAACCCGCGAGACATGTGGCAATGTGCCCATGAGTATGATGCAAGTTTGCCATAAAGCACAACTTATTTCGTAGTGAAGTCTACCATTATACGGGATCATGGTTGGTCGATGTTTGGCACCTGCTTTTTAAACTAAGAAGAGGGGCAGAGCAAGGTTGCCCGCAAATCCTCTAAGCACTTCGACCAGATCACAGGGCGGCACACTCTTGGCAAGCACCCACACAATCACGTGCTGCTAACGTTCTCAGTGGAAGCAAAGGCTGCAGCACAGTAGCAAAACATTCCACTCAGCAATGCCGGCACAAAAAACTCGCCGACGCAAGTAAAGACACAACCACACCTGACCCACAACAGCCAACCTCCAACTGAATGTGGGGATGTTGCACAACCCAGCGAGGTTAGCGCACTCAGAAAAGCACCCTTTCCCAAGAGTCTCACGCACTCAAAAGAAAAAAGAAAAAGAAAAGAGGGCAGGGGGAGAGAAAAGTGGCCTCAATGGCTTGGTTGACATTCCACACTCTTTCCACTCGTACTGACACTTGGCATCACTAGGTGGCCATGTTATGCAAGAATGGCAAGAAACACAACTATTCCGCGACAAAAAAAAAGAAGAAAAGATGAGCAATAAGAAGCTGCTCACAACGCCACGCACATTATACCATCCAACTCTAATGTCTAGTAAAGGCGGCACAGTGCGAGGCTGAGCGACAAGAAGCCACTTGTAATTCGAGGTGTGAAATCCCAGCCTCAAAGGCATCCACTAGAATTACAAGCGGTGAAATGCAAGAGATGCAAAGACATATAATACGACAGAGAATGCCATGATGTAGAAGCCACCATGATAGCGACAAATGTACACAACCCAATGGCCTGTCCAACACTTAATTCGTCCAAAAAAAGTGAAATCCTTCATGAACGTACAAAAAGATGATAAAAAAGGTTTCAGCAAAGTGTCAACTTCCCAGACTGAAATACAGGAGCCCTACCTTTGACAGTCATGCAACCAATCATGCAACAAACAGCTTTCCCAGACTCTTGCAGCCCATGTGGCAAATCTTGGCTCTCTCACAAATCAGCCTCAAGGGGCAACGGTTGACAAGCATAACCGAGCAAAAATATAACCATGATACCCAGGGAGCTTGCAGGCTTTGCTGCAAGCTCAACCAGAATGCATTCAGGCAAGCAGCAGCATAGGTCAAAGAAGAAAAGGGGTGGAGGTGGGGGATGGTGTTTTCATGTATGCATGCTATGTGTCACCTCCTCACACATGCACAGCTTGTCTCGATCATTCATGGAGCACAAACTGCCAATGCAAAGGAACAGCATCGGAAGAGTACAACGACCTCTGGCAGAACCAAGCATCTATCTCCTCGACGGAGATGGAGCCCATGGACTGACTATTTGACCAGGAACTAGAGTGAGTATTTGAGAGTCCTCCTTGAAAAGACTTGGTAGCAGCACCAGCACAAGGCTTGCTTACGAGAGAGGGGAGAGAGCTAGAGAACCGTGTGTGGGGGGCCCAGGCGAGAGCCTGGAAAGAGGTCGCCAGGATGGGGGGAGCATGTGTCACGACCCTAGTGGGTCATGCGGTGGGCAATGACCGGGCGCAGGCTCTGTGTCATGACGGGGTACGAGACGAGGGGTGCCGACGGGCTGCTCATGGTGATGATGGTCTGGGCCAGGCTCTGGGAGAGCGAGGCTGGTAGGCTGGATGAGATGGAGACCGGCACTACTGGCACCATGGGTGGCATGCTCTGCTGGGTGGAGGTGAGGTCGGCCGCGCTGCCCAGGGGCGTCACGGGCCCCAGGGTGGCCGCCGTGGGGATGACACCAAGTGGCTGGGTGCCTGCGGGCGCCTGCTTGCTCAGTCGCAGAGCGGCGTTCTGATCCAGCAGAAACTCGTTGGTGGCCATCAGGTCGGCCACCTGTTTCTTCAAGTCGTCCACCTGCAAATGCACCCAGCGAGCCATGTGAAGCCATAAATTGCAATGGGCCACCCCTTCTGAGCTTGCGAAAGATGTCTCAATTTCAAATTTTGAAGGATCTCAAGTCCCTGAGCAGGATTACAATTAATGTAATAATAACAAAAGAAAAACAACTGCTTGATCATTACCGTGCAAAGCTGCTCCATGCACAGGGTATGCAGAAAAAAGTAGACCTGAGTCGGCCCATCCGCTGCCTGCCCATCAGAGTAAACTAATTGCTTACAAATGTGCGAACGACAGAAGCGCTGATTTTCGAGACCACAGTGAGGCAGCCTTAAATGAAAGTAGAATAACTTCCACTAAAAGGAAACTTTGCGCAGCTGCGTACGCTAGACAAAACCACGCATCAGTGAAACCGATTCTAATTTCATTTGAACTTGCTTTAGTGTGTGTCAAAAATGGTAAAGCGTAAAAGTATGCACAAGTGCTCCACTTTAATTAACCCCTCGACATTCTTTTTTTTTTCTTTTCAAACAATCTTTCAATCTTTTATGATTTCCGTAAGCAGTTCTCATGGAGCAGCTAGTGAACCACAGCAGGAAAATAAGCCAAGCCTGGCAAACTATTCATAGAAGGGACCTTGAAGACAACACCCAACTTCACTTGATTTGAAAGATTGGGCCGTTCATACCTCGCTGCAATTTTGTTCTATGGGAAATGTTGCTCCCATAACCCAGTAATCAGCGCTTGAACGTGTGGATTTCGAATTTTCTGCTTGCTACGGCACTGCACGACGTGGAAAAAGCCACATGGCGTACATGGGGTAGCAGCCAAAATTGGGCAGTCAGTATACTGATTCAGCGCCACCGTGAAGAGACGGAAAGGCTGGATCGGAGTTGCTAACCAAACCCAGAAAATAGAATGGGCCATTTCATTACGTCATAACCCTGGGCCGCATAATGGCACAACCACTTATTTGGTTTGTTTCCAAGAATAAAAGGCGACTAGAACTGGACGACCCGAGCTCACCTGAACCCTCGATGCATAACGAGAAAATGACTGGCCCAATTTGTTCCCATTCTTCAAACTTCAAAAGCTATTGTGAGAGCCGCTCAGCAGCTAGCGTTTCATATAGCTCGTACAGCTACTCGTAGCATCCGCGCCCAATTCATCTTGATTTCCCTTACGTAATTCCACAAAAGCCATTTGTTATTGTAAGCAGATAATGCTATCTTTGCTTTGCAACCCTGTGAGCGCTCCATTTGCAATTCCACAGAACTATTTCAGTAATCGTTTATTTCCACTGGACTCAGCCTATCACACAAATTAGACGTATTTTGCACGAGTTAACTGCAGAAAAGTAGCGGTCGAAACAGTATCTTTTCAAAATTCTGTATCCCTTGATATATATTTGATTGAAGCTTGCATTAAAACTGGCTTGAGTGTCATTCTGAGGAGGCCAGTGGTGGATCCAGGTGCCTACTTTGGTGGGGGGGAAGGCGCAACAAACCAGTGTCATGATTTGTTCTCAGTTGCACACCAATGCTTTTTTCATCCACATATTTCAGATAACCGTGTCACCAGTTTAGAAAAGGCTTCCCCCTTGCTGCCACGCTGCTACTCTTTGGAGGGGAAAAATTGGCTGCGGGGAAAAGGTGATTGGCATGCTCCCATTAATGCGGAGGTTGTGTTAGCCAACATCACGCCTAACAAAAAGTTAGATGCGGGGCGGCTCTACTCGCCGTTAACAGCAATGGCCCCTGCCACGGTCTAAAAAATTACAAGTGCCGAAAAAACAGTGTCGAGGGGATTATTTAGTAGCTGGGGCAGTGTTCTCCCCACGTCCCCTGGATCTGCCACTGGGTGAGACAATCATTAGATTTGAGGGAAGTTGGATGCTACCTTTATGGTCCCTTTAATGATAAACACACATAAGCATGCGTATCTGAAACAGTTTCCAAGCAGGTAATATTGTGGTTGAGAGGCAGAAATAATGTGCTATGCAAAATAAAACCCTTTAATGCTGAAGCTTTGCTCGTAAGCTATTGGAAGTAAGGTTTGATATCAGTCTCTTCACCCTACGTGACGAGCAAGAGTCACGACCCTGCCCGTATTTGCACTCATTCCGTTAGAGAAAATTGCAATTCATTAAAGTGCTCCTCTTCACGATGAAAGAGCCATCATTCTCGCACCTACATGGCACAGGCATGGAGGTGCGAGAACGCCAAAGCACCTGTCAAATGCTTACAAGCCTGTGCAGAAGTCTATGAACTTTGTCGCTGGGAAAGGCTAGCCCCTGGTGCTTTATAAAAGGACTCCTAAAACAAAGCACTAGTTGTGCCTATGCTGTTTTCTCACCAAATCTATGAGCCATGCCTCTAGCAAACATGGCCAAATGCCTGCCCTTTTTATCTGGTGAATCACCCTCTCCAGCCTCCCCTTGTCATGCCAGCACTTGCCCAAGTCTAGTCCCATCACTGGCCCCCACACCTCTATTTAGAATGCTCAACCTACTATACCTGACACTAACAGCCATGCCACATTCCCATGCAAAAGGAAGCAATTTATGAACACCAAGAGCACGTGCACATACATTTGCTCATTTAGTTAAGTGCTCTTAACAGAGACCCCTGCTTTTACATTTTTCAATAAGCACAGTTATCCATTTTACTGCAGTACTGCTCATTACCATACCTACTTTGCTACCACTGAAGCCTGCTTGGCTGCATTTCTAAAAGCATGTAGCATACTTCACAGTGGTTTCGGCAGCAAGGCTTTTCGCACTGTTTTGTCACTATGCTTCATCCCGGGAATCTTTCGCTGGACACACGCCGTCATAATTAAACATTGCAAAAGCAAGACACAAAAATATTATTTTGAAGGCACACAAGCTCATTAACAAGAGCTGTCTGTCAGGCTTGCAGGCAGCACCTGTGGCAGCCTGCAAACCTGCCAACGCCCGTGCTCTCTCTGCCTCTCCCCACTCCACTTCCTGCAGCCCGAAAGCAGTCCCCAGTGACATAAAAAGCAGCAAAAAAAAAAGGACTAAGCAACACCTCTATTTAGCCATCTCTTAAGTACTCGTTGATACTCAATAGTCAGGCACCTAAACGTTGAGCGTGCATCATTAGAGAATTTGTGCACCAGCCTTTGTAGCAGTGTTACTTTTCACAATAAAGCGCAATTAGCAGCGAACGCGCCACAGACGTACATGTCAATGCTCGTTTTCCATGTGTCCACACCGTGTCGTCGGCCCAGAAACGCACGTAGTGCCACCACCGCCCTTGCGTCCACCCATGTGACCGGACCTGTCGCAGCTTCGCAGGCCTTGCGCAAGCGGGCAGCGCTATCGATCGCTGTGCACTAGTGCTTTCGCAATGCATTTCAGCTTGACGCTCTCTCGCCCCATGCTTGGACTGCTTTTTGCCTTGTTACACTTCCATCAGCTGCCCGCACTTTTGGGGGGGATTACGCCTGCACATGGCACAGTTGCGCTTGTGCCATGTTGCAAATACACAGGCTTCGCGCTTTCCCTTCACACTACCGCACTGGTCTCGTATCGTCAGTCCCACACATTGCACTCGCACCTCTTACTGCATTGCATTTGCGCGGCGCTATTTCTTTGGGCTTGTGCCTCACACTTCTACATCGCACTCATCCCGCTCGTGCATTGCGCTTCACAAATTTTGCCGCGTGCTTGGATCGCACTTTTCACTGCACAGTGCACTCCTCCCCGGATCCACGCAGTTGCGCATATTCCGAACCTGCCACTTGCTTGCAGCCTGGCATGCAGCACTCTCACCCCACGCCTGCACCTTTGGCTTGAGCTCTCTCCATGCACACTGCGCTCTTTGCCCACCCGCTTGCCGCCGCAGCCTTCGCTTCGCAGCCATTGCGGCTCGCATCGCGCCATCGCACCGCGCTGGCCGCGCTCGCGCTCCCCGCCCCTTGCCCCCCGAGAGAGAGAGAGAGAGAGAGAGAGAGAGCCACAGCAGAGTTGAAGGTGGTGGTGGTTGGGGTGAGTGCCCGGCCTTTAATGCTGCACAAATCGGGAGTAGGGAGTGGGGCGGTTGACCTTGCGGCGCAGGATGGCGTTCTCCTGCTGCAGCACCCGGTAGCCCATCTCGTCGTCCAGGGCCCGGCGCTTGGCCTCGGGCTCCTCCTCGCCCAGGTGGCGGAACTTGCAGCGGCCCGCGCGGCGGCAGTCCCCCTTGAGGAAGTCCTTGCACACGGGCGGAATCATGCCCACCACCTGCGGGGGCTCCGACACGCCCCCGGCCGACGGGGGAAGGCGCCCCGTGGTGCGGAACAGCTCCTCCTCCTGCGGGCACACAGCCAACAGCACGCCCCTTTCAACGCGTCCCCGCCACGCCAGTGCAGGCACGGAGGCCGCAACAACCCCCACAGAGGGCTCGACACCGTTCAAGCAAGCCTCACAGACGTGAGGAATCCCCCCAAACCCTTCACCCTCAGCCCTGCATCACAGCTCAACCAAATGAGTGACGTTTAAGCTGTGAACGTTTCTTGTGAGTTAGTGTTCATGCTTCACACCCGGTGCACAGCCCACGAGCGATATGCTTTGCAAGAAACCAGTGGCACCCGACAATAGCTGCAGGGTTTGAATATGCTGCCACACAGACAGGCTGCCCTTGTCTAGCCACAACTCCATGCTGTGCTGGTTTAATCTCAGTGCACAGCAGGTACACGCAGGGTTGTGGCATGTGCTTTCTAGCGCTGCGTGGTGGACCATGCAGCTGTGGTCATGCATCGGCCCACCAAGAACTGGGCCATCCTGCAGACACTCAGCCAGAGTCGAATATTAAGAACTAAACGGATCAACCTGGTAGCCTTAAAGGCCAACTGCACATCGAATTTTGACCTCTTGAAAACCCTATTTCCATGTTGTTGGCCCAAAAACATAGCCAGGTACAAAATATGACAGCTGAAATACGTTCGTGCACAGTGTACGCAACCAGCAAAAATTGGCGATTTGCGAACTGATATTGAGAAGAATGCGGCCATTATGGCCAGGCTGAAGTGTGACCTTGCAGCCAGCAAGCGGCCAGCCAGCCGGAGCAAGCATGCCCGCAGTGCAACAGTCCTCAGAGAAGCGCGCTCAGTGGCGCTCTACTGGCTGTCGTGGCTAGCCACGGGAACAAGCAATCGACCGGCCGGCATGTCACCTCCGGAAGCTTTATGGCTGTTTGCGCACCAGCAGGCGCAGCATCAACTGCGACAGCCATTTCAAATGTTTCTAACTGATGAATGCATTTCACGGGGCTGCCAGCGACGTGCAGTTGGTTTGGTGGTACGTATTGTTTGTTTAAAATAAATTTGGCCAAGGTGAAATTCAAGTGCAGTTGGCCTTTAAGACAAGAACACACAATAAAAACTGATACAATTGGATTCAGTCGCTGGTGTAGATGCCTTCTAACAATTTATGCAGCCAGGTCCAGCTAAAACATGCCGAAAATCAATTTTAGGCGTTCTGGTGTCCGCCCCTAGGCGAGACAATTTACGCCTGCTGGTGGACCTTCCTTTCCTTCTATAGTACCACAAGCCCTGTAACACAAGCCAAAACCTTGACGCAAAAGTAAAGAAATAGGAAGAACATAAAATTCCCTACCTATAAGTAGGGTTGTTCATTTTCAGGTAAAACCTGATTTTATCTAATTCTTACACCCTGAACACCTTGAATCCCGAACGGGCCTTTTCAAAGGAGTGATCTGCGTAATTGTGGTTTGACGTTCCGCCGTTTTGAACCAGTACTTGCTGGAAGCAAGCCCCACAAATGCACCTTCCGAACTCATTGAGTATTGGAATGACTCTGCCACCCGCAACGTCAGGCTGGCAAATGCTGCACTGACATTGTTGTGCCTAGCTGTGTTTTCGAGAGAGCCTTCTCTCAGTTGAGATACGTTCAGCGATCAGACAGGCCTCAAAATGAAGAAATGAAGACCGACAAGTTGTGCAATACAAACAAGAATGAGGAAACAATCGATGACCAGCTTTTTGTGAATAAAATGTTTCGTCTTAGAAGTTATCGATGCTATTTACTGTCATTATTTAGTCATTTCCGAACAAATGTCAAATTTCGGAAAGCATTTTCAAGAGAACCCTGAAGTCCCCCCCCCATTACCAGTGTGAAATAAACACCACTTTTTGCGCATTAGACTTTTTTAAAAAAGCTCGTGATACCCCCGAAAATAAACTGAGTGTATTAAAATAAATTTAGTGCATCTATCGATTTAACCCGAAAAAACCCAAATTTCTGAATGGTTTCACAAGAACACCCGATTTCTCCCTGAATATCAGTTTGAACAGTAGCACCTGATTTTTACCCCCCGATTTTGGAAAAGACAGAACACCCGAAAACGAACAACCTTACCTATAAGCGAGCAATTAAAGTGTTTTTTTTTCTCTGTCTCTCCAGACATGGGTGCACACATGACCTTTAGGCCCTTGCACACTCCTGATAAGATCCAATTACATGTCAGTTGTTCAGTGTGCAATGCACAGGTGAAAAGTCCAAGGGTGGTTCCAGCTTCCTGGCCTTTCCTTCCCTTCAAACGACAGTCGCTGCTCTAAATGCCATCTGTGTTTTGGGAGCATGCGACAGTAGATTTCAGTGTTGGCACACTTGCTGACCTGTGGCGACCTCTTCCGGGTGTAAGGGCAACCCAGAACAGCATTCGCCACCTGAAGAGCAAAATCCAAACTTGGCTCCCACCCCACTGGTCACCAAGTGGCCCTTCCATGTTACACTTGTAGCCCCACAGGGTTTTTGGTGAGCAACAAAGAAGAGATGAGAGGCAAGACTACGGTCCCTGCTTACCCGTTTAAAATATGACAATCAAGCTGCACGGTCATCATGCTGGTGAATACTGGCATAGCAACATTGGTGAACAACACATGCAGAAATAAGACTGTGCGAATATACCCACGAGCAAATGGACTAATTCCTAACTAACTTTTCGGGATAAAACATTTGACCTTTGGAGTCTGGGCTGAGCAAAAGCACTTGGTGACAATACAGGGGCTTTTACGATGACAAAGTACAGTGCACCATAAGATGCCTGCCCTGCAAGCCTGCTAAGCATTGCAGGGCATATAAGAAGTTACTAGAGTTGAGAGAGCAGAGGCGCGTCTCCAGCCTTGTGGGACTATTTACCTGGCGCGTGCAGTGCAAGAACTTGCAGTTGGGCCGCAGACACTCCGAGTTTTGGAAGTCATGGCAGAAGACTGGCTCCATTGTTCCGCGGCCATCATCTTGGTCTATGCCTTCGGGATGCACGAACTTGCAACGGCTGCCTCTGTGGCACACCTGAAGGCTCGACAGAACATGAAAATTAGACAGCGCCGTAAACACACAATTCCACAATGTCGCCTGCACCAAAATGCGCTATATACTGTTCCCATTATTGATCACAATGTAGTCAGTGTCCTGTAATTGGAGAATGCAATCACCTTAGACCTGGCCCTACTAAAGCATTGGCTTAAACCAGCGCTTCGCCATTCTCCGAACACTCGACCTCTTTCTGCAGTTCACATTACACAAATTAACAAGCGCAGCCCTGCATCTTAACTTACGAGTATGTCGTTGACATCGATCTTAACCTGGCTTCTTGTTTTTTAGTGACGAATCTAGTAGCGCACCGCCGTAACGCAAGTAGCGCACAGTAGCCAAGAAGTACCAGACCATGGCAAAATCCTCCCCCATCCTGCGATACGATCGCATTTTGCAGCAGGATCAAGCTGCGGCAGGTTAAGTCACTGGCATTTGTCGTTAAAAACAGATCGGGTTCGGTGATCACCTTGCGCAGGAAGTCACGGCACACGTTCGGGGCGTCCAGTCCGCCGTTGGTGCCGGCCATGGTCGTACCCACGATGTTTGTGCCGACGATGTTCGTTCCCGGCACCGCCATGAGGGTTCCCGAAGGTGTCACGGCGCTCACAGCGAAGCTCAAATCCTGATTGTCGGCCATCGAGCCGGTGACAGCACGCAGCAGCGCCAAGCGATGCAATCAGCAGCAACAGCAGATCGCAAAAAGCATGCGACTTCGCAGCACCAGCGCGGCCTGGGAAAAATAACAGCGGCAACCCTGAGATGGCCCAAGGCGCGGCGGCGGTAGTTGACCGGGGCAATGGAACACCCATGCCTGCCAACAGAACACCCGCTATGTTAACAGAACACCTCTCGTCGGCCCTCACAGCTACGCTCTCCGCGTAAGGAGTGACAGCGACCGTAACGGCAGCTCGATCTCACAAATGAGCCCGAGGGGAATAATCTAGGCGAAAACACGAGCGATGCGCAGGTGTCTAGGGAAGCGCTAGTCGTAAACTTCACTCCCGTACCTCGCTTACGCCACTCGCCGTTCACTTATTGCGAGCGCAAGTGCATAAAACACTTGGCAGCAACCTCGCAATGCGCGCAGTAAGGAACCGGCGGCGTAAGTGAGCAGCTCGGTTTTATTGTCATTTCGCTGCTCGAATGCGCCATTGGAGGCCCCCGAACGTGAAAAATGGACAGGGAACGGCTTCTACCTTACGATGTGTCCGGCCGCATCTGTAGCACTGCCAGCGATGTTTAAGACCTGCTGAAGAGACTACCGCCGGTCGGAAGTAGTAACTCCAGTCGCCAAATCCTCACAGAACCGACAATTCCAGAAAGACAGGAGCGATCACGCACACGCACTGGCCGGCATCACAAACAGAACGACGGAACACGAAGCGTGTGTGCGTAGGTTGTTGACTTGAAATATTCATCCGCCGGTTTTTTGCGCATTTATAATGCTCAAAATAGTGCACCCAGTTCATTAAAGCAACCTCTCATAAAACTATAAGCTGAAATTTTTTACCATTTGCGCTGTAGTTACTTACCCGAGTACAGCAGTTTTGTTGAACTACTTTTTATCGCGCCCACAAAAGAACCAGGATCGCACGAGGAGCGGGAGCCGCGTTGCGCACATTGCGTATCGTGCGTAGCTGCTAAAAAAAGCACCAAAAAGGGTTTGTGATTCATAAATTATTTGCAAATAAATTTACTATAAATTTGTTTATAATTTATAATTGGCATTAGAATTTATTTTCGGCAAACTATCATGTAGTGTGTATAACAATACATCGCCCCTAGGTCAAGTTTCGGTTTTGTTTTGTTTGTACGAATTGAATGCAAAACAAATAATTAGTTTGTTCAAATAGTTGCAAATGGAAGTGAACCCCTTGTTACTTCGGATAAGAAAACATAAATTTACAATTTATTTGCGCGTGCGCGCATGTATGTATGTGCGCATGCGTGCGCACTGTGTGTGTGTGTGTGTGTGTGTGTGTGTGCGCGCATGCGTGCGCACTGTGTGTGTGTGTGTGTGTGTGTGTGCGCGTGTGTGTGTGCGTGCGTGCGTGCGTGTGTGCGTGTGAGTGCGTGTGTGTGTGTGCGTGTGAGTGCGTGTGTGCGTGTGAAAAATGGTTGCGGCTTAGCTCAGCTAACCTAGGATATGCAAAAAAAAGGTTGATTCTTGGTTTCGCCTCAACGGCTCAAGGTCGTTCGGCCCGTGCGACGCTCACAGAAGGAGGCCCGGCCTAGCTTTTACGCTGCTGTCGCATTCATGTAAACCCGCTTTGAGGGCAGCGCGCCCTTTTTGTCAAGTGGGTGTTCCCCAGTTTCCTAGGTTAGCGAAAAATACCGCCGAACGAATCTGCCAAATCGCGGAGGAGAAAATGTCTGTCTTGAACACCGCTTTCAGGAGAGGACATGCAGTGCGCGCAAGCTGAGAGGCCAACACCCTCCCGGGCTCAACAGAAACGTGAAAAAGAATGAAGGGGTGACGTGCAGAAGAGGGGCATACTTTGCTGGGCGCTTCACCCACAAAGGCCCTCTGCCCCCCCCCCCCCCCCTTCCCCGACAGTCATCCAGCTAAAGCAGACGTTTCGCCCAATACGCAGAACCATCGTCTTCTTCAGAACCACCACCGCTTACTCGTGGTTCTGCTTGCGCATACAAAAATCGTCTTTTCCCTTTCGGGTGCCAGTCTTCACCCATCAGTGACCGGCGGTCCCTCTTTTTTTGCGCACTCCATGCTTCCCCGGCCATACCGTGATGAGTCAATGTACTCTGCTGAGAACGACTTAGCCGGGCAATTATTCTCTGCGTGGCGACATGCCTCACACAAAGGGACACAACACACGCCTTTGGCGTCCCGGCGGCTGAGCTTACCCGAAGGCGCCATCGCTTTTGGAGCTGCACCCCTCCGCAATTATCCTGACCTGGGCGCTTCGTTTTGTGTAAGCACCAATGCGTCAGGACAGGCATTCAGTCGTGAATGTTTTGAATAGTAGCACGTCCGAAGGTTATGCCCCTTTGTTCACAGGCGACGTACCAGGCATACAGGCAGCACGGCGCAGGCCAGAAAAATTTCGGGGGGGGGGGCTTGAGCCCGGTTAGCCCCCCCTGGCTACGCCACTGGTCTCCGGTCAAAAGGTTAACTTGCGCATCCTCCGTGAAACCGCTGGACGAAAGTAGTAAAGCTTTGCTTTACTACTAGTAGTAAAGCAAAGTAGTAGTAAAGCTTTGCTTTAAAAAAATGTGCTCGACCGCGGCGCCGAGGCCAGAACACCAATTGCTGGCCAGAGCGCCGATACTTCAACGGTCTCAAGCATCGTTTGCCTTGACAACCAGGCACAAGCCGCTCACGAATTCAGTTACGCTCTGGGACACAGCCGAGGATCCCGGTTAATCTCGGGGCCCACCTTACGACATGTGGCGAATTAATTAGTCGTACCACTCCCTCCCATTGCAAAGCGGGCGACCACTCGCCCGCGAAGACCACGAACCATCACTCTTAAAAAAAAGGTCGGAGAATTCACTAATGGAATACTAACAAGTTACTTGTCCCAGTATACACTAGGCACTTAGTAACTGGAGGTAGTAAATGTAGCACTTGTCAGAATTACTAACCGAAGCAGGCTGTAAGCACCACTACCCCCACTAGTAAAGTCCCAGCGATAGCACTTTTGTGAGCTACACGCGTTTACTAACTGGCCATGCACAACCTAGTTATAAGCACGACCTTAATCTAGTGCTACCACTTCCTACACTCAGTTAATTTACTAACCATGCAGTTGTTAGTGCCAGAGCCTACGTACAAAACCGCGGGGTAGTAAGGTTCGTAAGGAGTTAGTAAATACGGCCGTTACTACCTTTTTACGACCTTTTTTATTAAGAGTGCACCACTCGCCGCGAAGACGACGACCTCTTCGATGCACATGACGATTATACTAGCATCGCAACTATGCAAAAAAACAATGATACCGAAGCTTAACTACGTGTCCGGCAATGTTCACCTACAACGCTAGCTTCGCCATTCAAGCTTGTGCGTGAATGAAATGGTGGTGGTGGTGGTGAAAAACGTTCTTTACTGAGCTCAAGGGGTAGAGAAAGGGGTGTGGTCAGCCTCCTTCGTCCAGGAGGCCGCGGGCCTGCGCTGCATCCGTGGCTCGTTGCACCAGCGCGAGTTGACGCTCGGGCGCCGAGCTGGTCAGCGCAGACTCCCACTGCTCAGGGGATGGGGATGGGATGGGGTGAGGGTGGTGGGGACAGGAGTATGCTAGGTGGTAAGTTGAGAGTGGGATGTCACACTGTGGGCAATTGAAGGGGAACAGAGATGGGGAGATGTGGGACAGGATGGTGTGGTTGTAGTATGTCTCGGTTTGCAGTCGCCGGTAGATATACGCTTGATGGTTGGAAAGATGTGTGATGAGGAGGTGGGTATATCCTTCTTGTGTTTGTGTAATGAGAGAGAATGGAGCTGTATGTGAGGTCGAGTGGGGTCAGTGCCTGTGGGACAGGTGGGGCTTGTCCGGTTCTTCATGGCCTTGCTGTTGGGAGTGCCCGGTTGAGGAGGTCGCGGGCTACGGTGTGGGCCGCCTCATTCCCTGCAAGGCCGGTGTGGCCTGGTGTCCAGATGATAGAGATGTCGATGTCTTCGGGGAGGTGTTGTAGGATCTGGATGGCTTGGGGGGGGGGGGGGGGTGCGAGGCCGGCTTGGTATAGGCGGCAGGCTTGTTGGGAATCCTATATGATGGTCAAGTAGGGTTTTTGTTGGTGGGTAGTGGTGGCGTGAGCGATGGCTAGCGCTTCGGCCGTTGCTACAGGTAGGTTCCGATGGGAGGCTGCAGTTGCTAATTTACCAGTTGAGTCGAGGACTACAAGGGTTGTGTGCTTGTGGTCTGCAGATCGAGCAATGTCTGTGTACCGTGTGTGAGGGTCTGAGCTGTGTCGTTTTTCAAGGAGCCTCACCCTGGCCTCTAGGCGTCCCCGGTTGTAGGTAGGATGCATGCGTTTTGGAACAGGATGGACCTTGAGGCGTTGACGGATGGTGAGAGGAATACGTTGCGGTGCTTGCTGTGAAGAAGGGGTAGTGCGTCCGATGTCCTGGAGAACTTTTCTTCGTGCTGGTGTCAATATGAGTCTCTGGAGGTGTGATGCGCGCTGTGCTTCCAACAGTTCACTTAAGGTATTATGCAGGCCGAGTTTGAGGAGACGATCGTTAGATGTGTAGGTTGGGAGGCCGAGGGCTGCTTTGTAGGCTTTTCTGATGAGGGTGTCCAGTTTGTTGATTTCCTGCGGTTTCAGGTTGACCAATGGGGTGCCATAGGTGATGCGGCTGACTATCAGCGCTTGGATTAGCTTGCAGGTATCGTGTTCTTTAAGTCCGTATGTAGAGCCTCGTATTCTTCGGATGAGGTGTGTTAGCTGTGTGACTGTTTTTTGGAGTTGTGGTAGAAGGGCCGCTCCGGAGCCATCGTAGTGGAAAGGTACGCCGAGCACGCGGAGCGTGGTACTTGTGGGATGGGGGATCCTTGAATGACGACTTGGGGATCTGGGGTAGTGGGAGGGGGTCGGCCTCTTGTGCGGGAAGAACGTAGAATCAACAGGGCCGATTTGTTAGGTTCTGCTGTGAGGCCCCTGGGTTGGAGATAAGCAATGGTGGTGTCGATGGCTTGCTGCAGTGCGTCTTCTTGTTCTCCGCTCGAGCCATGTGTCGTCCAAATGGTTAAATCGTCCGCGTATAGGGCATTACGAATGCCGGGGATATTGTCTAGTTTGCTTGGTAATTGGAGGAGTGCGATGTTAAATAGCAGGGGTGAAATTACGGACCCTTGCGGGGTGCCTTTGGCCGGTGTTTCGAAAGTTGGGGATTGTATGGGTCCGAGTCGCAACGTGGCTGTGCGGTTTCCCAGGAACGCCTTGACGAAGTAAAAGATTCGGTGGCCGCATTCGGTATGGTTGAGGTTTTCGAGAATGGCTTGGTGTGTTACGTTATCAAAGGCGCCCTTAACATCTAATGTGAGTAGGGCCTTTGAAGCGTCACGGCTGAGGTGGTCTAGTATTTGCTCTTTGATTTGTATAAGGATGTCCTGCGTAGAGAGGTGCTGGCGAAAGCCGAACATTGTTAGGGGGTACAGGTGTTTTTCTTCTAGGTGGGTAGTTAGGCGTTGATGTGCTAAATGTTCGTAGATTTTTCCGAGGCATGATGTCAGGGAGATAGGTCGGAGGGTGGTGGGTGATAGAGGCTTGTTAGGTTTCGGAATTAGCGTGATGTCGGAATGCCGCCACTGTTCTGGATAGGTGCCCTGTTGCCAGTGATGATTGTAGTAGTCAAGGAGAACTTGGAGGGTATCTTCGCTTAGGTTGCGGATGGTGCGATAAGTGATGCGGTCCTTACCCGGCGTGGTGTTGCTGGTTAGCCGGGCCAGGATGGCTCGGAGTTCGGCCAGGGTGAAGGGAGTGTCAAGGGCTTCGTTAGTTGGTCCGGTGTATTGAATGTCCGGTGGGGAGGGGTAAGTTGCAGGATCTCCGAAGAGGTGTAGCTTTATGGATTGCAGGAGGTCTCTTGGGGGGAGGGCACTATTTCGTATGAGTTGTTGTATCCGGTGATTAGTTTGTTTGTGAGTCGAGCTATTGTCCAGGAGATATCGCAGTAAGTGCCATGTTTTCTTAGTGTGTAGGGTTCCTTGCAGTTGGTTACAAAAATCGTGCCAGTTCTGGGTTTGGAGTTGGGCTGCATATGTCTGGGCTTTCTGGGTCAAAATGGCAATGCGCTTTTTTAGGGTTCGATTGTGTTTTTGGCGTTTCCACCGCTTTGTGAGGCTCCGCTGAGCATCCCAAATATGCGTAAGGTGGGGGTCTACCGCAGGTATGTCTTCCGTGAGGGCAATTAGTTGGGTGTGTTTCCCGACCCGTTGCTCAAGGGCTTGGGTCCAATCTTCCAGGTTTTCTCCGATGGGTGGGAGGTCTGAGTCGTCCTTGCGAAAGGCTGGCCAGTTGGTAAGATGGGCCGCAGTGCCTTTTCTGCGCGGTTTTCTTTCGAAGGGTATGCTCGTCGATATTATATGGTGATCACTGCCAAGTGTTTCGCTTAGGCAGAGCCAGGTGGTGTTGGGGCAGTTTTTTGAGAAGGTGAGGTCCGGTATAGTGTCGCGGGCAACGCTATTTCCGATTCTCGTAGGGGTAGTAAGGTCGTTTTGGAGGACCAGTTGATTGTTTTGAGCAGCATGGAGGAGGGCAGTGCCCTTTTTTGATGCGAAATGATAACCTTATGCTGGGTGGGGGGCATTGAAGTCGCCAAGGATAAGTAATGGATTATTGCAAGCCTTGCTACATTTATATATATTGCTAAACCCACTGCGCGAGCCGGGGACTTGGCGCTCGCCGCGAGGCACGCGCTCACGAGCGTCGCCATATTTTCTCGCTCCTCGAGCATTTTGCTTTTTTTTTTTCTGCTAAAGAGCCACTGCGCGTGCCAGGTACTCTCGGGGTCGCCGCAAGGCACGCACTCACGAGCACTCGGAATTTTCTTGGTATTTTCCCTGCAACACCGAATTTAGGCCAGTAACAATTCAGATCTGCTATTAAAAAACTGTCTTCCCAGCAATGCATGTGTGTTTTGAAGCGAAGCCAACTTCAGAAGATCGGTGCATGGGAAGCGGGGGACACATGTGCGGAGAGCGGCGCGGTTTCCACTCTCCCAAACCGGTCCTGTAGCCTTCATGCGTGCTCCTGGCTGCCGTCGGACCGATTTACAGAGTGAGAATACGCGAGCGGATACGCGTCCCTCTCCGCTCATGTGTCCCTTTCCCACACAGTGTGTTTCACATAGAAGCCTGACCATAAAGCCTAAAGCCTAACCATGAAGCCTAACCATAACCACATAAACGGCAGAAGAAGACCGGTCACTCACGACGATTGGGCTACGGACGCCAAGCGCAAGCGCGATGCCCGTCTGGACCCCGTTTTGCGCAGACGTTTGCGTGACAACAATCCCACTGAACGCTTCCTCGGCGCAACAGCGCAGTTTGAGCGGAGTTCGTGGCCAACCAAATACCCACAAAGAGATCTGCTAGTCATTCACTTTCACAGCATGGGATGGCACTTGTACTTTTTTTTTTTTACAAACATATGAGGATATGTTGTCTCTATGGCCACATTCAGGTTTACGAACTTGACAGGCTTGTTTGTCAGTTTGTGCAACCTGCCGTAAGCTGTTGCCTGATATTTTTATTTTGGGTCCTTGCACGCGTGCTTGTGCAGAATTAAGTGTTGTTTGCAAGAGGCAGGTGAAGATCCTGCTCCTTGTTTTGCTTTGAAAGACTCACAATACTGTCTCCTGTCGGTCCATCAGATATTGTAATTGCATGCATATGCTGATGATGAAAGTGATGACGCCTCGTGACGCGCAAACGTACACGTGGAACAGCTTTTACAGTAACTTACATGGGTGTACAGTTGAAACCCTCTTTAGTGACACGTACCGGGGAGCAGTTTCTATCTCTTATATGAGATGTCTCTTATAAGCAGGGAGCCATACGTTTTCACAAACTTATCAACCCCTAGTTCATTGCAGGCACCATACGACTAAAATAAGCTCAAAAGAAAGCTACAGCATGTTGCAAAAGGGTTAATTTACCTCATGTTTTGCCCCCAGAATTTATATGGTTCTGAATTTTTGTTTTTGCTTCATGGTTATACAGTCAAACCTTGATGTAACGAACTTCAATGTAACAAAACCCCCAATGCAAAGAGCCACGCATTTTTTTTTTAACTTTAAGTGTATGCACACCAGACACGTACCCAAGGTTTTTTTTTTCGGGGTGGCCCAATCCAAGGTAACTTTCCTATGCAAATTAGGGGAGAGGGCGAGGGCACCCCCCGTTACAAGTACAAACACGATGAACGCCAAGCGTTTACCATAAAGGCGCGTAAACCTGCATAGAGAAATGAAATTAAGTATATCCGCCTTTGTGATGGAGGCGAAAAGCGAAAACGCTCGTATGTTCGAGATTCCTGTGCACTTTAAAGGTCCCTACGCGAAGTTTGCAAAATTAAGAAAAAGCACGGCAGTAATTAAATATTTACAGGAATAAATACGCGTACTGCACAGTAAATATACATTCCCTCTACCAATGTTAAGGGCACAGACACAAAAATTTTGCATCTTGTTTTTTTTTGTTGTTGCGATAAGTAGCTAGTGACCTACTTATCACCTGTAGAAATCTCATTTGCTTCAGCGTGCAACCGTTGTTTAATTAGAGGCATTTTCAATGCGGCCAGTCGCAGTTTCGGTTTCAGCGGGTGCCGCGAAATGATGGATTTTGTGTGAACAAAGCTGACCACGTGACCGTCGGAGGGATATCACAGAGCAAAGTTGCCGTAGCCCTGTCGAACCCGTGTCGCCGGCAGTTTCTGCCAATGCCCCCACGTACTGATCTCGTGAGCCGCTTAATTAAAAAGCGACCGTGGACGTGACGCAGGCGCTGCGAGTGCAAATGCTGCCGCGGCTATAGAACGACGCGCGCTGGGAGCAGCCGGGCGGTCTGCCTACAGGTCCGCCTACAAGATGTGTTCGGCTTAGCACTGCAATTTCGTGCAGCTGTAACAAGCTATCACTCGAGCTACCGGCGCCGGCCTGGGCCACTTCGCGGCCGTGGCCGCCGCCTGCACAGCAACCGTGCGGCTCGCTCAGTGGGCTTTTCGTGTCTCCGGCGCATTTTCGCGTCCAATGTAAATCAAAAGTAATAGAAACAGAGTGCCTCGAACCGCTGCAGAACTTTGGTCGCGGCAAGCTGCCCGATGAGCTGACGAATTCGCGGCGCCTCCGCCGCCAACGATCGGGTCGTTCGTTCTCGAGAGCAGAAGCTCCGCCCTCCGGCCCTCCGATTGGAGCGGCGAGCCGGGCGAGCCGGCGAAAAGCGCCGGCAGTGCGGAAGCGGCAAACACAAACTCGTGACGTGTGTGGATGTTGTTTATTTACAAAATACCCACGGGATATCGATTGTGAGTGGTACTCTGCTGGCTGCTCGGTTGCGTTGCTCCCACTTTAAAATTGATTTTAATTATGTTGTAGGCTGTATTCGCCGCTGATATTTTGCAGATGATGTATATGTGTCCACACCAATCTATTTCCGAAGTTATTTCGCCTTCAAAATTTTGTGTCAGTACCCCTTTAAGGCATATTTCCGGAGCATCCCACATGTTATGCGCAA
Organism: Haemaphysalis longicornis; assembly: GCF_048455015.1. Lineage (NCBI taxonomy): Eukaryota > Metazoa > Arthropoda > Arachnida > Ixodida > Ixodidae > Haemaphysalis > Haemaphysalis longicornis. Next base: position 256,481,983 of record NW_027526295.1, on the reverse strand, counting down.
TCGAAGCCAGCAGAAACAGAAGTGCATGTAGGCACTCGAGAGTTCAGATCTCCGTGGCAAACCTCTTGTGCTTCCATATTTTTCTCCAAACAAAACCTGTAGCTACAAGCTATGAAGGAAGGAAACAAAATGCTAGGTAAATCAGAGATGTCATACGCCTAATTCCGTGTGTCACCCTCAGAGTTCGACGTTTAACGGTCTGCCATTCAAAGCACCAATGATTCAGTATCGAGACGCACTGGACTGCAGTAAATGTAGATAAAAAACGTTGGCAAGCGCCAGCGTGTCAGAGCTTACCTATAGAAGTTTTGTGAAGAACCTTGTTATTTCCAATGATGCACCTTGTCACTTGCTCGGCGTCGCAGCGTGGCTTGTCCTGCAAGGCGGGAATGAGCTTCTCCTCTGTCGTCTCGTTCGGCCCGTTGGTGAAGTAAACTCGTTGCTCTATGCCGACACCTTGACGATACTCCAACATCGCGAGACTACGCTATGCTTAATTCGCCTTGTATTTTCATCGTATGTACCCGGGGTTTTATAACCTCTCTAATACAAAGACACAGTTCGCAGTCCAATTTTGAAGCCGAAATTTCTCTCGGCTGAAGTCTGGTTGGTGTTCGTCGAGATGTCCGTCTGGGGTTCATTTTCACCGATCACCCGCTGCACACCCGTTTCTCTCATGTTGACCATTGGCCACCTTGACTCCGTGCCCTTCCCCGCTCAAGCCCGGTGTTCTCGAGGTCTCTTCATAGGAATGCAGCTCGGGATCCGTAAACCCGCCAGTAAAGTTTGGTTCGTTGTTGAGATGGGTGGCGTCGTCGTGGAAGATGGTGAAGGACCCTTAGACGAGACGAGGCGAGTAAATATGATGAATAAAAAGTCTATTTGCACTTATTTACAGGAGACGACGAAGCATGAACATAAGATAACACAAGACAATGAAAACTTGGTTACAATTAAAAGGTGCCGCAGCGCACAAAAAAGGTATTGCGGCATAATTCGTGATGGGGGCCCGGGGGCCAAAAAGGGTGCCGAACCGCCGCGCGGTTGGCGAGAAATTCGTGGGGCTCTGGCGCCCAGAAACTGCCACGGGAGGAAGTCTTGATGCGACCGCTCTTGGCCGCAGCTCCGGACAAACTCGGCAAAATTGCGCATGCATTCGCAAGCGAAGCCGCCCCCGCACAGCAACACACGTACCAATTAGGATTTTGACCCCCTGCTCCCCCCTGTCCGCCGCCCCCGAAGGTCTGGAGGAAGCGAGTCTTCCTAAAAGCCCCGTAGAAGGTCGCCGTCAAGGCCGTCCCAAAAAAAATAGAGGGGCTTTAGTCCCAAAGGGCTGCCTCTCCGCTGACGGCTTGGGGGACACGTCAAAGCGACGAGAAGGAAGTCATCGCCCCGACGGGGTCCACCGGCTCTGGCATCACTACACCGCCATTGTGCATATTAACCACAATGGCTGTCAATCAACAGTGCCGCTGTCACTGCCTTTAGTTGTCCAAACGAATACCGCCGGTGTCTCTTGCCGCCGTACAACTGCGATGCGCGCCTTCACTTTGTCCCCCTGCCGTCGTCGGGCTTGGTAACGTTCTTATACGCTTCCTTGAGCGATCCTTCTTGTCCAGACGGACGCGCCGGCTGTGGAACAGGGCTTTTGTACTCCCACGGTAGCTATCCCTAAAGCGGGATTCACACGACGGAGAAACCCTCTCACGGAGGCGGACGGATATGTGACGTCAACAGCACGTGACCGGATTATCCGGCCTGGTGGCGCATCCACACGTGCGGAGCTACGCGGAGTGACTAGCAGACGACAGCGCCGAGGAACAGGTTCCATTCCCGGCCGAGGGCCACTGCCGTCGAGCGGAAACATGCGGAGGCATTAGAGAGTTTTAGCAGTACGTATGCTCCGTTCGTTACGTTCGTTACGTTGCTACCGGGTTTACCGGGACCCGACTGCGCATGCGCCATTTGTTCCGTACGCGGCCGGCGTCTCTCCCGGCGCTCTGCTTCCGTGTTACCGTATCCGGAGCCCGCAACCGGCTTGCTCGGGTGTTAGAAACTTTAAGTTTAGCGTCCTGGAGAATATTTGATCGCCGCTATCTGTGCAACTGCGAATGACACTCCGTAACACAACGTTTCACCTCACTATCATCCCCTTTCTCGCATGTGAAACTTTATTTGAGCTACAACTGCCGTGAGCGACCGGTGACCGAGACATCTGCGTAGCCTGTTTCGATGCTTCCGAGGCAGGTATCGCCATCTCTCGGCCACTCGCCGCACCGCGCGCCGCGGCATCCATGGCCGGTCAGCATATGCTTGCATCGCGGCAGATATATCTGATCGCCGCTTTTAAAATAAGCCCCGAGAACAATCCCTAGCACAATTTTTCACCACACTAACACCTACTTTCTCGCAGGTGGAACTTCGTTTTAGTGATCAGATTGATTTGGAAGAACAGCGACAAGCGGTTGCTACCGTGGTCTGCGCCGGTTCGAGCCGCTGAGTGTGCCGAGCTGGCAGGCGCGACCGGCGTGTGCGCGGACTGTTTCCGATGCAGAAAACGCTTCACGATTGCCTGCTTTATCCATTTCTTGCGTACAAACCCGCGGAATCTACAAATTCAGCTCAGCGATCGTCGTAGTTGACCATGGTGCAAAAACAGTGGGCGGAGCGGCGCCGACGAGGCATCGCACACCCGCATCGGGCCATGTGTCTCAAATTCACGCGTACGACTAGTCGTGGTGACAGTCGTAACGATCAGTCGCATACGAATCGCGTGTACCAATTGTATGTACATGTGTCTAGCGCTTCAATCGGGCAAGGCCAAGGCCATTCCTCCACGTGAACGGCGCGCGACCATGTCGTCACCTGCGCTCGCTCTGGTGCCGTCGCCGCCACCGCAGCCCCTGCCTCACAATGCGTCCGGCCGAGCGCGATTTATTTTAGATTTGCAATGCTTTAGGGGAAACTGCGTTGTTTATTTACGTATTTTTAGCGTGCGGATTTTTGCAACTACTCGGCTAATCAGCCGTCACACGGAACGAACGGTACGACGCTACGGAGTGCTAAAACACGTTTTCCGTCTCACTCTACGGAAAGAACCCGGTACGTACGCGCGCATGCGCAGTCGGGTCCCGGTAAACCCGGTAGCAACGGAACGAACGTAACGAACGTAACGAACGTACTGCTAAAACTCTCCATTTTCTTTCGCGGAGCCACCGCGGGCTATCCCCACCGAGGGGCGGAGCCTAAAACCGGTCACGTGAGCGGGTCCCGCGGGCCAAAACGAGAGGGTTTCTCCGTCGTGTGAATCCCGCTTAAGCGGGCGTAATGTTAGAGGCGCCGGGCGATGGGGTCAGGCATCCCCTCGGCCCACTCCGCTCGTCGCCATCCGGTTCCAAGCCCTTGTGTCGCCTTGGCTTGTTCGGCGACGCTGCACATGTGCTCGAGCCGGACGTTGGAAGGCATTGCATAGAGAAACCCTACAGCGGGTTTCTCTGCGGCAAGCACACTTCTTACCCTTCTTGCCGACAAACGCAAAAGCAGCATTTCCACGAAAACTAGTGAAAAACGCGCTATGAGTTCGACTGAGGGAAGGAAACGGTTGAGCCACAAACACCAGGCGTGGGCGACAGTATCTCTTCCCCACCAAAGCATATATCCGACCCGAGCCGCTGAAACCGCCACCCTGGGGAAACAAGCGATAAGTTACTGCTGTCCGAGAGAACGGAAGCACCGGTTGCAGACGGACAGGGTAAACAGAGTGCAGCGAATTGCAAGTGGCAGGCCGGCAGCAGAGCACGAAGTCAGTGTGCAGCGGTACTGGCTTCCGCGTAAACGGAGCAAACATACTTCACCTGTTTGTTTGTAAATAAGAGGCTAATGTATTTTCTTGAATATAACGGCATCCTGGACAGTTGTCAGGCAGGTTTTCGATCAGGTCGAAGCACAACTGACCAGCTGGTAGCCTTCGAGTCATATGTCATGTCAAAGATGCTTTCATCCACAAACAGCACTGTCTTTCTATTTTCTTTGACATAGAAAAAGCATATGACACAACTTGGCGCCACGGCATACTGCTTGATCTCAAGGCTTTCGGTGTGTTTGGGCGCATGTTAAACACTATTGAAAGTTATTTGTCACAGCGAATGTTTAGGGTAAGAATTGGGACAGTTGTATCCAGAACGTACATACAAGAAAATGGTGTTCCCCAAGGTGGAGTATTAAGCTGTACTCTATTTGTAGTCTCAAAATGAATTCGCTTGGGAAATCCTTGCCACCCACAATCTCCTACTCAATGTATGTTGATGATGTTCATATTAGCTTTAGGTCTTCCAACCTGTCCATCTGTGAAAGGCAAATACAGTTAGGTGTAAACAGGCTCCGGAAATGGACAGAGGAAAATGGTTTTAAACTGAATCCTCAGAAAAGTACATGTGTTTTATTCACAAGACAGCGTGGAATCCATCCAGAACCTGACATTACGCTGAACGAAGAACGGATTCCCGTCAAGAAAGAACATAAGTTTTTAGGTGTTATACTTGACGAAAAGCTAACATTCATACGACACATAAAAACACTCAAACAGAAATGCCTAAACACCATAAACATTTTAAAAGTTTTCTCGCATCAGTCTTACGGTGCTGATAAAGATTGCCTTTTACGCCTCTTTATCAGTTTAGTTAGGTCCCGTATAGACTACGGAAGCGTAGCATACGGGTCTGCATCTAAAACTGCTCTAAAAATTTTGGACCCAGTGCTACATTTGGGCCTTCGCCTTGCCTTGGGAGCCTTCAGGACAAGTCCAATTCAAAGTCTCTATGTAGAATGTGACCACTGGTGCCTAGAGCACCAGCGTGCTTATACAGCACTGCTCTATGCTACTAGGACAATGTTTGTGAAGAATCACCCGTGCAGTTCATTTCTGAATGACGTCTCATCTGCCCATTTGTATTTAGCGCGCCCTTCGATCCCTGCCCCTTTATGCTTACGTGTCAAAGGCCTTGCAGAGGAAATAGGGGTGTCTTTCGATGAGTGCATGAAGACTTCCATCGCCAACGAAGTCCCGCCTTGGGAAATGTCAACGATTCGTTGCGACACATCCTTTAAACGCATTGATAAGCGTCGTGCACCTGGTGAGCTGATCTTCCAGCATTTTTTACAACTACAACACACATATCCATACACCTCATTTTACACGGATGCCTCGAAGTGTGCTTCCGCTGTGTCGTGTGCTGCACATGGCCCGGATTTCGCCAGCACGAGGACCTTGAACAAAAATACCAGTATCTTTACAGCAGAAGCTTATGGTATTTTAATCACAGTGGAGCACATTACACAGAACAAAATACAAGAATCAGTTATCTACACAGACTCCTTAAGTGTCGTTATGGCACTAGGTTCCTTTAAACCTACAAAAAATGTTGTCCTCAATCACCTTTTTAAAGCTCTCATGACTGCTCATAAATTACAACTAAAAATACTTGTTTGTTGGATCCCTGGACACAGTGGCATTCTAGGCAATGAAATTGCCGACCAGAACTCCACTTTGGCGGCCCTCCATAGTGGTGTTGACGTCGCGGAAATCGCTTACCTCGATCTGAAGCCAGTGATCCGAAGGGGAATCGGTAAACGCTGGTAGGACACGTGGGACACACACACAGAAAACAAGCTCCACTCAATAAAAGCCCACCTAGGAAGATACACAACAGAAAAACAAAACAGATTCATTGAAGTATCGATTTGCAGACTACGCATCGGCCACACTTACGCTACGCACGCATATCTTTTAAATGGCACACCCCCACCGGTTTGTGATAAGTGTGGGGACCGGCTCTCCGTCCTCCATGTGTTAATTGAGTGCGCATCCTGCAATGAGGCCAGAAAGCGGCATTTCCCTAAAATCTATACCTTCAACATCCCGCTACACCCGTCACTGTTCTTAGGAGATGAACCTATGTTCACAAACAAGTCCCTTTTAAGTTATCTTGCAGATGTCAAGTTTTTAAAGCTCATTTCATACAGTGCGTGACCTCACAGCCTACAAGCATTAAGCAAAGCCTTGATGTTTTCATTGTTCCACGAGGGGCCCGCTGACGTAGCGTGCTCTTCGGCTCGAGCTACAGTGATGTTCCATCCACAATCCCTTTCATCCGCCATTATGAATATCTCCATTTTTTAGTCTACGGGCCCTCTACACCCATATATACAGTATTTTAGGATATATCATACTCATTTCATACATATTTTAAGCTCAAACCTGACTATTGACGGACCACTTAACATAGTTTTGGCGCTCTTTGGTCCTAGTTACCCTTGCGCCAATAAACACAAACATACATACATACATGTTTGTCACAGTTAGCTTTAAGCATATAAAGTTACTACTACTGCTCAATGCATAGCATATGACTTCAGCGTTTTGGTAAAGTTTACCTAACTGTGACCAACACATTGCACTTGTTACATGCGTTTCCGTAGTTTCATAGTATTCATGGTAAAAATTATTTTTTTATGTTTATTACAAACAAACAGTACGAATAAAGCGCCCATATAAGTGCACTGCGTGGGATTCCCAGCAGTCCAATCTTTTGGTGCACCAAACACATTTCACGGAAAAGAACAAAACGAACGAACTAATAGAGAAATCACCATCGTATATTATGGAGAAGAGGCCATAAAAGAGCGTTCTCAGCAGAACCGTGGCTGGATCCTATAGGGACCGGAACCTGGAGTTTGCCGCGCGACACTGGCGCCATTTTTTTGCCGTAGTGGCGGAAAACGAAAGTTGTGGACTATAAAAAAAACAAAAACGTGCCGCAGCGGCGGCACGTTGCTTTTTTTTTTTTTTTTTTGCGCGCGAGCGCTGTCTTTGCTTGCCGCGAGTTTATCCCGAGGCAATAGGGCCCGAACGTTAATTACGTAATTTATGTTAATTAATTAATTATTGATTAGTCAGATTGGGTTCCAAGTCAAAGTGATGTCACTAGGGCTTGTGAGGTATCAAATTAAAGGTCTCGATGAGGGGAATCATGGGGGACAAATTAAAAATTGGTTATTGGTTATAGTCGTGAAATAGTCACGTGAGTCATGGATTCGGATAAATGTGAAAGTGATGCTACTAGGGCTCGTGAGGTATCAAATTAAAGGTCTGGGTGAGGAGAATCATGGGGGACAAATTAAAAATTTCTTACTGATTATAGTCATGAGATAGCCACGTGAGTCATGGATTCGGTTAAAAGTGAAATTGGTGCCACTAGGGCTTGTGAGGTATCAAATTGAAGGTCTCGATGAGGGGAATCATGGGGGAGGTAAAACTTGATTACTGGTTATAATCATGAGATAGTCACGTGAGTCATGGATTCGGTTAAAAGTGAAATTGGTGCCACTAGGGCTTGTGAGGTATCAAATTAAAGGTCTCGATGAGGGGAATCATGGGGAACAAATTAAAAATTGCTTACTGGTTATATTCCTGAGATAGTCACGTGAGTCATGGATTCGGTTAAAAGTGAAAGTGATGCTACTAGGGCTTGTGAGGTATCAAATTAAAGGTCTCGATTAGGGGAATCATGGGGGACAAATTAAAAATTGCTTACTGGTTATTGTCATGAGATAGTCACGTGAGTCATGGATTCGGTTAAAAGTGAAAGTGATGCTACTAGGGCTTGTGAGGTATCAAATTAAAGGTCTCGATGAGGGGAATCATGGGGTACAAACTAAAAATTGCTTACTGGTTATAGTCATGAAAGAGTCACGTGAGTCATGGATTCGGTTAAAAGTGAAATTGGTGCCACTAGGGCTTGTGAGGTATCAAATTGAAGGTCTCGATGAGGGGAATCATGGGGGAGAAATTAAAAATTACTTCCTGCTAACAGTCATGAGATAGTCATGCGAATCATGGATTCAGTTAAAAGTGAAAGTGATGCCACTAGGGCTTGTGGGGTATCAAATTAAAGGTCTCGATGAGGGGAATCATGGGGTACAAATTAAAAATTGTTTCCTGCTAATAGTCATGAGATTGTTACGTGAGTCACAAATTGGGGTAAAAGTCAAATTGATGCCACTACGGCTCGTGAGGTATTAGGGTCTTCACGGGGGAAATCACACAGGACAAATAAAGAATTGTATCCTGGTTGTAGTCACGAGCTAGTCACGTGAGTCACGGATTCGGTTAAAATAAAAGTGATGCCGCTAGGGCTTGTGTGGTGTCAGATAAATGACTAGATGAGGGCAATTACGTGGGACAAATTAAATATTGATTCCAGCTTTTATTCATGAGCTAGTGACGTGTGTCAAATATTGAGTTCGCCTCCTGAATGTAAAAAGAAAGTTGAACAAGCGAGAAAGGGGCTGATGGGGTGTTGAAAATTGTGCTAGGAATGTGTGTTCGCACTGGTATTGAAAGCGACAATCCTATATCTGCACAAGATCCCTGAATCCCAAAATCCAAAGCCGGCCATGAGTCGTTCTGGGAAAACTCCTTTTTTAAGCTCGCCGCGAGCAGACTTGTTCAGTTTATGCTTCCTTCAAGCTCCCCTATTCTAAGGAAAGATTTTGTGAATCTTCAATATCCCTAGGGACTTTCTGACCCGTTCCTGAACTGGAACAGGATGAGCTCTGCAGCCTGAGTGGTCGACGCAGCTCCGGGGCTTCCGAATAGGACGTTATCTACCGGGGCCCGATCGCGAAAGGCAGCCAGTGTTCTGGCCGCACAATGGGCAGGGGTCGTTTGCTTTCGAAAAAAAGGCTGTTTGGGTGTATTTTCACAAGAAATAAACACCTTTTCCTTATTCAGCGTCAAGAAAACTATAAAGGAATGCCACCAACAAATGTTCAAATGTTTTGAAAAGCTCTTCAGCAGTCCTTTAGAAGCATGTCGAGCTTTTGATATGTTTGGATTCGTGTTTTTTATATTTTCGATATTAAAAAAAACATGAAAATATTTTTTTTCACGCCCTTCACTATTTGATGGGAACTCTACTGAGGTGGCATTTCCTTGCAATTCGGAATAACGTTTTTGTCTTATATATAAAAAAAAAATATACATCTTTGTTTTGCTTCTTTATTGCTACTTTGTTACTTGTTGCTAATATGCCATGTGGAGCAACGTACGTAGCACGATCACAATAATGTACCAGGATGGTAAATATATCTATGGTGCTTTACGTTTTTATAGTAGTAAACAAATATACACATGACGAACCAGTGCGCTTCGGAAGCCGTTTTACATCCCCGGTCAGTCTTACAGTAGTAACTTAAATTCCACCCGCTGCAGAGGCTAAGTTATGCTGCTGAGCTCAAGGACGCGGGTTTGATCCCGTTCGCGATCTCTGCTTTTCATGTGGAGGAGAAAAAAGGCGCTCGTATGTAGGGATTTTGTCGCGCGTTAAAGATGCCCAGGTGCTCAAAAGTAACCCAGAGCCCTCGTGGCCCAGCTGCGCAGCCGCGACGAGGTAAACTCCGTAATTTGAATTTTGAACTGAAATAATAAAAAGGCCCTCCGTCCTTTGCTGCAAATGTCATCGAAAGAGAGTAGTCTTCCGCCATCCGTGCCTGTAAAACCCCCTTGTCTCCCCCCACCCTGATCTCTTCCGCTCCCCCTCCAACATCATATATGCAGTCAAAGTTCTCCTACGTTCGCTCCATCTGTTCAGAGCTCTTTTTTTCTATAGCTCTTTGCCGCGAATTAACAGCCCGTAAAAAAGCAACACACAGCGCTTCAAGAAAGCAAACAGCGCTTGCTCCAAAGTATTAAATAGGGTGCGTCGTGCTGCTAGGGGAAAAAGAAACTCGAGCCGCCGTCAGGAAAGGAGTTGTCAGTCACGAAGCACAGTAATTTCAAAGGCAGGTAAAGTAAAAATGTAACCTTTTCCAGCAGTCCCATAAGGGCACCTGGTTGCAGTTCCAGACTTTCCTGTAGTGAAATTTGTTATAAACAACTCCATGCTCCAGAGAGTATGTTGCAAGCCACCGACGGAACGACTAACGCCACAATCACATGATGCGCCGTCCAGGATGACTGTCACCAAGAATACTTGTGGCGATGTCACCCTTTCTTAGTGAATGCGCGGCGCAACTTCGCCATGATGCGCTCTGCAAGACGTTTCGCAGGGTTACTCTTTTAACGTGACAGCACTATACTTTTTCTGCTCCTTAAGAGTGCAATGAATAAATCGACATGCAGGTATCCCAATATAGAGATACCCGTTAGTGTCGTCTCGGTACAACTATCCACAACTATCTGAATACTGGCGCCACCGTTTGTAAAGTATTCCACCATGAAAATAAGGAAAGTTTTGGAGAGGCTGTGACCACCTCTTTCGTGCAACCGGTAACGCCACCTTAGGAGTGTTCACTTGATCTTGTATTTCGAGCCCATCCTCCCTTTGGTTCTCCTTAAGGCGCTTCTCGCTTCGTCTAGCCCAACTGTGCCTCTGAACCTGTGGAAGCAATTTTGTAGCTTCGGCAGCAGCGAAAATCGATCGCTGGACCGTATTAGCTGGTGTATCAAAACAACATATGGCCGCACTAGCGACGCCGCAGCTTCCAATTCGCTTGCAAATTCGCACCATATAGAGCGGGCTTATGGTACCCTACTTGCATTTATGCTTAAGGTAATAGATCCATTTTCGCCACGGGTGGTTCCAGAACATGAATACTCATCCGCCCACTTTCATTCCAATACCGAATGAATTCGAGGCGTAGACACAGAAGTGACTATGCCTATCATTGTAACGATCGTTCTTCTGCAGCTCCGCTGGACATTTGTACCTCATCAGATAGCTTAGCTTTGAGGCTCAGTTCATTCGACTGTTACAGTATATATGTACAAATCCGAGTAACGTTTTTTGCAGTGGCTCAGAAAATGAGCCCGTGTTTAGAAAGAACCCCGTACAAAACTTTTCAGGGGAGGACTGAGAGCAACACATGTGAACTTCTCACTGTCTCACTGTGTTCCTTCCTCTCCCTTGTGTTACTTCACCATCGCGCCTCGCTTGGGCCAACTACAATATGCAAGCGGCCAGCGCGAACGTTGTGCAAGCCATGTATTGGCACGAAGTGTTCTGCGAAGGCCGCATTACCTTGAGTACAAAAGTGGCTGCCATAGAAATGCTTCACCTTATCATTATTTTATTTTATGAGCAATAATATGGATAATGATTGAAGCTGCGTAGCCTATGTTATACAACTCTCAGACTGCTGATAAAATTATCTTTCGCGCGAATTACATTTGCTATAAATGTCAGTATTCCAGCGCTACACGACAACACCGAAGGTCATTTGAGGTGAATGATATTTAGTGGCGAACCGAGGTTCGGGAGCTCATTCAGCGACGAATTGAGTGGCTACGACAGCAGTGGCGCATCAACAGTGAAGAAAGTTCACTAATATACCAAAAAATACGGTTTCTAAAAACTGTCAGCAAACATATTTCCCTTTCATGTTGTTTTTAAGACAAAGGCAAACAAGTACTAAGTAAAGAGAAAATCGCGTCCACAATGTGCGCTCTACCCTCATACCGATTTTTCACGGTCTTGTGTCGGCTTGTGATGTCTACTCATGTCACCTAAACTGGTGATTTTTCTAATTTTGTTTAATAATATTCCTTTGTTATCTTTTCAAGATATAGTTTCTATGAAAACATTTTAGATCGAGACCTTCAGTTTCATCTCTCCCAAGCCCCAGTGGCGTCACACTCACATTTCACCCAACCAATGACTCACGCGACTATCTCATGAGTATAACTAGGAAGCAATTTTTACTTTGTCCCACGTGATTCCCCTCAATAAGACCTTTAATTTGACACCCCACAAGCACCAATGGCACCACTTTCACTTTTAACCGAATCCATGACTCACGGGACTATCTCATGAGTATAACCAGGAAGCGATCTTTAATTCATCCCACGTGATTGCCCTCATCGAGACCTTTAATTTGATACCTCACAAGCCCTAGTGACACCACTTTGACTTTTAGCCCCATTTGTGACTCACGTGACTCGTGACTCATGACTGATTGACTCGGGACTCGTGGCTGACTATAACCAGGAAGCAATTTTTAATTTGTCCCACGTGATTCCCTTCATCGAGACAATTTGATACCTCACAAGCCCTAGTGGCACCACTTTGACTTTTAGCCTAATTTGGAACACACGTGACTATCTCGTGACTAACTATAACCAGTAAGCATTTTTAATTTGTCCGGCGTTATTTCCCTTATCGAGACCTTTAATTTGATGCCTCACAAGCCCTAGTGGCACCATTTTGACTTTTAGCCCAATTTGGGACTCACGTGACTATCTCGTGACTAACTATAAGCCGTAAGAAATTTTTAAATTGTCCGACGTTGTTCCCCTCATCGAGACCTTTAATTTGATACCTCACAATCCCTAGTGGCACCATTTTGACTTTTAGCCCAATTTGGGACTCACGTGACTATCTCGTGACTAGCTATAACCAGTAAGCAATTTTTAATTTGTCCGACGTTGTTCCCCTCATCGAGACCTTTAATTTGATACCTCACAATCCCTAGTGGCACCACCTTGACTTTTAGCCCAATTTGGGACTCACGTGACTATCTCGTGACTAACTATAACCCGTAAGCAATTTTTAAATTGTCCAACGTTATTCCCCTTATTGAGACCTTTAATTTGATGCCTCACAATCCCTAGTGGCACCATTTTGACTTTTAGCCCAATGTGGGACTCACGTGACTATCTCGTGACTAGCTATAACCAGTAAGCAATTTTTAATTTGTCCGACGTTGTTCCCCTCATCGAGACCTTTAATTTGATACCTCACAATCCCTAGTGGCACCATTTTGACTTTTAGCCCAATTTGGGACTCACGTGACTATCTCGAGACTAGCTATTCGCCGCGAGCTCGACATGTAGGTGGCGACAGCGTCGCGCTGCTAGTGTGGATGCTCCGCTGAGCGGCCCGTAAGAATGCACACTGTGGCCGCGCTTCGTGCTTTTTTCTCGCCGTATGTGCGCACGAAAGGCGCAAACAAGAGTGGTATGCTGTAGTTCGGTGCCTCAACGTTCAATGTATAGCATGGAAGCGGCAGTAAGTTTTCATTACTACGCTAAAAAAGCGACGACCCATCGGTAATCTCAGAATGGCCGTAATATAGTGACAATGAACTTGTACGCCGTGGCTCTTAGCAAGATCGATCTTTCCAGACGATGACTTTGAGCCTTCAATAAAAGCATAAGCATGCCCGCAGGGGCGCCTTGTCTATTCAAGGTGACGGTAGTGGCGATACCGCGGACCCAGAGCCCATGTGGGTTGGACCCACCCACGCCCTTGGCTGTGCGTGGCTTTGCCGTGTCCGGGGAAAAGGGCATCCTGGTGGTTGAGCCAAAGCCAGGGTTGTTTTGGACCTTTATGGTCCCCTGGCAGAGGCAACACACCACTTCGGCCTCCGCTTCCCGTAGACGGTGCCCCCAGTCTGACCCGACCTGGGGGGAATCAGCCAGTCGCCTTTTCCTGTCCTCCTCTTCATTCTTTTGCTTTCCTATTGTCCTTCCTAACCCTGTCCTGTCATCTTCTCTTTTCTTCATTTCTCCGTTTTCCCCAGGCGGCGAGGGTTAACCCTGTGCGAAGGCTTCAACCTAGATCCCGAGCATAGGGTTATAGTGGCAACGTACAGTTAGCGTGCGCTGCAAAGCCACGTTCCCTTGTTGGGCTCCGTGGTGGGTGACTGGCCTTGCCACCGAATTCATTCCATATTTTATGGCTTCCTTCTCCATTCCACCCAAACGAACTGATCGGCCTCCGAAACGAGGCCGCACCGAATAACTTTTCAAACCGATTTCTAACCTCGCCTTCAACAACCCTGAAAACTTCCCACGCTTCCTAATGATGCAGTCAGCTGATAAAGCAACTCCCGTTACCAGCAAGTCTATTTTTGGTTGCAAAGTTCATTGAAGGTTTGATAGGAAAAAACTATGAAGCGAAAAAGCTCAGTTCTGGAGACCTGCTGATCGAAGTCAAGAGTAGAGAGCAGTCCAACATTCTTTTGAAGCAAACCAAGCTAGCCGACCTTGAGATCACAGTAACTCCCCACCGTACCCTTAACAGCTGCCAGGGTGTCACCTCCGAATCAGAACTGATCAACGAAACAGACTTTGACCTGCTCGAAGGTTTGCGCGAGCAGGGGGTAACCGCTGTGCGACGCATCACCATTAGACGGGACGGAAACGAAATTAAGACGAAGCACATAATACTGACCTTTGATCGATGCACTTTGCCAGAGTACGTAAACGCAGGGTTTCTGCGCTGTAAGACCAGAGTATACATACCAAACCCGCGACGTTGTTTCATCTGCCAGAGGTATGGGCACGGCAGCAATTCGTGCCGAGGAAAACAAACGTGTGCAAAGTGCTCTGAGCAGGACCATTATGCTGACGACTGCAAAAGCACACAACTCAAGTGCAGCAACTGTGGAGGACCCCATGGAGCATACTCTCGCTCTTGCCAGGAGTTTAAGAAAGAAAAAGAAATCATCAACCTAAAGTGACGCAAAATCTCTCATTTCCAGAAGCCCGTAAGCGTTATGCTATGCTTCCTTCAGGGAGCTACGCCAGCGCTGCCCGCCGGGGGGTGGGGCGGCGTCTGGTTTCTGCGGCCACTCCGTATAGTGAAACTGACTTGGTCGCGCACCCACCCCTCGAGGCGCTGCCCCTGGCAGGCCAAACAAATCGTGCATCGCCAGCAGTGCCTGCAGGCGTTGCACCTGACCAGAATTGCTCCGGGAGTGGCGTTGCTGTCGCTCCTCGACAGACTCCGACCGCCGAAACTGCGGTGGCAATGGATGTGGGTACAGGAGGCCCCTCTTCTGCAGCCATGTCCAACACATCAAAAAAGGTGGTGGCTGAATCTTCTGCCATCCCATCAAACGCGTTGCGGGATGGGCGCCGTAAAACCTCCCTCCCGTCAATGCCCCAAAACCCGGACGAGGACATGGATGTCACGCCATCCCGGCCTGCAACGCAGTCATCTAAAGACCAGCGCGGTAGGTTTGGCCGCGGCAAAAAATCACAAGCTCCCAGAGGCACTGGCCCTGATTCGGGCTCAGTGACATAGGGATCTCCATCTAAACAAAACCTATGCTCAGCACCTTTCTTCTAATCTTTTATGGCAGTTCAAAGCATTATCCAATGGAACTGTAGGGGATTAATTAGAAACCTCGATGATGTCTACGAAATCCTTAATAAGCACCATCCAAATATCCTATGCCTACAAGAAACACACTTAAAACCTACACAAACCAACTTTCTCAAACAATACTCGGTATTCAGGAGAGACAGGGACTGCTACACTCAATCCTCTGGTGGTGTAGCGATTGTCTTGCAAAAGTCTATCCCCTGCTCACCTCTTCAGTTGCTCACTGCCCTCGAAGCTGTGGCAGTCCGAGCTATCCTCTTTAATAGGTTAATAACTGTTTGCTCTTTATACATTACCCCGGATTACCGTCTAACGAGCTCAGAATTCGAGTCCCTCATAGATGAGCTCCCGGAACCCTTCTTATTGGTAGGCGACTTTAATGCTCACAGTGAACTCTGGGGGTCTCAACGGACAGATGCCCGGGGCCGCTTGCTAGAAAAGTTTTTATTTTCTTCCGGAGCTTGTCTACTCAATAAAAAACAGCCGACATACTACAACACTACACACAACACATACTCACACATAGACCTGGCAATCGGCTCTTCTGTCCTCTTTCCATCTGTTGAATGGGGAGTTGACAATAATCCTTATGGGAGCGACCACTTCCCAGTCATCCTGAAAAGCATTGACAAAATCCCTAACAGCTTCAACTCCTATAAAAGGTTTAAGGAATCTGCTGCAGATTGGCTGAAATTTAAACAACTATCTCAGCTTTCATACACATCTTTAAGCCATTTGGGCATTGATGAAGCCTGTGAACTGATTACGGCCCATATACTTCATGCCGCTGAGTGCTCAATTCCGCAAACATCTGGTGCCACACCTAACGCTAGGAGGCCGTGGTGGAATGAGGAGTGTCGGCATGCACGGAAGGCGGAAAATAAGGCATGGGGTGTCCTCCGCAGGTATCCCACTTCTGAAAACCTAATTTCCTTCAAACGCGCGAAAGCACAAGGAAGGCGCATTCGCCAGCAAGCCAAAAGGGAGAGCTGGCGCTCTTTTGTGACTTCTATCAATTCATACACAGATACAGGCAAAGTATGGAATAGAATTAAAAAGCTTAATGGACGTAAAACACACAGCCTACCCTTGGTTAGCAGTGCGGGCGACACCCTGGAGGACCAGGCCAACGCACTTGCAAAACACTTTCAATATATTTCAAGTTCTACTCACTACACGAATACTTTTTTACGACACAAATCATCCATGGAGAAAAAACCGATTAGAGATAACAGAACATCCGATGAACCATACAACTCGGATTTTTCTCCAACAGAGCTTTTGGTTGCCCTCGGAACATGTAAGGCTTCAGCACCAGGGGCAGATAGGATGTCATATGCAATGATACAACATCTGCACACAGAAACTCTCCAAACACTTTTGCACTTTTTCAATAAAATTTGGGCAGCAGGATACTTTCCGAGAGCTTGGAGAGAAGCTGTTGTAGTTGCCGTACTGAAGGAGGGGAAAGATGCCTCACTACCTGCCAGTTACCGACCAATAGCTTTGACAAGTTGCTTGGGAAAGCTTTTTGAAAAAATGGTAAATAAGAGGCTAATGTATTTTCTTGAATATAACGGCATCCTGGACAGTTGTCAGGCAGGTTTTCGATCAGGTCGAAGCACAACTGACCAGCTGGTAGCCTTCGAGTCATATGTCATGTCAAAGATGCTTTCATCCACAAACAGCACTGTCTTTCTGTTTTCTTTGACATAGAAAAAGCATATGACACAACTTGGCGCCACGGCATACTGCTTGATCTCAAGGCTTTCGGTGTGTTTGGGCGCATGTTAAACACTATTGAAAGTTATTTGTCACAGCGAATGTTTAGGGTAAGAATAGGGACAGTTGTATCCAGAACGTACATACAAGAAAATGGTGTTCCCCAAGGTGGAGTATTAAGCTGTACTCTATTTGTAGTTAAAATGAATTCGCTTGGGAAATCCTTGCCACCCACAATCTCCTACTCAGTGTATGTTGATGATGTTCATATTAGCTTTAGGTCTTCCAACCTGTCCATCTGTGAAAGGCAAATACAGTTAGGTGTAAACAGGCTCCGGAAATGGACAGAGCAAAATGGTTTTAAACTGAATCCTCAGAAAAGTACACGTGTTTTATTCACAAGACAGCGTGGAATCCATCCAGAACCTGACATTACGCTGAACGAAGAACGGATTCCCGTCAAGAAAGAACATAAGTTTTTAGGTGTTATACTTGACGAAAAGCTAACATTCATACGGCACATAAAAGCACTCAAACAGAAATGCCTAAACACCATAAACATTTTAAAAGTTTTGTCGCATCAGTCTTACGGTGCTGATAAAGATTGCCTTTTACGCCTCTTTATCAGTTTAGTTAGGTCCCGTATAGACTACGGAAGCGTAGCATACGGGTCTGCATCTAAAACTGCCCTAAAAATGTTGGACCCAGTGCTACATTTGGGCCTTCGCCTTGCCTTGGGAGCCTTCAGGACAAGTCCAATTCAAAGTCTCTATGTAGAATGTGACCACTGGTGCCTAGAGCACCAGCGTGCTTATACAGCACTGCTCTATGCGACTAGGACAATGTCTGTGAAGAATCACCCGTGCAGTTCATTTCTGAATGACGTCTCATCTGCCCATTTGTATTTAGCGCGCCCTTCGATCCCTGCCCCTTTATGCTTACGTGTCAAAGGCCTTGCAGAGGAAATAGGGGTGTCTTTCGATGAGTGCATGAAGACTTCCATCGCCGACGAAGTCCCGCCTTGGGAAATGTCAACGATTCGTTGCGACACATCCTTTAAACGCATTGATAAGCGTCGTGCACCTGGTGAGCTGATCTTCCAGCATTTTTTACAACTACAACACACATATCCATACACCTCATTTTACACGGATGCCTCGAAGTGTGCTTCCGCTGTGTCGTGTGCTGCACATGGCCCGTATTTCGCCAGCACGAGGACCTTGAACAAAAATACCAGTATCTTTACAGCAGAAGCTTATGGTATTTTAATCACAGTGGAGCACATTACACAGAACAAAATACAAGAATCAGTTATCTACACAGACTCCTTAAGTGTCGTTACGGCACTAGGTTCCTTTAAACCTACAAAAAATGTTGTCCTCAATCACCTTTTTAAAGCTCTCATGACTGCTCATAAATTACAACTAAAAATACTTGTTTGTTGGATCCCTGGACACAGTGGCATTCTAGGCAATGAAATTGCCGACCAGAACGCCACTTTGGCGGCCCTCCATAGTGGTGTTGACGTCGCGGAAATCGCTTACCTCGATCTGAAGCCAGTGATCCGAAGGGGAATCCGTAAACGCTGGCAGGACACGTGGGACACACACACAGAAAACAAGCTCCACTCAATAAAACCCCACCTAGGAAGATACACAACAGAAAAACAAAACAGATTCATTGAAGTATCGATTTGCAGACTACGCATCGGCCACACTTACGCTACGCACGCATATCTTTTAAATGGCACACCCCCACCGGTTTGTGATAAGTGTGGGGACCGGCTCTCCGTCCTCCATGTGTTAATTGAGTGCGCATCCTGCAATGAGGCCAGAAAGCGGCATTTCCCTAAAATCTATACCTTCAACATCCCGCTACACCCGTCACTGTTCTTAGGAGATGAACCTATGTTCACAAACAAGTCCCTTTTAAGTTATCTTGCAGATGTCAAGTTTTTAAAGCTCATTTCATACAGTGCGTGACCTCAGAGCCTACAAGCATTAAGCAAAGCCTTGATGTTTTCATTGTTCGCACGAGGGGCCCGCTGACGTAGCGTGCTCTTCGGCTCGAGCTACAGTGATGTTCCATCCACAATCCCTTTCATCCGCCATTATGAACATCTCCATTTTTTAGTCTACGGGCCCTCTACACCCATATATACAGTATTTTAGGATATGTCATATCCATTTCATACATATTTTAAGCTCAAACCTGACTATTGACGGACCACTTAACATAGTTTTGGCGCTCTTTGGTCCTAGTTACCCTTGCGCCAATAAACACAAACATACATACAAAAGCATAAGCATAAACAAATCATGAAGCCTCGATGTCTGAAATCCAGTTTACAAAGGCAATCTCAATCGCTTTCACTGGTAGCATGACGCATTCTTGCATTTGTGGGATGTCCTACCACCTACCTGCCACGACATTCTTTCTAAGAGCTTACGATATTTTTTGTGTGTTCGAAAGGCAACATAAAATTACTGAATATTGATCAGCGCAGAGATATAAATGTAAGCGCTCTAAGGGGTATTTTAAATAAAATTTTAGCGACCCTGAAGGAAGGTTTGATGAATAACGGTGTCGGATCACTTATTTATGGCTTTCGTCGCAAGTGAACTTGCGAATTGAATTGTCAACGCACGCAGTACAAGCAACATCTCATCTTTAGCTAAGTTTTCGCAAAGTGCCAAACAGGTTTACAGTGTGGAAACGAAGCTTCTGGGATCTCACAGTTTAGCACAAAGTTTCTGTTACTGCTGCTCTGACCATTTGCGTTCCTTTTAAAATCTAGCAGGTGCCTGCAACAGCGAGATATGTTTGCATGCTTGCGTATAAGGTCGCTTACGAACCCTAAAGATGGCAATAAATGAAGTTGCGCTGTTGCAGATGTAGTAAAATATTTCCTTTTAATTCTCGTTGGGAATCAGCGCAACGGTTTCCCGGTAACTACTTTGTTTTGTAAACTTAATATAGCTTTTGAATTGGCATTTAATTCTTGAGGATTGGTTAAAAAAAATAAAATTCTGTGCATTTCTTTTTTTTTCGGGATGAGGGGGGGGGGTTTATCAACGTTGCAAGAGCAGCGAGAAGCCAAACTATGGTTTCAGCATTACTTACAATCGAAACTACACTAGGCGTCGTGTTCGGTAGCGGTGAAAAAGCAGTTCTTTAACACGTATTTTCAAAACTGATTAACCCCACTTTGGTCCGAGTTTGTCCAGGAATTCGCCTTTTTCAAAATTGTATTGAAAGCAAACATTGTGGGAAAAAATTAAAAAAAAACCCAGCGAGTCATGGCACACACCCCTCACACATGTGGGCAACAACATGCATTCTCTTTCTTTGAACTTAGGTGCACCTTAAGAGGTTAAGACGATACCATATTAGGCATTTGGTTATGCTGAGTGAGACACGTTTCTGGACAAGGTGATCCATGCCGGATTTGAAAATGATATATATGAAAATGACACACGAAATGCCACATGACAGACGCAAACTCACAACTGCTTACTTTTACCGAAAAATCCCCCCTTAATACTCTTGCGCATCCATAGAAACGTATTTTAAATAATACGTAAAATTAGCAACTCGATACAGTTGAATAAATGTTTATTCCTCCTCCCTAGTATAAACAACGACTGTCCAAAAATGGTATTTATTTTAGAAAAGGTACGGGAAGGAAACGATCACACAGGCGCTTGCGGGTGTAAAATGCGTGTCCGGTAATGTAAGGGCGATAGCGCACGGGTCGTGTGCAGTGTAAATGTTTTTGTTTGTTTCTTTTTTCTATAATGACACAGCACGATTTTACAAGGGTGTGGAATTTGCACGCGTACGCACAGGTCTTGTCGCTTCTTACCCATTTCGCGTACTAAACTTTTATCCTTTAAATAATCACCACGCCACCTTCAAAAAGCACCCTTCGACGTTCCCGAAACGGCAGACGACTGCACTCATCAATAAGAAAAGTGCAATGTGTGGAAGCAATGTTTATAACACGTTTCACACTCAAGCGGTGACCACGGCGAAGATGTTTCGTGGAATTAAACCAGCGCATTAACCCTCAACGGCCGCTGATTATTGCGTTTCTAGAGAAAATGCGCAAGCAGAGGTAACTATGTCATCGCTTACTGCCAAACGAGCACACATATTGGTTGTTGTGTCGTGTGCAGCACGCGTCTTGCGCCGCCCGTAACGTGAAAAAGCAGACGACGCGAGAGCGCCATCCACACTAGGAGCGGTTCGTCCCGCCGCCGCCAGGGGCCGACTGTGTTCGCGCTCGGGGCGAATAACCAGTAAGCAATTTTTAATTTGTCCGACGTTGTTCCCCTCATCGAGACCTTTAATTTGATACCTCACCATCCCTAGTGGCACCATTTTGACTTTTAGCCTAATTTGGGACTCACGTGACTATCTTGTGACTAGCTATAACCAGTAAGCAATTTTTAATTTGTCCGACGTTGTTCCCCTCATCGAGACATTTAATTTGATACCTCACAATCCCTAGTGGCACCATTTTGACTTTTAGCCCAATAAGGGACTCACGTGACTATCTCGTGACTAGCTATAACCAGTAAGCAATTTTTAATTTGTCCGACGTTGTTCCCTTCATCGAGACCTTTAATTTGATACCTCACAATCCCTAGTGGCACCATTTTGACTTTTAGCCCAATTTGGGACTCACGTGACTATCTCGTGACTAGCTATAACCAGTAAGCAATTTTTAATTTGTCCGACGTTGTTGCCCTCATCGAGACCTTTAATTTGATACCTCACAATCCCTAGTGGCACCATTTTGACTTTTAGCCCAATTTGGAACTCACGTGACTGTCTCGTGACTAGCTATAACCAGTAAGCAATTTTTAATTTGTCCGACGTTGTTCCCCTCATCGAGACCTTTAATTTGATACCTCACAATCCCTAGTGGCACCATTTTGACTTTTAGCCCAATTTGGGGCTCACGTGACTATCTCGTGACTAACTATAACCAGTAAGCAATTTTTAATTTGTCCGACGTTGTTCCCCTCATCGAGACCTTTAATTTGATACCTCACAATCCCTAGTGGCACCATTTTGACTTTTAGCCCAATTTGGGATTCACGTGACTATCTCGTGACTAGCTATAACCAGTAAGCAATTTTTAATTTGTCCGACGTTGTTCCCCTCATCGAGACCTTTAATTTGATACCTCACAATCCTTAGCGGCACCATTTTCACTTTTAGCCCAATTGGGGACTCACGTGACTATCTCGTGACTAGCTATAACCAGTAAGCAATTTTTAATTTGTCCGACGGTGTTCCCCTCATCGAGACCTTTAATTTGATACCTCACAATCCCTAGTGGCACCATTTTGACTTTTAGCCCAATTTGGGACTCACGTGACTATCTCGTGACTAGCTATAACCAGAAGCAATTTTTAATTTGTCCGACGTTGTTCCCCTCATCGAGACCTTTAATTTGATACCTCACAATCCTTAGCGGCACCATTTTCACTTTTAGCCCAATTGGGGACTCACGTGACTATCTCGTGACTAGCTATAACCAGTAAGCAATTTTTAATTTGTCCGACGGTGTTCCCCTCCTCGAGACCTTTAATTTGATACCTCACAATCCTTAGCGGCACCATTTTGACTTTTAGCCCAATTTGGGACTCACGTGACTATCTCGTGACTAGCTATAACCAGTAAGCAATTTTTAATTTGTCCGACGTTGTTCCCCTCATCGAGACCTTTAATTTGATACCTCACAATCCCTAGTGGCACCACCTTGACTTTTAGCCCAATTTGGGACTCACGTGACTATCTCGTGACTAACTATAACCCGTAAGCAATTTTTAATTTGTCCGACGTTGTTCCCCTCATCGAGACCTTTAATTTGATACCTCACAATCCCTAGTGGCACCATTTTGACTTTTAGCCCAATTTGGGGCTCACGTGACTATCTCGTGACTAACTATAACCACTAAGCAATTTTTAATTTGTCCGACGTTATTCCCCTCATCGAGACCTTTAATTTGATGCCTCACAAGCCCTAATGGCACCACTTTGACTTTTAGCCCAATTTGGGACTCACGTGACTTTCTCGTGACTAGCTATAACCAGTAAGCAATTTTTAATTTGTCCGACGTTGTTCCCCTCATCGAGACCTTTAATTTGATACCTCACAATCCCTAGTGGCACCATTTTGACTTTTAGCCCAATTTGGGACTCACGTGACTATCTCGTGACTAACTATAACCAGTAAGCATTTTTATTTTGTCCGACGTTATTCCCCTCATCGAGACCTTTAATTTGATACCTCACAAGCCCTAGTGTCACCATTTTGACTTTTAGCCCAATTTGGGACTCACGTGACTATCTCGTGACTAACTATAACCCATAAGCAGTTTTTAAATTGTCCGACGTTATTCCCCTTATTGAGACCTTTAATTTGATGCCTCACAAGCCCTAGTTGCACCATTTTGACTTTTAGCCCAATTTGGGACTCACGTGACTATCCCGTGACTAACTATAACCAGTAAGCAATTTTTAATTTCTCCACAACACGCTCAGCGAACTACTAGAAGCACAGCGGACGTACCACCTCCATCGCCTCACCCTCACTCCCTCAGGTAGACGCGTTCTCCAAAACATTGGCCGGCCCTCCCCTTCCCCTCAACACGAACTCCAACGCATCCCCCTGTCCATTCGTCAACGCCTGAAGGTTAGCCCGGTACCCAAACACATGCACTCATCTTTCAATCGAGGACGTCGCGAAGCCAGGGTGAAGATGCTTGATAAACGGTACGGCGCCGACTCTCAAACCCGATATACGGATATTGCTACAACTCCCGACCGCACGCGCACCACCCTAGTTACTGTGGACTCGAACGGACATCTGGCCACAGCCGCCACCTATCGAAATCTGCCGGTCACCTCAGCCGAAGCGCTTGCCATCGCCCATGCAACTACCACACACCAGCATCAACCATACTTGACCATCATTACGGACTCCCAACAAGCCTGTCGGCTGTATCAAGCTGGCCTTGCACCACCCCAGGCCCTCCCTGTGCTCCAAAACCTCCCCGAGGACATTGAAATTTCTATCGTCTGGACCCCAGGCCATGCTGGCCTTGCCGGGAATGAGGCGGCTCATGCCGCAGCCCGCGACCTCCTTACCCGGGCACTCCCAACCGCAAGGACCGACACCGCCGGGAGCCTCATCTCTGACCATGAAATCCTAACTCCGCTGGACTCTACCTACAGCTCCCTCCTCGCGCACTACACACACATCAGAAGAACATACCCTCCTCCACACCACAGTCTCTCCAACCACCAAGCTCACATATATCGGCGTCTACAAACAGAAACCTTCTACAACCACACTATCCTCTCCCACATATCTCCGTCCATTTTCCCCCACAACTGCCCACAATGTGACATCCCTCTCACAACCTACCACCTTGTGTATTCATGTCCCCACCACCCCCACCCCATTCACTCCCCCTCCCTTGAGCAGTGGGAGTCTGCGCTGACCAGCTCGGCGCCGGAGCATCAAATCGCCCTGGTGCAACGAGCCCTGGATTCGGCGCAGGCTCGCGGCCTCCTGGACGTAGGAGGCTGACCACGTCCCTTTCCAGCTCCCTTGGCTTCTCAATAAAAATGTTTTTTACCACCACCACCCACGTGATTCCCCTCACCGAGACCTTTAATTTGATACCCCACATGCCCTAATGACATCAATTTGACTTTACACAATCAATGACCACTAGTTAATTAATTAACCTAAATTTTAGGTAACTAAAATGAACGCGCGTCGCCCGGACCTAATTTCTGAAAAAAAGTGCGTGTCACGTGACCAACATCAGCACGGTAACCAGCGGTTGCACTTTTAAACTCACGACTGGGCAAGTCCGTACTATTTTTACACTTTTCTTCCGTGGGTGGCGCTGTTGAACGGCGCCAGCAGCGCCACCTGTCCCACGTTCGGGCCCCTATATACACATACTACACGCACACGCACGTGCAAAAAAATGAAAGGCAAAATTGTTGCTAAACACAAAAGAAAGTACGCTGGCTTAATGTAACAATGTTACTTGCTGCCTGAAAACACAGTGGGGTTCTTCGATTTACCGTCTCGGACTCACCGCGGATAGCCCGCGGGTAGACCGAGGATCCCCCGAAGCCATAGGGATACATGGGAAAATCGAATGCCGGACTGCTTCTCGGGGAGTCCGTGGTGAGTCCGAGACTGTAAATCGAAGAGCCCCAGTGACGATCTTCCCTCTTACGAATCTCATTAATTAATTAGTGGTCATTGATTGTGTAAAGTCAAATTGATGTCATTAGGGCATGTGGGGTATCAAATTAAAGGTCTCGGTGAGGGAAATCACGTGGGAGAAATTAAAAATTGCTTACTGGTTATAGTTAGTCACGAGATAGTCACGTGAGTCCCAAATTGGGCTAAAAGTCAAAATAGTGCAACTAGGGCTTGTGAGGCATCAAATTAAAGGTCTCGATGAGGGGAATAACGTCGGACAAATTAAAAATGCTTACTGGTTATAGTTAGTCACGAGATAGTCACGTGAGTCCCAAATTGGGCTAAAAGTCAAAATGGTGCCACTAGGGATTGTGAGGTATCAAATTAAAGGTCTCGATGAGGGGAACAACGTCGGACAAATTAAAAATTGCTTACTGGTTATAGCTAGTCACGAGATAGTCATGTGAGTCCCAAATTGGGCTAAAAGTCAAAATGGTGCCACTAGGGATTGTGAGGTATCAAATTAAAGGTCTCGATGAGGGGAACAACGTCGGACAAATTAAAAATTGCTTACTGGTTATAGCTAGTCACGAGATAGTCACGTGAGTCCCAAATTGGGCTAAAAGTCAAAATGGTGCCACTAGGGATTGTGAGGTATCAAATTAAAGGTCTCGATGAGGGGAACAACGTCGGACAAATTAAAAATTGCTTACTGGTTATTCGCCCCGAGCGCGAACACAGTCGGCCCCTGGCGGCGGCGGGACGAACCGCTCCTAGTGTGGATGGCGCTCTCGCGTCGTCTGCTTTTTCACGTTGCGGGCGGCGCAAGACGCGTGCTGCACACGACAAAACAACCAATATGTGTGCTCGTTTGGCAGTAAGCGATGACATAGTTACCTCTGCTTGCGCATTTTCTCTAGAAACGCAATAATCAGCGGCCGTTGAGGGTTAATGCGCTGGTTTAATTCCACGAAACATCTTCGCCGTGGTCACCGCTTGAGTGTGAAACGTGTTATAAACATTGCATCCACACATTGCACTTTTCTTATTGATGAGTGCAGTCGTCTGCCGTTTCGGGAACGTCGAAGGGTGCTTTTTGAAGGTGGCGTGGTGATTATTTAAAGGATAAAAGTTTAGTACGCGAAACGGGTAAGAAGCGACAAGACCTGTGCGTACGCGTGCAAACTCCACACCCTTGTAAAATCGTGCTGTGTCATTATAGAAAAAAGAAACAAACAAAAACATTTACACTGCACACGACCCGTGCGCTATCGCCATTACATTACCGGACACGCATTTTACACCCGCAAGCGCCTGTGTGATCGTGTCCTTCCCGTACCTTTTCTAAAATAAATACCATTTTTGGACAGTCGTTGTTTATACTGAGGAGGAGGAATAAACATTTATTCAACTGTATCGAGTTGCTAATTTTACGTATTATTTAAAATACGTTTCTATGGATGCGCAAGAGTATTAAGGGGGGATTTTTCGGTAAAAGTAAGCAGTTGTGAGTTTGCGTCTGTCATGTGGCATTTAGTGTGTCATTATCATATATATCATTTTCAAATCCGGCATGGATCACCTTGTCCAGAAACGTGTCTCACTCAGCATAACCAAATGCCTAATATGGTATCGTCTTAACCTCTTAAGGTGCACCTAAGTTTAAAGAAAGAGAAGAAAACGCGTAATATAATGCATGTTGTTGCCCACATGTGTGAGGGGTGTGTGCCATGACTCGCTGGGTTTTTTTTTAATTTTTTCCCACAATGTTTGCTTTCAATACAATTTTGAAAAAGGCGAATTCCTGGACAAACTCGGACCAAAGTGGGGTTAATCAGTTTTGAAAATACGTGTTAAAGAACTGCTTTTTCACCGCTACCGAACACGACGCCTAGTGTAGTTTCGATTGTAAGTAATGCTGAAACCATAGTTTGGCTTCTCGCTGCTCTTGCAACGTTGATAAACCCCCCCCCCCCCCCCTCATCCCGAAAAAAAAAGAAATGCACAGAATTTTATTTTTTTTAACCAATCCTCAAGAATTAAATGCCAATTCAAAAGCTATATTAAGTTTACAAAACAAAGTAGTTACCGGGAAACCGTTGCGCTGATTCCCAACGAGAATTAAAAGGAAATATTTTACTACATCTGCAACAGCGCAACTTCATTTATTGCCATCTTTAGGGTTCGTAAGCGACCTTATACGCAAGCATGCAAACATATCTCGCTGTTGCAGGCACCTGCTAGATTTTAAAAGGAACGCAAATGGTCAGAGCAGCAGTAACAGAAACTTTGTGCTAAACTGTGAGATCCCAGAAGCTTCGTTTCCACACTGTAAACCTGTTTGGCACTTTGCGAAAACTTAGCTAAAGATGAGATGTTGCTTGTACTGCGTGCGTTGACAATTCAATTCGCAAGTTCACTTGCGACGAAAGCCATAAATAAGTGATCCGACACCGTTATTCATCAAACCTTCCTTCAGGGTCGCTAAAATTTTATTTAAAATACCCCTTAGAGCGCTTACATTTATATCTCTGCGCTGATCAATATTCAGTAATTTTATGTTGCCTTTCGAACACACAAAAAATATCGTAAGCTCTTAGAAAGAATGTCGTGGCAGGTAGGTGGTAGGACATCCCACAAATGCAAGAATGCGTCATGCTACCAGTGAAAGCGATTGAGATTGCCTTTGTAAACTGGATTTCAGACATCGAGGCTTCATGATTTGTTTATGCTTATGCTTTTGTATGTATGTTTGTGTTTATTGGCGCAAGGGTAACTAGGACCAAAGAGCGCCAAAACTATGTTAAGTGGTCCGTCAATAGTCAGGTTTGAGCTTAAAATATGTATGAAATGGGTATGACATATCCTAAAATACTCTATATATGGGTGTAGAGGGCCCGTAGACTAAAAAATGGAGATGTTCATAATGGCGGATGAAAGGGATTGTGGATGGAACATCACTGTAGCTCGAGCCGAAGAGCACGCTACGTCAGCGGGCCCCTCGTGCGAACAATGAAAACATCAAGGCTTTGCTTAATGCTTGTAGGCTCTGAGGTCACGCACTGTATGAAATGAGCTTTAAAAACTTGACATCTACAAGATAACTTAAAAGGGACTAGTTTGTGAACATAGGTTCATCTCCTAAGAACAGTGACGGGTGTAGCGGAATGTTGAAGGTATAAATTTTAGGGAAATGCCGCTTTCTGGCCTCATAGCAGGATGCGCACTCAATTAACACATGGAGGGCGGAGAGCCGGTCCCCACACTTATCACAAACCGGTGGGGGTGTGCCATTTAAAAGATATGCGTGCGTAGCGTAAGTGTGGCCGATGCGTAGTCTGCAAATCGATACTTCAATGAATCTGTTTTGTTTTTCTGTTGTGTATCTTCCTAGGTGGGGTTTTATTGAGTGGAGCTTGTTTTCTGTGTGTGTGTCCCACGTGTCCTGCCAGCGTTTACGGATTCCCCTTCGGATCACTGGCTTCAGATCGAGGTAAGCGATTTCCGCGACGTCAACACCACTATGGAGGGCCGCCAAAGTGGCGTTCTGGTCGGCAATTTCATT
Source organism: Haemaphysalis longicornis (assembly GCF_048455015.1). Lineage (NCBI taxonomy): Eukaryota > Metazoa > Arthropoda > Arachnida > Ixodida > Ixodidae > Haemaphysalis > Haemaphysalis longicornis. The sequence goes on along the minus strand of NW_027526295.1, from coordinate 256,453,284 downwards.
GCCTAGAATGCCACTGTGTCCAGGGATCCAACAAACAAGTATTTTTAGTTGTAATTTATGAGCAGTCATGAGAGCTTTAAAAAGGTGATTGAGGACAACATTTTTTGTAGGTTTAAAGGAACCTAGTGCCGTAACGACACTTAAGGAGTCTGTGTAGATAACTGATTCTTGTATTTTGTTCTGTGTAATGTGCTCCACTGTGATTAAAATACCATAAGCTTCTGCTGTAAAGATACTGGTATTTTTGTTCAAGGTCCTCGTGCTGGCGAAATACGGGCCATGTGCAGCACACGACACAGCGGAAGCACACTTCGAGGCATCTGTGTAAAATGATGTGTATGGATATTTGTGTTGTAGTTTTAAAAAATGCTGGAAGATCAGCTCACGAGGTGCACGGCGCTTATCAATGCGTTTAAAGGATGTGTCGCAACGAATCGTTGACATTTCCCAAGGCGGGACTTCGTCGGCGATGGAAGTCTTCATGCACTCATCGAACGGCACCCCTATTTCCTCTGCAAGGCCTTTGACACGTAAGGATAAAGGGGCAGGGATCGAAGGGCGCGCTAAATACAAATGGGCAGATGAGACGTCATTCAGAAATGAACTGCACGGGTGATTCTTCACAGACATTGTCCTAGTCGCATAGAGCAGTGCTGTATAAGCACGCTGGTGCTCTAGGCACCAGTGGTCACATTCTACACAGAGACTTTGAATTGGACTTGTCCTGAAGGCTCCCAAGGCAAGGCGAAGGCCCAAATGTAGCACTGGGTCCAACATTTTTAGGGCAGTTTTAGATGCAGACCCGTATGCTACGCTTCCGTAGTCTATACGGGACCTAACTAAACTGATAAAGAGGCGTAAAAGGCAATCTTTATCAGCACCGTAAGACTGATGCGACAAAACTTTTAAAATGTTTATGGTGTTTAGGCATTTCTGTTTGAGTGCTTTTATGTGCCGTATGAATGTTAGCTTTTCGTCAAGTATAACACCTAAAAACTTATGTTCTTTCTTGACGGGAATCCGTTCTTCGTTCAGCGTAATGTCAGGTTCTGGATGGATTCCACGCTGTCTTGTGAATAAAACACATGTACTTTTCTGAGGATTCAGTTTAAAACCATTTTCCTCTGTCCATTTCCGGAGCCTGTTTACACCTAACTGTATTTGCCTTTCACAGATGGACAGGTTGGAAGACCTAAAGCTAATATGAACATCATCAACATACACTGAGTAGGAGATTGTGGGTGGCAAGGATTTCCCAAGCGAATTCATTTTAACTACAAATAGAGTACAGCTTAATACTCCACCTTGGGGAACACCATTTTCTTGTATGTACGTTCTGGATACAACTGTCCCTATTCTTACCCTAAACATTCGCTGTGACAAATAACTTTCAATAGTGTTTAACATGCGCCCAAACACACCGAAAGCCTTGAGATCAAGCAGTATGCCGTGGCGCCAAGTTGTGTCATATGCTTTTTCTATGTCAAAGAAAACAGAAAGACAGTGCTGTTTGTGGATGAAAGCATCTTTGACATGACATATGACTCGAAGGCTACCAGCTGGTCAGTTGTGCTTCGACCTGATCGAAAACCTGCCTGACAACTGTCCAGGATGCCGTTATATTCAAGAAAATACATTAGCCTCTTATTTACCATTTTTTCAAAAAGCTTTCCCAAGCAACTTGTCAAAGCTATTGGTCGGTAACTGGCAGGTAGTGAGGCATCTTTCCCCTCCTTCAGTACGGCAACTACAACAGCTTCTCTCCAAGCTCTCGGAAAGTATCCTGCTGCCCAAATTTTATTGAAAAAGTGCAAAAGTGTTTGGAGAGTTTCTGTGTGCAGATGTTGTATCATTGCATATGATATCCTATCTGCCCCTGGTGCTGAAGCCTTACATGTTCCTAGGGCAACGAAAAGCTCTGTTGGAGAAAAATACGAGTTGTATTGTTCATCGGATGTTCTGTTATCTCTAATCGGTTTTTTCTCCATGGATGATTTGTGTCGTAAAAAAGTATTCGTGTAGTGAGTAGAACTTGAAATATATTGAAAGTGTTTTGCAAGTGCGTTGGCCTGGTCCTCCAGGGTGTCGCCCGCACTGCTAACCAAGGGTAGGCTGTGTGTTTTACGTCCATTAAGCTTTTTAATTCTATTCCATACTTTGCCTGTATCTGTGTATGAATTGATAGAAGTCACAAAAGAGCGCCAGCTCTCCCTTTTGGCTTGCTGGCGAATGCGCCTTCCTTGTGCTTTCGCGCGTTTGAAGGAAATTAGGTTTTCAGAAGTGGGATACCTGCGGAGGACACCCCATGCCTTATTTTCCGCCTTCCGTGCATGCCGACACTCCTCATTCCACCACGGCCTCCTAGCGTTAGGTGTGGCACCAGATGTTTGCGGAATTGAGCACTCAGCGGCATGAAGTATATGGGCCGTAATCAGTTCACAGGCTTCATCAATGCCCAAATGGCTTAAAGATGTGTATGAAAGCTGAGATAGTTGTTTAAATTTCAGCCAATCTGCAGCAGATTCCTTAAACCTTTTATAGGAGTTGAAGCTGTTAGGGATTTTGTCAATGCTTTTCAGGATGACTGGGAAGTGGTCGCTCCCATAAGGACCCCATTCAACAGATGGAAAGAGGACAGAAGAGCCGATTGCCAGGTCTATGTGTGAGTATGTGTTGTGTGTAGTGTTGTAGTATGTCGGCTGTTTTTTATTGAGTAGACAAGCTCCGGAAGAAAATAAAAACTTTTCTAGCAAGCGGCCCCGGGCATCTGTCCGTTGAGACCCCCAGAGTTCACTGTGAGCATTAAAGTCGCCTACCAATAAGAAGGGTTCCGGGAGCTCATCTATGAGGGACTCGAATTCTGAGCTCGTTAGACGGTAATCCGGGGTAATGTATAAAGAGCAAACAGTTATTAACCTATTAAAGAGGATAGCTCGGACTGCCACAGCTTCGAGGGCAGTGAGCAACTGAAGAGGTGAGCAGGGGATAGACTTTTGCAAGACAATCGCTACACCACCAGAGGATTGAGTGTAGCAGTCCCTGTCTCTCCTGAATACCGAGTATTGTTTGAGAAAGTTGGTTTGTGTAGGTTTTAAGTGTGTTTCTTGTAGGCATAGGATATTTGGATGGTGCTTATTAAGGATTTCGTAGACATCATCGAGGTTTCTAATTAATCTTCTACAGTTCCATTGGATAATGCTTTGAACTGCCATAAAAGATTAGAAGAAAGGTGCTGAGCATAGGTTTTGTTTAGATGGAGATCCCTATGTCACTGAGCCCGAATCAGGGCCAGTGCCTCTGGGAGCTTGTGATTTTTTGCCGCGGCCAAAACTACCGCGCTGGTCTTTAGATGACTGCGATGCAGGCCGGGATGGCGTGACATCCATGTCCTCGTCCGGGTTTTGGGGCATTGACGGGAGGGAGGTTTTACGGCGCCCATCCCGCAACGCGTTTGAGGGGATGGCAGAAGATTCAGCCACCACCTTTTTTGATGTGTTGGACATGGCTGCAGAAGAGGGGCCTCCTGTACCCACATCCATTGCCACCGCAGTTTCGGCGGTCGGAGTCTGTCGAGGAGCGACAGCAACGCCATTCCCGGAGCAATTCTGGTCAGGTGCAACGCCTGCAGGCACTGCTGGCGATGCACGAGTTGTTTGGCCTGCCAGGGGCAGCGCCTCGAGGGGTGGGTGCGCCACCAAGTCAGTTTCACTATACTGAGTGGCCGCAGAAACCAGACGCCGCCCCACCCCCCGGCGGGCAGCGCCCCGGCGGGCAGCGCCTGAAGGAAGCAGAGCATAACGCTTACGGGCTTCTGGAAATGAGAGATTTTGCGTCACTTTTAGGTTGATGATTTCTTTTTCTTTCTTAAACTCCTGGCAAGAGCGAGAGTATGCTCCATGGGGTCCTCCACAGTTGCTGCACTTGAGTTGTGTGCTTTTGCAGTCGTCAGCATAATGGTCCTGCTCAGAGCACTTTGCACACGTTTGTTTTGCTCGGCACGAATTGCTGCCGTGCCCATACCTCTGGCAGATGAAACAACGTCGCGGGTTTGGTATGTATACTCTGGTCTTACAGCGCAGAAACCCTGCGTTTACGTACTCTGGCAAAGTGCATCGATCAAAGGTCAGTATTATGTGCTTCGTCTTAATTTCGTTTCCGTCCCGTCTAATGGTGATGCGTCGCACAGCGGTTACTCCCTGCTCGCGCAAACCTTCGAGCAGGTCAAAGTCTGTTTCGTTGATCAGTTCTGATTCGGAGATGACACCCTGGCAGCTGTTAAGGGTACGGTGGGGAGTTACTGTGATCTCAAGGTCGGCTAGCTTGGTTTGCTTCAAAAGAATGTTGGACTGCTCTCTACTCTTGACTTCGATCAGCAGGTCTCCAGAACTGAGCTTTTTCGCTTCATAGTTTTTTCCTATCAAACCTTCAATGAACTTTGCAACCAAAAATACAGACTTGCTGGTAACGGGAGTTGCTTTATCAGCTGACTGCATCATTAGGAAGCGTGGGAAGTTTTCAGGGTTGTTGAAGGCGAGGTTAGAAATCGGTTTGAAAAGTTATTCGGTGCGGCCTCGTTTCGGAGGCTGATCAGTTCGTTTGGGTGGAATGGAGAAGGAAGCCATAAAATATGGAATGAATTCGGTGGCAAGGCCGGTCACCCACCACGGAGCCCAACAAGGGAACGTGGCTTTGCAGCGCACGCTAACTGTACGTTGCCACTATAACCCTATGCTCGGGATCTAGGTTGAAGCCTTCGCACAGGGTTAACCCTCGCCGCCTGGGGAAAACGGAGAAATGAAGAAAAGAGAAGATGACAGGACAGGGTTAGGAAGGACAATAGGAAAGCAAAAGAATGAAGAGGAGGACAGGAAAAGGCGACTGGCTGATTCCCCCCAGGTCGGGTCAGACTGGGGGCACCGTCTACGGGAAGCGGAGGCCGAAGTGGTGTGTTGCCTCTGCCAGGGGGCCTTAAAGGTCCAAAACAACCCTGGCTTTGGCTCAACCACCAGGATGCCCTTTTCCCCGGACACGGCAAAGCCACGCACAGCCAAGGGCGTGGGTGGGTCCAACCCACATGGGCTCTGGGTCCGCGGTATCGCCACTACCGTCACCTTGAATAGAAAGGCGCCCCTGCGGGCATGCTTATGCTTTTATTGACGGCTTAAAGTCATCGTCTGGAAAGATCGATCTTGCTAAGAGCCACGGCGTACAAGTTCATTGTCACTATATTACGGCCATTCTGAGATTACCGATGGGTCGTCGCTTTTTTAGCGTAGTAATGAAAACTTACTGCCGCTTCCATGCTTTACATTGAACGTTGAGGCACCGAACTACAGCATACCTCTCTTGTTTGCGCCTTTCGTGCGCACATACGGCGAGAAAAAAGCACGAAGCGCGGCCACAGTGTGCATTCTTACGGGCCGCTCAGCGGAGCATCCACACTAGCAGCGCGACGCTATCGCCACCTACATGTCGAGCTCGCGGCGAATAGCTAGTCACGAGATAGTCACGTGAGTCCCAAATTGGGCTAAAAGTCAAAATGGTGCCACTAGGGATTGTGAGGTATCAAATTAAAGGTCTCGATGAGGGGAACAACGTCGGACAAATTAAAAATTGCTTACTGGTTATAGCTAGTCACGAGATAGTCACGTGAGTCCCACATTGGGCTAAAAGTCAAAGTGGTGCCACTAGGGATTGTGAGGTATCAAATTAAAGGTCTCGATGAGGGGAACAACGTCGGACAAATTAAAAATTGCTTACTGGTTATAGTTAGTCACGAGATAGTCACGTAAGTCCCAAATTGGGCTAAAAGTCAAAATGGTGCAACTAGGGCTTCTGAGGCATCAAATAAAAGGTCTCAATAAGGGGAATAACGTCGGACAATTTAAAAATTGCTTACGGGTTATAGTTAGTCACGAGATAGTCACGTGAGTCCCAAATTGGGCTAAAAGTCAAGGTGGTGCCACTAGGGATTGGGAGGTATCAAATTAAAGGTCTCGATGAGGGGAACAACGTCGGACAAATTAAAAATTGCTTACTGGTTATAGCTAGTCACGAGATAGTCACGTGAGTCCCAAATTGGGCTAAAAGTCAAAATGGTGCCACTAGGGATTGTGAGGTATCAAATTAAAGGTATCGATGAGGGGAACAACGTCGGACAATTTAAAATTGCTTACGGCTTATAGTTAGTCACGAGATAGTCACGTGAGTCCCAAATTGGGCTAAAAGTCAAAATGGTGCCACTAGGGCTTGTGAGGCATCAAATAAAGGTCTCGATGAGGGGAATAACGCCGGACAAATTAAAAATTGCTTACTTGTTATAGTTAGTCACGAGATAGTCACGTGAGTCCCAAATTGGGCTAAAAGTCAAAATGGTGCCACTAGGGATTGTGAGGTATCAAATTAAAGGTCTCGATGAGAAGAATAACGTCGGACAAATTAAAAATGCTTACTGGTTATAGTTAGTCACGAGATAGTCACGTGTGTTCCAAATTAGGCTAAAAGTCAAAGTGGTGCCACTAGGGCTTGTGAGGTATCAAATTGTCTCGATGAGGGGAATCACGTGGGACAAATTAAAAATTGCTTCCTGGTTATAGTCAGCCACGAGTCCCGAGTCAATCAGTCATGAGTCACGAGTCACGTGAGTCACAAATGGGGCTAAAAGTCATAGTGGTGTCACTAGGGCTTGTGAGGTATCAAATTAAAGGTCTCGATGAGGGCAATCACGTGGGATGAATTAAAGATCGCTTCCTGGTTATACTCATGAGATAGTCACGTGAGTCATGGATTCGGTAAAAGTGAAAGTGGTGCCATTGGTGCTTGTGGGGTGTCAAATTAAAGGTCTTATTGAGGGGAATCACGTGGGACAAAGTAAAAATTGCTTCCTAGTTATACTCATGAGATAGTCGCGTGAGTCATTGGTTGGGTGAAATGTGAGTGTGACGCCACTGGGGCTTGGGAGAGATGAAACTGAAGGTCGCGATCTAGAATGTTTTCATAGAAACTATTTCTTGAAAAGATAACAAAGGAATATTATTAAACAAAATTAGAAAAATCACCAGTTTAGGTGACATGAGTAGACATCACAAGCCGACACAAGTCCGTGAAAAATCGGTATGAGGGTAGAGCGCACATTGTGGACGCGATTTTCTCTTTACTTAGTACTTGTTTGCCTTTGTCTTAAAAACAACATGAAAGGGAAATATGTTTGCTGACAGTTTTTAGAAACCGTATTTTTTGGTATATTAGTGAACTTTCTTCACTGTTGATGCGCCACTGCTGTCGTAGCCACTCAATTCGTCGCTGAATGAGCTCCCGAACCTCGGTTCGCCACTAAATATCATTCACCTCAAATGACCTTCGGTGTTGTCGTGTAGCGCTGGAATACTGACATTTATAGCAAATGTAATTCGCGCGAAAGATAATTTTATCAGCAGTCTGAGAGTTGTATAACATAGGCTACGCAGCTTCAATCATTATCCATATTATTGCTCATAAAATAAAATAATGATAAGGTGAAGCATTTCTATGGCAGCCACTTTTGTACTCAAGGTAATGCGGCCTTCGCAGAACACTTCGTGCCAATACATGGCTTGCACAACGTTCGCGCTGGCCGCTTGCATATTGTAGTTGGCCCAAGCGAGGCGCGATGGTGAAGTAACACAAGGGAGAGGAAGGAACACAGTGAGACAGTGAGAAGTTCACATGTGTTGCTCTCAGTCCTCCCCTGAAAAGTTTTGTACGGGGTTCTTTCTAAACACGGGCTCATTTTCTGAGCCACTGCAAAAAACGTTACTCGGATTTGTACATATATACTGTAACAGTCGAATGAACTGAGCCTCAAAGCTAAGCTATCTGATGAGGTACAAATGTCTAGCGGAGCTGCAGAAGAACGATCGTTACAATGATAGGCATAGTCACTTCTGTGTCTACGCCTCGAATTCATTCGGTATTGGAATGAAAGTGGGCGGATGAGTATTCATGTTCTGAAACCACCCGTGGCGAAAATGGATCTATTACCTTAAGCATAAATGCAAGTAGGGTACCATAAGCCCGCTCTATATGGTGCGAATTTGCAAGCGAATTGGAAGCTGCGGCGTCGCTAGTGCGGCCATATGTTGTTTTGATACACAAGCTAATACGATCCAGCGATCGATTTTCGCTGCTGCCGAAGCTACAAAATTGCTTCCACAGGTTCAGAGGCACAGTTGGGCTAGACGAAGCGAGAAGCGCCTTAAGGAGAACCAAAGGGAGAATGGGCTCGAAATACAAGATCAAGTGAACACTCCTAAGGTGGCGTTACCGGTTGCACGAAAGAGGTGGTCACAGCCTCTCCAAAACTTTCCTTATTTTCATGGTGGAATACTTTACAAACGGTGGCGCCAGTATTCAGATAGTTGTGGATAGTTGTACCGAGACGACACTAACGGGTATCTCTAGACCTGCATGTCGATTTATTCATTGCACTCTTAAGGAGCAGAAAAAGTATAGTGCTGTCACGTTAAAAGAGTAACCCTGCGAAACGTCTTGCAGGGCGCATCATGGCGAAGTTGCGCCGCGCATTCACTAAGAAAGGGTGACATCGCCACAAGTATTCTTGGTGACAGTCATCCTGGACGGCGCATCATGTGATTGTGGCGTTAGTCGTTCCGTCGGTGGCTTGCAACATACTCTCTGGAGCATGGAGTTGTTTATAACAAATTTCACTACAGGAAAGTCTGGAACTGCAATCAGGTGCCCTTATGGGACTGCTGGAAAAGGTTACATTTTTACTTTACCTGCCTTTGAAATTACTGTGCTTCGTGACTGACAACTCCTTTCCTGACGGCGGCTCGAGTTTCTTTTTCCCCTAGCAGCACGACGCACCCTATTTAATACTTTGGAGCAAGCACTGTTTGCTTTCTTGAAGCGCTGTGTGTTGCTTTTTTACGGGCTGTTAATTCGCGGCAAAGAGCTATAGAAAAAAAAGAGCTCTGAACAGATGGAGCGAACGTAGGAGAACTTTGACTGCATCTATGATGTTGGAGGGGGAGCGGAAGAGATCAGGGTGGGGGGAGACAAGGGGGTTTTACAGGCACGGATGGCGGAAGACTACTCTCTTTCGATGACATTTGCAGCAAAGGACGGAGATATAGGGCCTTTTTATTATTTCAGTTTAAAATTCAAATTATGGAGTTTACCGCGTCGCGGCTGCGCAGCTGGGCCACGAGGGCTCTGGGTTACTTTTGAGCACCTGGGCATCTTTAACGCGCGACAAAATCCCTACATACGAGCGCCTTTTTTCTCCTCCACATGAAAAGCAGAGATCACGAACGGGATCAAACCCGCGTCCTTGAGCTCAGCAGCATAACTTAGCCTCTGCAGCGGGTGGAATTTAAGTTACTACTGTAAGACTGACCGGGGATGTAAAACGGCTTCCGAAGCGCATTGGTTCGTCATGTGTATATTTGTTTACTACTATAAAAACGTAAAGCACCAGAGATATATTTACCATCCTGGTACATTATTGTGATCGTGCTACGTACGTTGCTCCCCATGGCATATTAGCAACAAGTAACAAAGTAGCAATGAAGAAGCAAAACAAAGATGTATATTTATTTTTATATATAAGACAAAAACGTTATTCCGAATTGCAAGGAAATGCCACCTCAGTAGAGTTGTAAGTTTCCATCAAATAGTGAAGGGCGTGAAAAAAAATCTTTTCATGTTTTTTTAATATCTAAAATTCCTTTATAGTTTTCTTGACGCTGCCCAGGTGAAAAAAACAATTGGAGGACCATTTGGACCTGCCGAAAACACGATTGGGCCAAATGGAACCATTTGCATTTTCAAATGGTTCCATTTGAACCAATTGTGTTTTCGGCAGGCCCAAATGGTCCTCCAATTGTTTTTTTCACCTGGGTGAATAAGGAAAAGGTATTTATTTCTTGTGAAAATACACCCAAACAGCCTTTTTTTCGAAAGCAAACGACCTCTGCCCATTGTGCGGCCAGAACACTGGCTGCCTTTCGCGATCGGGCCCCGGTAGATAACGTCCTATTCGGAAGCCCCGGAGCTGCGTCGACCACTCAGGCTGCAGAGCTCATCCTGTTCCAGTTCAGGAACGGGTCAGAAAGTCCCTAGGGATATTGAAGATTCACAAAATCTTTACTTAGAATAGGGGAGCTTGAGGGAAGCATAAGCTGAACAAGTCTGCTCGCGGCGAGCTTAAAAAAGGAGTTTTCCCAGAACGACTCATGGCCGGCTTTGGATTTTGGGATTCAGGGATCTTGTGCAGATATAGGATTGTCGCTTTCAATACCAGTGCGAACACACATTCCTAGCACAATTTTCAACACCCCATCAGCCCCTTTCTCGCTTGTTCAACTTTCTTTTTACATTCAGGAGGTGAACTCAATATTTGACACACGTCACTAGCTCATGACTATAAGCTGGAATCAATATTTAATTTGTCCCACGTAATTGCCCTCATCTAGTCATTTATCTGACACCACACAAGCCCTAGCGGCATCACTTTTATTTTAACCGAATCCGTGACTCACGTGACTAGCTCGTGACTACAACCAGGATACAATTCATTTGTCCTGTGTGATTTCCCCCGTGAAGACCTTTAATACCTCACGAGCCCTAGTGGCATCAATTTGACTTTTACCCCAATTTGTGACTCACGTAACAATCTCATGACTATTAGCAGGAAACAATTTTTAATTTGTACCCCATGGTTCCCCTCATCGAGACCTTTAATTTGATACCCCACAAGCCCTAGTGGCATCACTTTCACTTTTAAACGAATCCATGATTCGCATGACTATCTCATGACTGTTAGCAGGAAGTAATTTTTAATTTCTCCCCCATGATTCCCCTCATCGAGACCTTCAATTTGATACCTCACAAGCCCTCGTGGCACCAATTTCACTTTTAACCGAATCCATGACTCACGTGACTCTTTCATGACTATAACCAGTAAGCAATTTTTAATTTGTACCCCATGATTTCCCTCATCGAGACCTTTAATTTGATACCTCACAAGCCCTAGTAGCATCACTTTCACTTTTAACCGAATCCATGACTCACGTGACTATCTCATGACAATAACCAGTAAGCAATTTTTAATTTGTCCCCCATGATTCCCCTAATCGAGACCTTTAATTTGATACCTCACAAGCCCTAGTAGCATCTCTTTCACTTTTAACCGAATCCAAGACTCACGTGACTCTTTCATGACTATAACCAGTAAGCAATTTTTAAATTGTCCCCCATGATTCCCCTCACCGAGACCTTTAATTTGATACCTCACAAGCCCTAGTAGCATCACTTTCACTTTTAACCGAATCCATGACTCACGTGACTATCTCATGACAATAACCAGTAAGCAATTTTTAATTAGTCCCCCATGATTCCCCTAATCGAGACCTTTAATTTGATACCTCAGAAGCCCTAGTGGCACCAATTTCACTTTTAACCGAATCCATGACTCACGTGACTATCTCAGGAATATAACCAGTAAGCAATTTTTAATTTGTTCCCCATGATTCCCCTCATCGAGACCTTTAATTTGATACCTCACAAGCCCTAGTGGCACCAATTTCACTTTTAACCGAATCCATGACTCACGTGACTATCTCATGATTATAACCAGTAATCAAGTTTTACCTCCCCCATGATTCCCCTCATCGAGACCTTCAATTTGATACCTCACAAGCCCTAGTGGCACCAATTTCACTTTTAACCGAATCCATGACTCACGTGGCTATCTCATGACTATAATCCGTAAGCAATTTTTAATTTGTCCCCCATGATTCTCCTCACCCAGACCTTTAATTTTATACCTCACGAGCCCTAGTAGCATCACTTTCACATTTATCCGAATCCATGACTCACGTGACTATTTCATGACTATAACCAATAACCAATTTTTAATTTGTCCCCCATGATTCCCCTCATCGAGACCTTTAATTTGATATCTCACAAGCCCCACTCCTATCAATTTGACTTTTAATCCAATCTATGACTCACGTGACTATCATAACCAGGAAGTGATTTTTAATTTGTATTTTTAACTAGCACCAATTATGACGCCCATGGGCTGCAGGAAGGCTCAATGATATCCTTCGCCAGCATCTTATCCAGTTCTTGTTGGATGATGGACTCACGCCTCTCAGCGCGGGAAACTCTGTACGGGCGTTTGTGAATTGGGCTTGCTCTTCCTGTAATAATTCGATGCTTGACCGACGAAGTTTTACCTAAAGGGCGGTCTTTGAGATCGAAAATGTCCCAATAGGATGCTAGCAGTCGGCGGAGCTCAACGGACTGTGCAGGGAGGAGATCGGGAGCCAACATCGTTGAGTATGGTTCGGTCGGGGAAGGGGCACAAGAAAAGTCATCGGCGGGATTTTTTTGGGGATCGGCCGTTAAAACAGAAAGGTTGTACTCTCCTAAAGGGGACAGATGACCAAGAGTGATTCCTTTGGGCAGCGATTGCACAGAAAAGCCGAAATTGAGAAACGGAAGAGATGCTCTGCTTAGCTTGATTCTGACAACCGTGTGTGGTAGCTTCACTCTGCGCTCCAGTGCAACGGGTGTGGTTGGCGATACGACGTAATCCCCGTCCGGTACAGGGGAAGAGATGAATAGCGGTACATAAGTGAATGCTTGAGGCGGTAAACGAACATCTTCGAGACAGCCCATACGCGGCAAGGGTTCTTCGATGGTGACTGGTGGCAGTGGAAGGTCGAGATGGACGAGGCCGAGAGAACAATCTATGAGCGCTGAATGATCCGACAAAAAATCTTGGCCTAGAATACGGTCATGGGTGCAGTGGTCTAAAACGGCGAACAGGACTGTTGTGTCATGGCCAGCGATGGTGACGCGCGCGGTGCACATACCGGCGACCGCTGGGGTACCTCCGTCAGCGACCCGGAGACACGAAGTGGCTGGGGTCAAAACTTTTCGCAGACGACACCGAAGCTTCGCACTCATGACCGATACTTGCGCCCCGGTGTCAATGAGCGCACTCACATCGACACCATCAACTTTCACGTCCAACAAGTTCTTTTGGGCTCGCAGTGTTATCAGAGGATTTTCAGGTCGGTCGGAAAATGCAGCGTCACCTCCGGGGGCTGCATCCTCTAGTTTTCCTGGGAGGGTCTCGAGTAGCTGGTTGGCGGGGTCGGCGAGGAAAAGCGACGAGGAGAACGGGACTGGCGACGCTGCGGCGATGGGGAACGACCAGACCAGCGGTTGTCGGCGGAATCAGCGGTGTTGGGCTGCGGCTGACGGCGGGAGTAGAAGCGTCGAGGAGGGTCGTCAGGGTAGTGGTAGAAGTTGTTCTGGCGGGGCGGAAATGAACGGCTCCGGCAGTATCGAGCCACGTGGCCTACCCGTCTGCCGTTGAAACAGATCGGCCGGTCGTCAGGAGTCCGCCATTCATCAGCGAGGCGGCTCTGGAAACGTGGCGGCATATGGTCGCAACGAGAAGGGCTAATGGGTGAACCATAACGAGCGCATGGGTGACTCACGGAGCAAATTGGCTGCACTCCTAGGTTCAGCAGATCTTCGCGCACAACTGCCTGTATGAGAGGTACAGGGACAGCGGAGGAGTTCAGGGCGTCATGCGGGAAGCAAGTTGGGGCAATGGCCTCAATCTCGCGGCGTACAATTCTTGTGATATTATCTGGAGTTGGTGCCATCCCTGTGGAAGTGCGCTGTCCTGCTGGCGGCTGGAGGTTATCTTCGCAGGAAGAGGTCGCAGCCGTGTTAGGGAGCCGGGTGAATTTTTGAGCGATTCGGCGGCTTTTCGCCAGCTCAAAGCGACGACATTCGGCGATAAGGGTGTCAACTTTGTCGCAGTTCTTGAAAACTAGAAGGTTAAAAGCATCGTCGGCTATGCCTTTTAACACGTGGCCCACTTTTTCTTCCTCCGACATCTGACGGTCGACTTTGTAGCAAAGGGATAGCACGCTCTGAATGTAAGTAACGTACGATTCAGTGGGGCTTTGCACGCGGGAGGCAAGGTCATTTTTGGCTTCCAGCTGTCGACTCTCGGACCGTCCGAACAGAGCCTTCAGCTCTTCTTTACAAGTGTCCCAACTGGTGAGGCGGGCCTCGTTTGTGTCAAACCAATCCTTGGCCGTACCTTTAAGGTAGAGGTCCAGGTCGGCGAGCATGAATGTAGGGTCCCAGCGGTTGTGGCTACTGACACGCTCGTACATAAGGATCCAGTCTTCTACGTCGACGTCATCCGTGCCGCTGAATTTACTGGGTTCGCGAGGGTGGGTAAGGATGATGGCCTGGCCTGTAGCGGCCTGGCTAGGCGCAGTCATGGTGAGGGTTGTCCCCGAGTGCTCTTTGCGAAAGGAAGTGTGCCGGACGTGGCGTCCGCTACGCAGCTCCGTCTTCGCAGAAGGCCAGCACCTTACCACAAGATGTTACGAGGCGAGGATACGGAAGAGAAGAATGTATTTAAAGTATTTACACTATTTACAGGAAGAAAGGCTGGGCTGCCGCTAACATTCAGAACGACCCACAAGAGAGCTCGTCATCTTCCTCTACCAACAACCGTCGCTGGACGCATTGTTCTTGCTTGTGGACCAATCCGTCAGAATTACATCGTTCGTCGTCTGCTAGTTTGCGCCGTGGCAATATGCAAATACGATTTAGCAGCAAAGGAGTAGCTAATAAGCAATGCCTGGATTTAGCCTTCATCAAAGGACGTAAACAGGCTGAATTAAGCGTCTCGAGGATTTTGTTTTTGTTTTTTGCTTCAATCGTTCCTTACGAATTCGAAAGGTACCGATCGTCTACAGTCACACAATTAAAACTATTAATTGGGTTAGCTTTGCCAATTACGCATCTTTGTGGAGATAAAAGGCGGTATTTTCAATTGTGCACTCAAAAATTTTTATCGTCTGGGCAGAGTAGAAGTGCAAAAAGGGTAAGGTGATGACTCGTACTCACCACTTACGACGTGGAAATATACGCCAGAGCATCCATGGGTAACGCAACTTACGCGCGTTGATTAACGTTGTTCACGAGCGAGCTATGTATCTCGGGAAGCCCAGTTGAACAGGTGACATCGCGTTGGGCAATGGATGATCACCACAGTCACATGATATCTAGCTGGCTCACGAAATAGGCTTGTAGCTCCTCTTTCACAAGGGACAAAAATCTGCCCCATTCAACAATGGATAGCCTAGATGACCTTATAATTGCTTAGTTGTGCAAGGGTAAGGAGTAAAGCATCAACACATGTATTACCTTACCACTTATGCATCACTCTAAATTTACTTCTTTAAAGAAGTGAGATAACAATGCACGTGTACCACACTGCCTGAGTGTGTTGCGGCATTGCCGGCCTCGCGACGACCCGCATTTCGTTGTGTGAGGCATTACATTTTGGTCCCTACTTCCGGTCTGAAATAACTTGCATTCCGGAAGTCACGTGATGCAAATAACGTATTTATTTTTGAGTAAAAGTTATACATCAAAGTTGTTGCAAAAGCTACATTAAAATTGCATGATAGTGACCAAAATGTAATGCCTCACACAACGAAATGCGGGTCGTCGCGAGGCCGGCAATGCCGCAACACACTCAGGCAGTGTGGTACACGTGCATTGTTATCTCACTTCTTTAAAGAAGTAAATTTAGAGTGATGCATAAGTGGTAAGGTAATACATGTGTTGATGCTTTACTCCTTACCCTTGCACAACTAAGCAATTATAAGGTCATCTAGGCTATCCATTTTTGAATGGGGCAGATTTTTGTCCCTTGTGAAAGAGGAACTACACTTAGTAACTTCGTGGTGCTTCTTCTCGAGCGTACATTTTGTAGCTCCCGCAGCCCAATTTTTTTATGGGCGCTTTCCTAAGCGACGCGTATGACATTTTACAGTGCACTCATTTCACCCATAATATCAGCTTTATCACCCATAATATCACATTTGCCCCTCATGTTGCGTTTCAGTGAGTGGTTAAAAGTGCTCGCTGGAGCTACCCGCACCATGCGGGTAATCTCTGTGGCTGCATCAGCGCACCTGTGGCTCGCGAGGCGAGTTTTTGTGTGCAGAAAATGCCCCATGCGGTTTAGCTGATGCCCACATAAACGAATAAGCCCCGACAAACAGAAACAGTGCGGCAGCCGTGTATGCGCGCCACGTTTTCGTTTGCGAGAACTGCTTCACGCGGTTAACACTTCATTTTAACCGCGAATTTCAATGTAGCGAAATTTCAATGTAACGAAGTAAATTACGAATTTTACTGACTTCGTTACATCGAGGTTCAACTGTATTTACACTGTTTTTTACAACAGCTTGTACAAGGTTTCTCTCTTCTTTCACTGTTTGCAGAAGAGGAATCGTATATGTCGAGTTCACAAGCCTGATAATTAGTCAGAGCACGCACCTTCCACTGTGTGCTTTGGCTATTCATCTTACTTGCAGGACTCAACATCTGCTGTGCTTCTTAATTGGAGCTACACAATTGGGAGAGCCCACTGCACAGTCTAGGTATTCTTGGCTTGCGCAGAAGCCCGCATGCGTGGTCGCGCTCGTATGCTTGCCAGTAAGCTTAAACCCCATTTGTACATTGCATTTTCGTTGGCAGTGCTTCTCATCATTGTTTCATAGCTGACTGAACCACTGTGAGTTTGCTGAAGTTATAATAGCGACTATGGGCATCTGTCGCTATTGATTCCACAATGGACGCAACTGCAGTTAGTGACTGGTAGCACCACATCTAAAGTCGAAATGTCTCTTACAAGTGAGATTCTTGACCAAAGTTCAAGGATAACTTGTCCTTTATAACCAACTATCTTCTACATCCGATGCCTGTTATAAAAGAGGTCAATTTAAGGGGAAAGGTAGGGCGGCCATCCAAGTGGGTAAATAGAGTCTCTTATACCTGATTGTCTCTTACATCCATGCCTCTTATAATGAGGTTCAACTGTAGTGCTTTTGATTTGTCACTAAAGGGCAATCAGTTACTTACAGCATATGTTTTGACAGTGAAAAATGCAAAATAAGCACTCAGAACAAGCCGCCGCTAACGAACAAAACTTTGTTCTTTATTTGGAGCCATACCGGCAGTGACAGCCAGACTGTTTCTTCCAAAAAACTCACCTCCGGTAGATAACAGCCCAATAAATAGAAAGCGTACACAACATGAATAATGAGATCTGCTCCCAGGCCATCGCACAGGCTCGAGCGAGCTGCACTTCTACCGGTGCTTGTACAGCACCCCAAAGGCCATTTGCTCGGCCAGAAAACAAATGCATGTTGCAGGTCGCCTTGTCACTGAATCGTAGCCTGGCCAAACCTGCCCAAACACCATCACAAACCTTACGTGCAAAAGCATCAAACTTTCATAAAAAGTTGGGGATGATATGAGCTTAGCTATTTCATATCTGCCCGGCCTGATATGATTGATGAGGATATTTTAACAATGGAGGCACACAAAATGCATGAAGGACGGCCTTTTGCTGATATTCTCGGTGGGAAAGTTGCCACTGTCTGTTCGAAATAATTTCTCAATTCTCCGCGGTTGTGTTTGTGTCACAGTACTGCCGATGTTAATTCATGCTTGATTAGGCGTAGTTGATATGAATGATATCATTGAACTAATGCTTATGTTGCCATTATGCTTCATCCTCACCCAGTGTCAAAACAGGAAAGCACATATCAACCTTTCTACTACCCCCTTCCACACCTCAACGTTTTGCTTCAAATGTTGCCACCCAATTACTAGCATCTGCCACTCTAGAGTGCCCACACATTCTGCAATTCCTTCTGTTCTTTGCAACCCACATTCTAAATACTTCTGGCACTCTTGTGAATGGCTTGACAGAGCTTACCCCGCAAGTGTTGACATAGGCAGTTTTCGCAGGCAACAGGTGAGAGAGAGAGAGAGAGAGAGAGAGAGAGAGAGAGAGAGAGAGAGAGAGAGAGAGAGAGAGAGAGAGAGAGAGAGAGAGAGAGAGAGAGAGAGAGAGAGAGAGAGAGAGAGAGAGAGAGTCTTCTGAACACTGGCAGCGTTTTCCTCTGAAAAAGCCTTTTAGGTGAGACTTTGTGAATAATATATATATGTCCTTGTCCGCAGTTGTGGCCTTAAAAGTGTAGCCTCCATTGACTCAGATTGTAACACCAGCCTTCCACAGACACGGAAAAAAGGAAACGCGCCATTCTGTCCACAGCTGATGCAAGTTTGGCGCAGGTCGGTCGCAATGGAATGGGGCTTTACGAGAACCAAGCCACACATCGCCTTTTCCTACCTCCCTTTCAAAACATGCCAACTCGCTCTATAAATTATTCTGCAGCTACTACTGTACCACTATGTGTCCACAGAAAAGGCTATGTCCTAGCTGTGTTCATGTCCACTGCAACAATTTTGTGTTACCTTGCATAATTTACAAAAAAAAGGACAGTAATCTGTCGCCATCTTTTTACCACTCCTCCCTTCTTTCTCTCGCCGTGACCATGACTAAGACGGCCATAAAGCTGCATATGAGGTAAAGCAGATTGTGACACGATAGGGCGTGCGGTCGTTGAGTTCCCGCCGCTTGTAACCGTCATTCGCTTCAACCGGCAGAGTTCTTGTAGTTTACGCTTCAGGTATCTGTGCAGTGGTTTTTCTACAGGGCCTCGTCGCCCTGAGCCAATCTGTAGCCATTCTTCTCGGGAGGGTTCAGGGGCTCCTGGTCCTGGGGCCTTTTCCTCTTGAAGAAGCCCAGCTGCAATGAGAGAAAGCCTTGGCTCATGGACGGTGCATATATGAAGACTGTGAAGACTGAATAAGTAAGGCTTCCAGGATACATTTACACTATGCAAGCCTCGGGAGCAAGCTATAGTACATAAGGTGCCAGTTACAAATGAAATTAAATCACTGCAATTGAAAATGTAAGTCTGCATCAATATAAAATCTGGTCCCAGTATCAATTTAAATATGCCCAAGGTGTGGGTGACCGAAGGAAAATGATGGGGCAATCTGATGGACATTTCTTCTGGGTGTGAAAGCTCGCCTCGTTGGGGTCATCTGTGTCACATGAAGGAACCAAATGGATTTTGCATGTTCTCTTTGAAGTGAGTGTACGCCATACCCTTTTCTTTCAGCACCTCTCACCCGTTCACAGTACCAGCACTGTGCCTCTCCCATCTATTGAGCCATTGGTGATCGCGGAGGCTATGTGCACAGACAACTGCATGCCGAGTTGCCGACCCATGCACCAAACCTGTGCTGCATTCTGACTGCGCAGGTGCAGTGCATGCTGACATCATGCGTCCTCTTTCTCCATTGCTGTACCATAATATTGTTCATTCTCCTTCACTGAAACTCAACTTCATTCCCCTGCATTCGTTCACTCTTGTGGAGGCTTTAAAGTACAAGCGCAGATCTCTTGTAATCAACCCTTCTAGTTCGTGCGCACTGGAACAGAGACTCAAGCACCGCTATTTATTTATATTTGATGTGAAACCATTCAATGCTTCATTGAGCGAAAAAGCTGTTGTTGGCGTCAGAAGAAGTGAAATGTCTCCTAACCCTTGTCACTGTGAAGTTCTCTATGGAAAATGATTTGCATTAATAAAATACAAAAAAAGTACTGCACTGAGCGGTAACGCCTGGGCATGTGCAGAGCTAAGTGGAAAGCGGAAAGTGTGGTGATGGTCCAGTGGCAGAGACACGTTGTAAAGCAAGCGCTGTGCTGGCTGTACAGAGTGGTGCAACAGTAACCAGTGGAGCCGCAAATATACCCCTCCATAGCCAAGCATTCGGATGAGCTAAGGTTATTAAAGTTTTGCATCAGCAATGGTGTTACCAAGTGTGTGTGCACAGTACACTAAATTTTATTTCACTATCACGGTGATGCCATGACATGATATAAGGCTAATCAGAAACTTTTTGCATTTGCCTTTTCCCACTGATTATCATCCCGAGGTTGAGTAAATATACACGGATCACTGTAAGTCCCATAATCTCTAAATAAAATATTGCCATTCTTTGTGCATTTTTTCTTTCACTGACTGCACCATCAAAATTTTTTATGGGTCTTCTTTACCATTATTCTCCTGATCCCCCAATTACTGTGTGCAGGGGAGCAATTTTGATGAATAACTTGGCCCGATATGCACTACGACTAAAAAGTTTCATTTACAGTTATTACATCACGCAGCACGAAATGTAATGCTTGCATTGCGTAATGTCGCAGCGTAGACTGTAATTTGCGTGCCACATCGTACATTGGTCTAATAATTTGTCTACTTGGCCACATTGACTGCAACAATTTATCATTCCAGTGCGTTGAAGTAAAGGATGCTCAAGGGTATTTTTATGAGTAACATCAAAGGGACCCTCATACTTGTGCTAAAACCTTGTGCAACTGCAGAGCCTGCTGCATGCATGAGCGGTTTTTGCCAATTGGTGTTGCAGCAAACAGGGCTGCTGCAAAAAGCAGTGCTTTGATAGACGACCTAGTCGAAAAAAACCATTGGCCAAACGATTGGTCCAATTGGAAACCCAATGGGTAAAACTGGAAGTGCAATGGGTCCAATTAGACGAATTGGAGCGATCCCAATTGGGCTCGTTGGCTCGAATGGGATGACCAATTGGACAAATGAGGTGAGAAAGAAGCATCACCGCATTTGTTTCTAGGTCTCTCGCGTCATCCATTTCCAAACCCTTGTCATCGGGTTCTGCTGACAATGCAACGCTTCCTACGTTCATGAGCCAGCAGCGTACGCAACCAGGCACGAACCTTCCAGAGCAGCAGCGCGAGCAGGCCGAGCAGCAGGAGGCCTCCCAGCACGGCCAGCAGGATGACCCACCACGGTGGCCCCCGGCTCTGCGAGTCCATGCCTTCCACCAGCACCTCGGTGGACACCTGCACGCGTGGAAAGGGACCGAACGTGCTCGATGAGCGGTGCGTCACTTTTATTTCTTCTTTAAAACGAAGGCTTGGGGTTCTGCTCCTGCGAAAATTAACACCAGCATGGAGACGGAACAACTATGCGAATGCGTCAACAAGTGCATTGATGCCAAGTCTCTGTTGCAGCTAATTTTATTAGCAGCCTGTATTCACGCTGCTTTCCACTACTTGTTCGACCAAATACTGCCGAGACAACGTTACCAGTGAGCATTATTTCCCTGCTTTAATGGTGCCAGGCATACATCCCTTTCCGTGATGAGAACTTAGGCTACCAGTGTATGCTACATAAATTTGTTAGTCTGGGCAGGAGCGGAACCAGGAATGTCACCAATAGGCTTCAGTAAATCTGGTTGAATAGAAGGACTGCAGGAAGAGGAGGGCAGAGCAAGACACACTTTGTTTTTCACAGGCACTTTCAGCTACACAGCCAAATTGTCTGTCCGGCTCTCCAAGAACTTCCAGTCTAATGGACACTCCTGTCTCACGCATTGCAGTTGCACTGCACCAAGAAACTTCTCATAGCTCGTGATACTGCAATCTCCTTTAGAGGTCTCGTGAGACAGCACAAAAGGCTGGCACAAATTTCTCGCAAGGTCAAGGTGTGACACGGAAGAGTCCCTCAAAGAGCGAGAGCAAACACCCTCTGGGCTAAAAAAATGAAGAGTAGTGAAAAGGAATGAAAAGTAATGCGACCTACGTAGTGCAACGTGAGCGGCAGGTCCTCCGGCGTCAGGCCGTACTGCAGGGAGGCGACGCGGGCCACCAACTTTGAGGAGACGCGCAGCCGCTCCTGCCCCATGGCAACTGCCGTGCGCTCCCACAGCCGCGATTCCACCGTGACCACTGCGCGGTCACCGGCCGACAGCGAAGCGCCGAGCGGACACCGGAACACCGCACACTTGGGGAGCTCACCGCAGCCCTGCCACCAGACAGACCCGTTGCTTGACTGAAGTGTGCGGGTTCAACTGAGAAGGTACTGCTTGGATGTGCACTGTGCTAAGTGAGAATTTGTTGGAAAAGCAGGCACAATAGAAAATGGACCAAGTTCATGTCCCATTTTTTTAACATACAATATGGACTTGAATGGGCAAATCATTTTTCATTCTGGCTCCGACAGTGGGGTAGCATGACCATGTGCTCAGTAGGAAAGGTGTGATTACCCTGCAATTCATTCTTTTATTCCTGCTTTTTGGAATTCTGGCCAAAGCTGCAATAACGCTCAACAGATTCAGCTTTGGCAAGCTGTGTAAGTAGAAAGGAGAAATTATGGAATTTTAACAGTACTCTCTCTAATAACCTTAACCAGTGCAGCAGCAAATTAAAATAATACACAAAAATTGAAAAAACAAAAATAAACTACAGCTATACCACCCAAAAGTTCTTTACTGGCTGCAAGAACTTACCAGTTCGGCCTCCAGTTCGTAGTCTGCAATGCTTCGCTTCACTCTGATCGGAGGCGATGGGGCAACACGTGGTCTTCTTGAGGATCCCTGAGTGTGTATGAACAAGCCAGACCAGTTATGTTCAATGACACATAACAAACAAAAAAGGGAACCTAGTCTAATAAGTAGCATTCAATGCCGAAAGAGATCGCATCTAGAATCCAATCGTGTGTATTTTATGTGGTCTGGGCAAAAAGGAATGAGCGCTGTTCAAAGTAGCTTGTTTTGACTAAGATGCAACCATGAAACAAATAATGCAAGTTCGGTCCTCTTACATGGTTAGCCTGTTCCACCCAAGCACTGACAAATCCTATAAGTAAAAATAAAATTCATAAATATACTGCCCAAATATGTGACTAAATTCAGAAGGATTGATTGTGTGTTGGTAGGCTTTTGTTTGTTTATTAAGAAGGTTTGTACAAGTAGAAGTCCCTGAAGGAAAATAAACATTTCTGAAATCATTTGCCCGATATGTTTTTATACAACTTCACTTCAGTGAAATTTTACTTTAACAGCATTGTTTGTTGGACCCCTGAAGTGCTTCAAAATATCGGCTTATTGCATAATGGTCACAAAAGTATGACATTATTAGAGATATAAGGAAGTTGTGATCTGGCATATGCAGCAGATGGATGCAAGGATGAACGAGCGCATGGACAGACAAAATTTGATGTTCAGTCTGTTGTTCGAGGTTTAATGTAAAGTTAATTTCTGTACGAAACTATCGAACCAATGTTCGTATCCCCATTCCTACTGCTGTTATTGACAGGCTGAAGCAGTCAGGGGTTATTCCAGCCTGCTGGTCACATGAAATTGTCCCAGCAAAAACTGACTGATATAGCGGTAGTTAAATCAGTAGTTGCCATGATTTGAAGCGCAACAAATAAACACGGACGAAGAATACAGAGTAGACAAGACAGGTACGTGCTATTTGTCTACTCTTGTGCGGACGTTGTGTGGACAAGACGCAGTGCCTGTCTTGTCTACTCTGTATTCTTCGTCCATGTTTATTTGTTGCGCTTCAAATCATGAAAACTATTCACCAACTAGCCCAGCAAGAAGTTCTTCTCAGCTATAAATCAGTAGCCTAATATTTCCAGGATTATATTCAGCATGGCTGAAAAATTTAGTTCACATAACAAATCCTGCCTTTATTGCAAACAAAAACTTCACCTATCAACTTTCTGCTCGTTCATAATCAGCATAACTGTAGTTGCTCCTGCAGTTATTGGCAACTAACTATAAATGTATTGGTGGGGATGGGGAAAAGGGGACTGTGCCTGTTTACGTACCGCAAGGCGCTTGGGGTCAACTGCTTCACCCGGCACCTCTGGAGAGACGACGTCACAGGGCCTTCGCTTGGCCGTGGATCCTGGACCCTGGACAACTGGTGGCTCGAGCAGGTAGAGCAGAGGTTGACCGTGAATGTTGTGTGTCGGCCACACCACAAACACGTCCGCCTCTTGCACCACGCTGGGTCCCCGGTTGATCAACTGTGCAGGGCGGCAGACACGAATGTTTTTCCATGCGAGGTGGAGGGCAGCAGTTGAAAGGAAAGAAGTCACGCGAATCAATGGGATAAGTTAGGGGAGATGCAAGTAGACGAGGCAGGGAGTGAATGGCACAGCATATAGCAGGTCCCTGGGAGCATCATCTCAAGAGTGCAAGCAAGTCCATAATTGCAGCTTGGTGACAGATCTGACAGATGGCTGTGAATATGTTTGTATGATTTGGAAGGGGCACCCACCTAACCTTGAGGTTAAGGGGGTAATGGTTCTCACCCTTTCCCACTTTTATAGAATCCACTAGTGGCTTGCACATTTAAAATTTGTGTGTGCCAATATATGTGCACCCTCTGAAACTGAGCCTGACACCCCCTAAATTGTGACAAAACCACTCCATATCACCATACCTTATCACATCATACCTCAATATTACCATACCACTAAATTGGTCTTCAAGGTAAATCAATGTGCACTACATTGTACCCCACTGAAAGGCTTTCGTGGAATTAGGTGTCAAATATTACCTAACGCAGGATTGTGCTGGTGCTCGTTACTGTTCTGGAAAGCTCCCAATGGACATGTCTACAACTCAGGTACCTGTGGTTGTATTGCTACACATCATGGCGCCAAATCATGCTTCAGCTAGCAGAGTCACTCAACTAGCATTAACTCACCTCGTACACGTGCTTCACTGGCTGCCCGATGTCTGCGGGTGTCTGAACCTCCTTGTCCTCTATGAGGGACACATTCAGGTACACCTCGGGCGGAAACGAAGTCCTGCACACACAGTGCAGAGTGCTTATTAAACTTGGGACATTTTATGCGCTTTAAATCAAATAAATTCCACATGGCTATACTACGCACTGAAGTTCCATTCGGGCTACTGGACAAGTCATAGCGGAGTTCCCTGGACCACCACTTGAAGTCTGTTTCCTCACTTAGCATCCACACAATGCACTGCCACTATGGACAGGAGCCAAACCCGGGACACAATGTTCAGCACTCACTGCGCTCTATTCTTTCTTCTGGTTTTAATCTACAGTATTTTCATGCTGCTCTGTATGCTACCAGCACGCATGTGAATTAGCCACCTGGCTGGACCTGAAAACTGTGTCAGCACTAAAACGATTAACAAGGTGCTAAATTTTGTAGGCACTGTGGAAAATAGTCACACAATAATTCAGCCGATGTTTTGCCATGATAACCCTACACTTCACTCTCCACTTGCTGTGGTGGCATAGTGTATGGCGCTGGCACTGCACAGCACATGCGTTTACCCCACAGAACAGGGAGTTTAACCACTGGCGGATCCGGAGGGGGGGTCTGGATGTCCTGACCCCCCTTAATTTTGGAATTTATATATAACCCCACGAAGCTGCCCACTGAGGTGACAGAAAAAGTCCAGTTGATTATTTTTTCTATCAGTACTTGTATATTTGGTTTTCCGAAATTTCAGTGAATATAAAGGCTACTATCTCCCTCCCCCTCCTCATCATCATCATCACCACCACCGCTAATAGAAGCTAACCCATGGTGTACTCCCATGGTGTACTCCCATGGTGTATCTGCAACTGTGAATGCACACTATCCAAGCCTCCCTGGTTATGAGATAAGCAATAACTACACCGCAGCTCTCCCGTAGGAGCTGTACTCACCCCCTAGCAGTCATGTTGACCTTTACAGTGACCGGAAGCCGGACAGTGACACTGTTGTCACCGGTGGCCGGCTCCTTTTCAGGGTTGGTGCTGTGAATAACGGGAGAGGAAGAACCGGGGGGAAACAAAAATTAAAAAGAATGCTTGAGACCATATGGTGAACATACAACCACTGAGTAACAGTGAAGAAAGTGAATAAATACATATAAATTCACGAAAATTTGCGTTGAATGGTCTCCTGTAGTTCTATGCAAATTAAGAAACATATTGCTTTTTTTCCATTTTTTCCCCTAATAGATGTTAAAAACATTTTTTGGTATAATTTAAAACTGGGCCCTTCTAGGCATTTCTTCTAAACTAGGCCTCTCTATTGATATATTTTTTATTTATGTTGGACGAACTGGTGTGCAACAACATTCGCGCAAACATCATCCAAAACCAGCTGCTCTTGCCAAGGTAGTGGAACAACCACCTAAATTCGCAGCTAAGAAAACTTAGTTTTAGGTTACTTTTAGTATAAAACACCAGAACCAACACTGAGGCTTTAACTTGTATCCTTGAATATAGTGGCATTATTGGGAAAAGCAAAATAATTAATTTTTTTATAATCGTTTGTTTACAATAAGTGTTGTTATTAATGCATCAGTTGGCATATTAATGTTTCAGTTGGCAAAAAATGCAGCGTTGACATTCTCCAGCTATAGCTGGAGAAAAGAACAGTTATAGCTGGAAAATGTCAGCAAACTTTTGGTCTTAAAAAGAAAACGTACTTCCCAGCAGTGTATATGTGTAAGGTAGTGAAGCCAATTTAAAACAGCTCAATGTAAAGCTTGGTGTGGAGGTTACCTTTATTACAATTTAATTTTGGTTCCTTATAAGGCAAGAATGGCATTTCTAAAGCATCTTTATTGTGGCTTTAAACAACAACACCTGCTATGGTTTTGCATATCTTATGGCGAAAAAAATTGCCTGTGTTTAATGCCGATCTCAGCTCCCACCAATTCGAGTTGAAAGGTCACTTCGAAATTTTCAGCTTCTGGATTTAGAAGCTTCCAATGTATATCTTTTAACCACCGTTCTAAAATATTGGTGATGTTAAAACGATTACCATGAAACTTAACTTGACTACTTTAAAATTCCTGACCAGTGGCTATTTTTGGAGCACTTAGGTGACCCTGAAACCCACCCAGGAGTAGCATCCTATGATGCGAGTTGAAGTTAGAGACACATTCTTGCTTTTCTCTTTTTCTCTAAGATGCTGTTGTAACTGTCACCGCCACTGCCCTGCTGGCTGAACTTCGACATGCAAGCCATGAAGATATAAACTTCTCAGTTAATCGAACAGATTTAGGGGAACTCCCCAAGGTGGAGTAAGTTTCTGCGGTGGAAAGTTTGACATCCACCTGAGTGCAGCCATACGGCTACAAAGGAAAGCTATACAGCTTCCTCAGAAACTTCGCAGTTGAAGAAAAATTCGTCCTGGTCTAGGATTTGAACCCGGGACCACCGCTTAACCAGAGCAGTCGCTCTACCAACTGAGCTAACCAGGAGGCTAGTCGTTTGTAGTGCGAGAGCGAATCGATCAACAACTCAACTGTGAAGTTTCTGCGAAAGCTGTATAACTTTCCTTTGTAGCCGTATGGCTGCATTTAGGTGGATGTCAAACTTTCCTCCGCATAAACTTCTCAGTGAAAGAATGCATGTTAACATAGTGCTTTGTTTGATAGTTAAATCAATCCAATTACTTGTGGCTTATCTGAGTATACTGTATTTAACCGCAAACTAGAAGTGAACCTGCTATTACATAAAAGATTACATGAGAGAAATTTCAGATACCTGCTAACCACTTAACATTTGACGAACCTCAGCGCCCTGCCCGTTCCCTCCAATGCACTTAGTGGTCCACAGGACTGGGAAATCCACTTCATGCGCACCTGTTGACTAGGACGGTGAGGTTCAGCTCAGAGGCAGTGGGCACTAGCCGGGCAGGAGCCAGGATCACCTTGAAGCGCACCTTCTTGCCAGCGGGCAGCGGGTTCTGGATGTCGCATGCCAGGTAGCTGTCGCCAGATGCCTGCTTGTGCGGAGCACCACACGTCACCGTGTCCTGCGTGCAAGTCAACCGGCCACAGTGTCAGATTGGTTGGGCGAGTTGGAACGCGCTCATCTTGAAACAGTAGCCGGTGCGAATGTGACAACCCACGGAATACATTGTTGCACGTGTATGTTAATTTTGGCCTGTGCGCTGTCACACTCGCCCTGCTTTTTTATATATGAGCACAGAATTTCATTGGCAAATATTGCGTACCAATGTTATGATTTGAACACTCGTTGCGAAGCAAGAAGTATGAGGTGTACTTGTGCACGAGTACACATGGCGATGACAACTTTGTTATAGTGGGGACGGCTGCAAATATTTTTAGCCAGTAGTATTTTGGAACAGGAAGCCTTGGATGTACAGTTGAATTCATTTCAAATGAAAAACTGGGTGACTCGACCAGGCAAGGCAGGCTTCCTTGCTCATGATGGCTAAGTGTGTCCTTGTTCAAATACTTTCGTCATAAAGAGTGAAGGTTCACAAGTTCAGTTTTTATGAATTGTTTCAATTCAAATAGAAGCACAAACCTTTTGATTACTGTATTCGAGAATTCAAGCCATTACGCAAACTATATTTGCCATGATATATTAGCAGAAACAATATATTTTGAAGAAAAACTCCCTATTTCAGAATAATTATAGAGTGCATAGTATTCATAGGTGAATTGTCTTTGTACACTTTTTTTCTTTTTTCGGGTGGTCACTAGCTGGAGTTTACGAGATTTCTGCAGTTTAAACCAGCCAAATACTGTTGTATGTTGTGATCTTGTTGTGTCTGACTTCTATTATGACAGTGTAGAAAGTAATCCTTTTTTTTACCTTCTCTTTTGCTTTCATCTCACTTTTCTTGCCATTTGTGCATATTTTGCATTTGTTTACACAAAAACTAATTCTGCATGAGTTTTTGACAAAAGTGACAGGTAATTCTTGTTTATGTGCTTGTGTTGTACCTTCAACTTACCTACAGAAACCTGTGTACTGCGATGGAAAAAAATGGAGTCCACCTTGGGGACTTCCCCTAAATCTGGTTGATCGATAGACCTGTGCACAAAGTAATGTTGGCATGTATGAACCCTGCCCCCAATGATGGTAGCTTGTGGTTTTGCCTTTATGTAATTTGTCTTTAGGCTCACTAATATAAAGGCACACTGGTACCTTCTATATTACAGCCTTTCAGTTCTGTTGATATTAAAAAAGTTAACTATTTTATTTTTAGTTCATAAATTATTCAAGCAAAAACAGTGTGAGGTAGAATAAATCCTAACCGTCTCAATGCAACTTAATTTAATGCTCGTAATTTTATTTCTTGATCCAGTTTACGTGGAGCACCTTGATTAGCAAGATATGGTGCTTGCTTTGAGATAACTGTGCATGGTGTAGGCAAGATAATTTGCATTGTGTAGGCAAGATAAAGATAACAATAGAACTCAGGAGGTGCTTATAGGCTGGGTTCCCAACTAGCCTGTAGAAAAGCGCATACAGCTGCAGTCAGCCCAAGTAAAGCAGTGTCAAAAAGAGAACGCCTTATGTGAGGTCATATCTTGACAGGAGTGGCGAGCCATGAAATCAGCGCACCAGCTTTCCCTTGTCGACTTTGACGTAGTTGAGGTCAGAAGGGATGGTGACAAACATCATGGCCTCGAAGGCGTCTTCGCCCCGGTTGTCCACGGTCACCGACATCTCCACGTTGCCTGTGCTGCCGATCAGGAACTCCTCCATGTTGCTGCACGCCAACATGCGAGGTATGGCTTTGGCGTCGAAGGACTTTGCATACGCATGGCCAGAAAACCGCTTTCACTTGCAACCGTAAAAAATCAGTTCACTATATCTAAACAATGGGGTTAGTGTAAGCTTAAATCCACACTAAGGCCTCATCTGAGGGCCTGAAATACCGATGCCCATATTAAAGATTGCTTGCTATTGCCTAACCCACATATATTCATCTGTGTGTCCAGCTGTTATGATTAGCCAGTCACAGAATATGTCGGCTCCTAGTAATGGGTTGGGTATTGACTGTCTCCTTTGTAATTCTAGGTAGGACAAAAACTATGCGTAGCTATGCCAACAGTCATGCTATGGATATTTTCAGCGTGTTCACGCTGAGGCCTAGGAGGCAATAAATACAAGACAAGGACAAAATATAGAAGGCAGAATGACAACGCCTGTGTTAGCATTTCGTCTCTGTCACAAGATCAAATTTGATGCAATGGCATTGCATTTTGCCTCTGTCACACTGTCTGATTAATGCAATGGCATTACAGCGTCGTCCTGTCATTTTACTTCCCAAGTGTCTGTGTTTTTATGCTGTTCTTCAAAGATGTTCAACCAATACCAACTTGCCCAAACGTTGATCCTTCTGCAATGGCATTTCATTCAGGTATTTTGTGGTCACATCTGCCTGTATTGGTAGGTACCTGTCAGTACCTGTCTGTTGCAACCATAATTTGTAATCAGCAGAATTCAACTGACTGAACACGTAGGTACGTATTGTGCCACCTTTCGCCTGCAATGTGAAAGCTTTCATTAAATGTGGCAACCATTGGTGGTGGCCTTGACTGTATACAACTTCGGCAATGTGCTATGGGCATTACACTCCTGTTTGCAAAATCAAATAAATGCAGTTTTTCTCCCCATTGTCTCAATATGAAAAAAAGTACATGAAATTTATGGGGCAAGCTATTACACCTTTGTAATGCTATGAATATGAACGTCTTACTAGCTCAGGTACAACCATTTTCAGAGCCAAAGTTATTCGCATACCACTAAACTGTGGTCATGGAGCCAGGCTGTGCCCTTGAAGCTGGGATAACTGAAGAGCACTTACGGCGTGACTCTGAGCCTAAGGTCTGGAACGCAGACGCTATCACCACCGCAGTTCTTTTGAATTTGCACCTGTAAACATGCAAGAAGAAAGTGGGTATTATCTTAGGTGTATGTTAGTATCTGCAATACAGACAAACCTCAATTTAACGAAGTCGGGAAAAATTCGTAATTTACTTCGTTACATTGAAATTCGCAGTTAAAACGAAGTGTTAACCACGTGAAGCGGTTCCTGCACGCAAAAACGTGGCGCGCATACATGTCTGACGCACTGTTTCTGCTGGGGCTTAATCGCCTACGCGGGCATCAGCGTGAACCACATGGAGCATTTTCTGCATGCTAAAACACTCCTCGCAAGCCACAGGCACGCTGTCGCACCCGCGGAGACCATTCGCGCGGTCGCTGAAACGCAACACGAGGGGCAAACGGAATTGTCCATGGGGGAAAAAAGCTGATAATGAGGGCAAAAGTTGCACTGTAAAACATCATCCCGCCGCTTAGAAAATGTCCTCCGGGGTGGTAAGCCTAATTGTCTGTGGCGGGGCCAGCCTGCATCCACGAGTGCTCTGAAGCTCCCGCCATATGGTGCGCGCCTCGCCAATGGTGCAAGTCGTCAGGCTCCTCTATCTGCCGCGCGCGGCGCGAGTCGCTTTCTGCCCAGTGCAGAAGCCGCCGGCGGCACGCAGTAGCAAACGCAGGCGTGAAAAAAAATTGCGCGCAAGGCTCATAAAGACTCAAAAATGCTTTTCCGTGCACTTGATAGAACGCTGGAACCCAAGAAGCATGAGCGAACTCAAAAGAAGGGCAAAGCGACAGCATGAGGCTGTGGTGACGCCATGCGCAGTTTGTAGGCAAGGAGCTTGTATTCAAGGAGCTCGCTCACAGACTTTGTGGCTCGCTGCATCCGCTGCGTTGGGCGGCCCGTGTCGCCATTCGCGTTTTATCAAGAGCACCTTCCGGCGCTTGCATCTCCCAAAATCGACTTCTACAACCAAAATTTCGTGCCTAGTTTTCCATGAAACTTCGTTACATTGAAATTTCGGAAAACGGGACTTCGTTACGCAGAGGGTGAAAATACATGGCGTGCATACACTTGAGGTTTAAAAAAATTTCGTGGTTTGTTACATCGGGGGTTTCGTTACATCGAGGTTTGATTGTAATTGTTTCTCATCGCCACTTAAACTGCACCTCGTGTGACCCACTAGAGTAATGTGAGCTGGGGCCAGCTAAAACTCGGCCCAGGTAGTCACCCACTGACCTCTGTCACTAGAGGCATTTTTTTACCTTAACTGGCTGCACTGGTGCAAGCAGTGCAGCATATGTTCATTTTTTTTGCTAATTGATATCCCCAGTAGCACTTTGCACTGATCTGCACGACACTGCACAATCTGCACCAGTTCAGGTAAAAAAAATGCCCCTACTGTAGAAAAGCGCAGAGCTGCACCTTCGTGGCGTTGTATTAAGGCAGAGAAACCAGCTGAGAGAGTGCCAAAAGTGCGGCCGCTCTTCAGAGGGGGCAGTGCACATATTGTTTAAAATGCTCCAAACAAACGTGGCATAAACGATGTTTTTGGTTGCTGACTGCGAGATTGAGGTGAAATTGCCAGAGGTTATTGCGAACGGTTGTGACATAACATGCATCAGTATTAAGAACCACGAACGTTCCTTTCACGAGCTCAATGAATGCAACTTTTCTAAAAAAATTTTCCACACTCTACAAACACCCAACATTTTAAAACGGCTCGAGAAGTATCATACAAACCCTTATTCAAAGTAACAAATTTTTTGTAGGAGCTCAAAAATTATTATACAAACACTTTCTTGGCACAAATTTCATTTTGAGCGACCACAAAGCGCCTCGGCTAAGAATGCTTACATTTGTCCCTTGTCCTCGTATCTTTTTATTGATTTTTATGGGTGCTTGCTGAAAAGCTCACATGTAGAGCCACTTCAGAAAGCTGATACTTCTCATGCGCACAGTTTCATCTTGACTGCAGACACTGCTAGGATGCTTGGAAGAACACTCAAGACTTTTTATAAATTCGTTGCCAAAGGTTGCCGCCTAAAGGAGTCACACTTGTATGCTTCCATTCCTCTTAAACAGGGTAAAACCACCTCTTACGAGTTATATCTCAGATAAAGCCCTCTCTGCCTTTCTCTTATCAGCTTAAATAAGTGCAATTGTAAAAGAACTATCATAAGCAAGAATGACACACCTGTCACGCACTTTACTACAATGGGTGCAAGCAGCTGTACGTACATCCTTGGTGACGTTAGCCGGTCTGCTGCCATTCAGCACAGGCAGGAGAAGCGACTGAGAGGACAGGGACTGGATGAGCTCTGTCCGCAGGCGCACTGTGATTGGTGTCAGCTTGTCCCTGATGGTTTTCTGCAAGACATAGGTGCGAAGAAACTGTTAGATTTTAATTATTTTTGAACTATGGTACACACAAACTCGAAGGGACTGTGAAAATTTGTTCGTATTATCAGAAATTCCTCCTAATTTCAAGCAGATGTTTTTTGCGTTGTGCATGTTACAAGAGTGCAAGAGTGTTGTTCCTCTTAGCCATGACATTTGACTTAACCGAGTTCATCTTAGCGAGAGTCTACTATATATGTGATTCCGTATCCAGCACTCCCTTTCTATTCCTTTAGCACTCGGTGACTTGTGTAACAAATGCACTCAAGGTTTTCTTTGCGCAAAACAATGCGGCAAATTGCTATGTTATTGTCCTGCGGATGTGAAACATTCTAATCAGCATTTTGTATTTTCTGAATCTTCAACCCTTCTAAACCACGTTCTTCCCGGACCTTCTATAACCCGAGCTTGGCAATCAACATTGTGTTCCTCATTGCTGCTTGGAACCATCCATAAACCTCATCCCTTCAACCTGTCACTGTCCCTGCGTGTTAACCTAGCTCCTCTCTGATCTGTCAGCCAATCAGCAATGAGTACCTGCTAACCTCCATAACAGACTTCACTCTTTGGGCTTCTCAAAATCTCTGACGGCCAGCGTAAGAACGTTTCAGGGAAGAAAGGCTGACACGCATGAGCCGGATCCTCTGCTGGAAGCTGGGTGGCGTATTTGACCCGACAGTCATGGTCAAGCGCTGGATGGCGTTCACAAAGAATGTTTTGCATTAAAAAGGGTTTGGAGGCACTTGCGAGGACGTAGGCTGTCTCAGAGCTGCAGTACTGGCTGTTCTTGGAGAGCCGCACAGTCCGGTTGCGCACCAGGCTGTTCTGCTGTTCCAAGAGAAATGCCCGGGCGGGTCCCTTGCGCTCCGTGTCCAGCGCCAGCTCGTACGAGACAGCTGTGAGACGTCCAACCAGAGCGTACACACATATGGTGGATGGGGATTTTTATGTACGCAAGCTCATAAAAGTGCAACAAAAGTGAGACACAACTTCGAACAGCATCGCACCTCATTTAATAAATTTAATGTAATGAAGTGTGCAAGTATTCGAAGCTTTAAATACCTTGGGAGTAATTTTTGCTATTCGATTCGATTCTTATTACAGTTTTACCATCTAAGTAATAGAGGATTTAGAATATTCAAAATTTATTATTATAGAACATTAAAAGTTCCGCGCAACATGCAAACTTCTAAGCTTCACCACATGGCACGCCTTTTGGGTTTTGCTTTTTGCATGGCTCCAAAGCTGTGCAAAAAAGCCTAACACCTGTAAGCCTTGCGTGAAACAAGTGTTGAAGCTGAAGTGGAAGGTTATTCAGGAGCCGAAAACAAGTTTCTTATAAAAATAGTGGCATGAGTGAGGAATAAAGTTATTACTTGTTGGCTTGCACTAAGGTGCTCGTCATACCAGTCAAATATCTTGAGTGTTGAGGAAGAAGGAAGAAAACACCCCCTTGTGTCGTCCACGATTGCAGCCAATTTGCTCTTCTTCTTTCGCCATTATAGCAACAAAGACAGAGTAAGAGTCGTCGCGGCAGCGAAGAAGCAGCAAATCGGCTGCAATTGTGTACCTAAACCATTGGTGGTCATGAAGGTTGCGTACAGCTTCGCTACTTTCAAGTCTTACGTGTTAGAGCTTCCTGCATTTTTATGGCAATGCATGCCCCATTTTTGTATCATTTCTGTGCCATCTTGTCTTAACCTTTTTGTCAAACCTTTTTTTTTAATTTTCTTGTCAAGCATTGCTATACACATTACATGAGCCCTCATATGTGTCGAGTCCTGACTGCCTAAGTTACCTTTTTTTTGTAGCTATGTTTTAGAAGCTCTGTATACACTAAAGCACAGATATTCATATCCAAAAATAATTTATTTAATTAATTTGCATCCTACTATTCCTACTCAAAAATATTTGTTTTGCAATCCCGTCTATTCATTCACGTGCAGACAGTCACCCGCATTACGTTGTTGGTGCCATGCTATAAAATGTAAAGGAGCTAGGTGCCCAAATGGACAAAAGTGTCTCTTAATTCATCTGCCCTCCACCCATTTTTATTATAACGATCCCATTATTTGCATATACAACAGCTGAAATGTTACATTAATGTTACATTGCAACTGTTACATTGCATTTTATGACCCTCATATGAGGCTCATAAAATGAAACGATTATATTTTTTGGCACAATATGAATAATCCTATCCCTGTGGTTAAGTGGAGGAACTCCCAAAAAGACTGGCACTTGTGACGGCTGCTGATTCATAATATGGTGCACAAAAATACATTCTCTTTAATTTTATCTTCAGCGCAGTATGATTGGAAGTCCGGAACTAAGCTAAAAAACATCGCATTTTTTTTATTAATCTCGTAGAGGAAAAGCACCGATGCAAAATAAAAGGCAATATGAACTTGGCATTCCTCAGTACCTACAATCAGTGCAGGTAAAATATATAAAATATACTCACCTATCGAAGGTGCCACACCTAAGCCAGAATACGTCAGGCACACAGTCATGACGAAGCTGTGAAAATGAAGAAATGAAACCTGTTAAACCCGGGAATAACATTGCAAATGTCATGCAGTCAGAAGTAACACGAGGTTTGTACTTTCATCCATAGAAGCGGTTTTGTTTTTTGCCACCATCAGAAAAACGGCTGTCATGGCCGAGAATCGGATTGGAACAATGACTTAGAAGATACAATGTGCACACGTGTAAAGAAAAAGCACACCCACCAGGGAACCTTGGTGCCATCCCTGAGAGTGCACGTAGTGGCCTCGAGGTCGACGTTGTCGCCATCGATGTTCAGCGTGGCATCCAAGTCCACCACGGGACGGCTCCTGCGAGAGACAACCACAGAGTGGGTGTAGCCCAAGCATAAAGTATGGTGTGCACGGGCTGTTGCAAAAAATGCTCCACTGCTTTCAGGTGTTGCGTGACTTCAGGTACCATGAGAACATTCCTGTATGAAAGCTGTTTCTCGTGGTTTCTGCTGTTCAGAGCAGGTTTTGAAAGAAAATTACGTTTCACCTTTATATTTGGAATGTGCTTTGAATTTATGTTTATGGTTATACCTTGAAAGGAAGTGGTCAAGATTGATGCTGTACCCATCTGCAGTACGCGTTATCATTTGCTGTGGAAAAGATTGCTACCCTAACACCCAGACTGACGTTTCGAATTTCTTGACTAAGAGATATACACTGGAACAAAAAGCTAGTACATAGAGTCCTGTATACAGAGTGACCTTTCCGGTGTCCTCCCTTAGGTGAGACAAACTACACCTGCTGGTGGTGTTTCCTTTCCATGGTGGTAAGAAGAAATTCATTCACTTGATGCCCTTTTTTTAAATTATAGATGCAAACTTCAATTCATATCAAAATAACCAAAAATGACCAAAAAACAAAAAAAAATTCACATCAGAGTTTGACTTTGCCGCCCTTGCAGCTCCTACTAAGCTGTTAAAAAACTTCTTGCCAGTGAGCAAGAGAGCACAACGCTTTTTTGCACCAAGTAAATGGCCTCTCTTCCATCATCATCAAGAGCTTGCACAAGTGGAAAAGCTAGTACACCACAAAAAAATAGCACAGGTTGCACTTGTGGTGCAAGGCAGAGCTGGGGGTCGACCTAGCCACTCCCCACACTGACAGTGGATCCCAGGAGAGAGGGAGCAGCCAGACCCCAGCAGTGCAAAGTTGTTTTGAATGGCACTGTAAAGCACAAACCATTAAAGTATGTACAGTGTTTAATTCAGAAACAATTGCTGTCATCCCTTTCATTGTCATCTTCCGACGGAACAGCTGTGTAGGCAAATCCTATTGTAGCGCGTTCTAGCCTCGTTTTTAAAATATAAAACCCGAAAACGAACAACTTTTAGTATCAAAGATTGCTTCCCCGCAAGAAGACCCTGTTTGCAGGGGTGCACCCTTTACAGGCCGCTTGCTTTGTTGTACTGGCGTCAATTCCGTGACAGGTATGACGTCGGGGAAATCTTGGTGTATCCGGGAATAAAACACTTTTGTGTTAAAAAAGTTATCATCTGATTTTCTTGTAATAGTTTTATACAGAGTTTAGCTCACAAGCAATTAACTTACCGAAGGTAAACAGCATTGTCTGAATCGTATGCTCCAACCAGCAGATCTGTAACAGTCCGGCAAATAGGAGAGAAAGACAATGAACAAAACAATTACTGCAATATGCGGACGCAGTTAATGCCATTTGGCTGATGGTATGTACGGCCAATAAAAATGACATGATAGTAGCAGTATTAGGAAGACAACTATACAAAAAACTAACCGGAGTCTTGCATTGTCAGTATACAAGCAGTTGCCATTGCCAAGTGAAACTAAAAAAGTTGTAGAGGACCCTTAAGCATATTTTTTATTAGATGGCAATGCTAAAGCATTTCTTTTAGCTAAATTTGTTGACAAAACTTCTCCTTATGTAGATGGTAAGCCTCCAACCTAACCAATGCCGATTCACTGCAGTCACTTGTTGTGAATCACTGATTGTGCTGCTGTGACACTGCCTCCACCAGATGCCCAAGGCCTTCCTGATGCAGACGCTATTGCACTCATCATTCCTTTTCTTTGCGTTTTATTTATTTTTTCTGACGTACGTGCTACGTAATGCATATGGCCTTTGAAAACACATTTTGTAGACACCAGCCAGGTGCGCCTTTTCGCCAACCTAGCCAAGAAATGCTTCAGAGCTAAAAGCACCACCAACGTGATCTGCTATGTCTAGTTTACACTTTTCTGAGGAGGAACCACAGTACCTGGATATTCGTTGCCATCCAGGTCCAGTCCACCGGCCAGCGAGAACCCGAAAGTGCTGAGACCTCGGCCGACCTGCTCAGCCTCAATGACTTGTGCAGGGGCAGACGGTTTTCCGTGGGGGTTGCCCAGGAAAATAGACACCGTGCCTCTGGAGTCTGGTCCAGCATACGGCGAGCCCACTGCGAAGTCTGTAACAAGGGTTACACGTTATCGTGCGCTGGGTGTCAATGAGTTAACTTGTTCGCACACAGATTCTTGTCCTCATGTGATACTAATCCCACTTATCTGTCTGGTACTTCTCCAGAAGTATTTCTCCAGAACTTTCTCCAGAAACTTACTGCAGGCTGCAATATTTCCGGCCTTGTAACCAAGCTCCCCTTTGTTTCAACCGCCTGATGTTGTTCCAGTCATCAGTGACCTCAAAATATCTGTGGAGCTGGAGCAACTAGAAGTCACTCACCTTGGTAGCCATCACGGTCCAGATCTCCAAGGGAGCAAAGTGACATGCCAAAGCGTCCCTTCGTCTGGTCTCCATCAAGGGCTGTCGCACGTTCGAGTTTCCTCTGCAGCGGTAAAGGAAAGAACCACGGCATGCTTATGGCATTGATCTTTTAATACGAGTGCCACGCTCCTGCAATGTAGCAGCTATTTAATCATCAATACTACTTAATCGTCTAAAGAGCAGCTCGGTACTTAACGAAAGGCTACTTAATAGTAAACGTGTCTTATCTTCTGCACCCATAGAACCTAAACTTGAACTGATTTTTTCTTGTGAGTACAGATAGGTTAGGGTCTTATTAGGCTGGCATAGGCATGTGGGAAATGCCTTATCTTTTCTGCATGGGCTTGACATCAGCCAGGCTTTGCCAAAATGCAGTCTTCTTAATTAATGAGCAGCTCTGAATCAATTTTAATGTACCAAGAAGAGCTAATTAATTTATTTTTTCCTTCATGACACGGTCCTGGGACGATCAGCACGAGCGTTAGGTGTTTTAAAAATGTCACTAAAAAGGGTGACATTGTTCTGCGCTGATTGGCTTTCCCTCGTGCAGAGCAAGTGCCACTCACCGAAGGTGCCCTCTGCAGGTAGATGTGTACGCGGCCCCTCTCGTAGCTGCCATCCTTGAGCCCCTCCTCCGTGTACAGAGGGGCGCCAATCACCAGGTCATCCAGCCTGTGAGCAGGAAAAGGCATGGTTAGACATGATACAGCTACAATAGGTACCACCCAAACTGTCAGCTTCCTTCTTGCCGGATGAGTATGCCACTTTGATATGATTTGCAGACCATAATAAACAGTCGCAAAGGGAATGGCAAAGGGAATGGTCTTGTGCACCAGGGAGTGGGCAATGTTGGCGCCATCATCTGCTAGCTTTTTCTGGCTCCAAAACTTCCACATGTGTGTTCAAGCATGCCAAAGAACTTTGTGTGCAGTTTGTGCAAGTTTGTTTCTGTTGCTGCGCAACACTCAATTGTTATAATCTTGAGCCAAGTGTGTGCACATCAAGGCGCTCTCTGAGAAGCCATGTGTCATACCCGTCTCCGTTGAGGTCCACTGTTGCGAGAGAGTAACCAAAGTAGGCACCCATCTGGTCTCCAGTGATGTTAGACAGCGACTGCAGGCGAGTGTTGTACAGGGCCACCTGTTCGACAATAATAGCAGAAGGAGGAAAAAAAGAAAACACCACACAGTTTTATGGCAATGCATAGCATTCTGTAAGCTGGGGTATTTGAAACCAAATTTCGACCCATGCTTTTTCACACTGTGAAAATAACTAGTACCACCTATGCATCTTCTATTATAACGAGCCTGCGGACGAAGTATATGTAGACAAAAAAAAACTTTTATTAAGATTATTTATTTTTTTTCCATTATCTAGCTGTTACGCATTGCCCATCAAAAGAAGGTGCGTGGTGTACTTCCTTGATCTTTCAAAACTAGGACCCAGATCCTCGTATTATGCAGTAATGTACCATTGTCGCTAATAAAGCATCATCACCACGGTGCGAAAGCAAGAACGACAGAAACTGAGACTTATTTCCTTTGAGGTTTACGGTATGGCCTTTTATGACCTTCTGCTGTGTATTCTTTGTGCAGCAGATTTTTAGTCGACCATGAAGTTCCTTATCCCCCCTTTAATATGTCGTGCGGCAACTTGTGTACACAAAAAGTACATTATACAGACAACAATACTGCTTGGCATAGTTCAGAGCTGTCACTGGAAAAGTTTCTGTTCAGGCTTCAGTTTAATCAACTTAAACGTAAATGCGACTATACAACAAATGCACATTTGACTCCAAGTGGAAATGAATTGGTAGGGTGAGACAAAATGCCCTGCTATTTTCACTGTAACTTTGTTAAATATTTTACTGCTATTTCAATAGTTATCTGTCTAATAATCATGCAAAAATCATTCAATATTCCTGTGTCATGGTTTGCTGAGTATCTGATTAAGAGCTAAATGTTTATTAGTTGTTTTAGGGCTTTGTTGTCACTGACTAATGGTTGCTTAATTAGGTTTCATTTAATATTGACATTTAATATTCACGTTGTACCATTTTTATTATTTAATAGTTCTTTCATCATAAAGATGGCACCACTTGCCTTGCCAAAAAGGCTCTCGCCACGTGGCATGCCGACGGCCACGTCGAATTCATTGCCTCCTGAAAACTTGCCCACAGCAACAGAGTAACCTGCATCGCGTCAAACGATGGCATTTGAAAACAATGAATAGAAAGTGGAAACTTTCTATTTTGAGAACAAGAAAAAAATATTCTGCAACAAAAAAAAGAGAAACAACACAATGCATGTCCAAAATAATTCGTCTAACACAATTAAATCCTCATATTTTGTCCTGTATGGCAAGATCTATGTTTGTCACTTCACACTAAACTT
Organism: Haemaphysalis longicornis; assembly: GCF_048455015.1. NCBI lineage: Eukaryota > Metazoa > Arthropoda > Arachnida > Ixodida > Ixodidae > Haemaphysalis > Haemaphysalis longicornis. The sequence goes on along the minus strand of NW_027526295.1, from coordinate 256,412,768 downwards.
ACTGTGTGCCTTGTTGACTGCTTCTCTAACCATGCATGAACGTAACTGCAAAACACTCTTAAGGCAAACACAAAGACCAAATACAAGTGTGGTTTATTCAAATGGTCCAATAACAATGATGCCAACGTTAATACAAACTTCAAACAATTAACTTAGATAATAAGGAAAACAGATCGAGTAGCGGCACTTTATCAGCCGCTTCATCCAGCCCTCCTGCCACATCGTGTTCGCACGATTAGTTGGTTGGCGGCAATTGTACTGGGCACCCTGTCGTTTTTCTTCTGATCATAAAATGGAGTTAATTGGTTGATAATTCTGTTTTTATGTATCCTTTATTAGTGGCTATTGGCATTCTGTGCCACGGAATTTTAAAGTTTTTGATAGCTACTTTTTTTATTTCCAAAATAAAATTCAGTGAGTTAGGAAAGGCTAGTTCTTTAAAAAAAACACGGTTGCATTTCCTCTTTATGATACCTTTACAGATGTCCGTGCTGTACAAATTTCGCTTGCGTAGAAAGTGCTTATGGGGCTTGGGAACACCTTTCTGCGCGGGATAATAAAAACTCAAGAGGCGCTCACCCAAGAAGCTGTCGTCATCTGATGACGGCGACTCGGAAGTGTTGTACTGGTTGTTCACGTCCACCAGGTCCTGCGAGAATACCTGGCCTGCCACCGCGGACGACAGCAGAACCGGGCCGCGGAATGTTACCATTTGCGCATTCACTGCACTGCGAATTATTTATGTGCCTATCTCGCAGTTGAGTACAACCTTTAAATAAATAAATTAACTTTTAATATAATAGCAAAAAACTTCAGTGCCCATGCGTTATCTGAAGAATGACCAGTCATCCTTCTGGTAGCTGGTCCCAGCTGATTTATGGCCAAATTCCCAGCTGGGCGCTGCTGGGACCAGCAGCGCCCAGCTGGGAATTTGGCCATAAACCAGCTGGGACCAGCTACCATTTTCTCTAAGGCCGGCGTAAGGTTACAGTCGCCTTGGCGGCTATATAATTGTCATGTAATTTGTTTCGAGATACATTCGATAACACAAGAGTTGGAACTGTTTTCTGTAATCGTTCCCACTCCGTGGATGGGAATGCTTCGCTGCACAACATGCAATGTGAAAAAGCCAACTTAAAAAACTAAGCTTACAATGATTTTTAAAAGTCGGCTTCACCTCAAAACACAAATGCATCGCTGGGAGGAGACTTGTTCAGTGGCACTACAAGCCGTCTCCCTAGCGCCATCTGTTTATTTTTAATGATTTTTTTCTGTGCTGATAATCGGTTTTTGCGTGGCGGAGAAACCTGCTCCATAGATAGCGTGACACGATACCAGCCGATACTGTCATTAGGACCAGCCCTAGAACAGCTCCGCTGTTAAAAGTACTAGAGCCAAACGATGGGCAGAATCATGGCGGAACGCACCTTGCCAGTACCAGCTTCCAGGGGCTCCAATAAAGAGGCGGTGATTGTCCTGCAAATTTTCGCAGGTGGATCGTTATCATCACGAACGCTATTCGCAGATATCACTCAGTCCGCAATCAAGACAACTTGGAAAGATGAACGACAAGGCCTAGCAAGCGTATACAATTTGAATGGAAAAAAATTCTTGCGCTGTGGCTCTGTGGCTCTCATCGCCCTGGGTTCAAAAATAACTAACTAATATTTGGTCAGAATTTTTTGACAAAAGGATGAGATTACTGGGGATGAGACGACTCCTCGCGTCCACGTTTCGTCTTTTTGTCGTCGTATCATCCAGCACAATACAGATAGCTACACACAAAAGCCTTTTAAAGCCGGCTTCCGTTTATGCGCAAAAGCATTGCTGAGAACAGGTGTTTTCAGAAGCACTTTAATCAGTTTTGTATCAAAATATGATGGCCCACGGTCCTTTACTGATGTAATTAGCACGCGCCTTCGGTTCCGGATGGGCGCACCACTTTTCGAGGTAACTAAAGAATCAGGGCTAGAATTCATTGACCCCGGAGGGGGAAGTAGACATTCCCACTGCTTGTAGCTCCAAAACTCGCTTACAAAGGCAAAAATAACTCTAAAAAACGAATAGCGAGGCTTTAAAGAATGAACACGTGTTGTTTTAGACGCAGGTTACAGAAAACAACTCAAATTTCTTATTGAAAATTTCGCACGACGGCCCGATCGCGCATTTATTTGTAGCTTACTTTACGTAAAAGTCCTCGATAATGTTTCTCCCAGCTTTGTCGTATACATACACAAGTTGCGGCCTCCACACCCGGTGCTCTCCGCCAACGTCTTGATTTAGTTATCTATATCCTCCGAAGCTTCCGTTGCTGCCGGAAAGGACGTATCCGCGGCGAACGTGCGTATCGGTTTGGCCGCAAACACGCGCGTGTTTTGGCGCAACGGATCAGGAGAAGCCTGACTCCAACTTCACTTAATCGAAGGGATTTCTTTGGCGGTCGGCGGTGAAGCCAATATAGCCAGTTTGCGCTTGCAAGACAAGCTTATGAAACATACATAACTAGCGTTACCTTCTGATAAACAAAACGAACAAAAATTGTGCCCGTTGATCTCTTGTCAAACTAATCTGAAGATTTATTCGTAGGCCGAAGGTTGAAGCAAATACGTATGCGTTGCAAGACAAGTTTATGGTTCGATCAGTTACGCGAGAGGTCTTCTGGTCAACGGAACAAGAAAAAAAATGTTCACATTGATCCCTGATCAAACGAATGTTAAACTTTGAGGATTAGGGGTGAACGTGCGCTCTTTTGCATAACACTGGGGACGTGATGAATACCGAGCGGTGACGTCACAAGCACAAGGCCACGGCCCCGGTCCTGTAGCATTTGATTTATGTGCCTGAACCATTATTTTTACTGCCGCGCGCTAAACTTTGCGTAGCAAAGTTCATGCTTAAACTAGTTTATTTTGCTCAATATTAATTTATTTTTAATTAACACTCAAATGCACAAAGTAAAAGGTGCAAGGTGAAGTGGAAAGGATGAACACCCTTGGTTCCTATGAATACGCAGAAAGTTGTGCAAGAAAACAACAAGAAAGCAAGAATGCAGTCTTCGCTGCGTCTGACGCAATCATTACCTTTGAAATGGCTGCGGAGAAGCCGGCTTGGCAGGAGCCCTGCCTGTGATAACCCCAGGCGGCTGCAGCAGAGGTAAGAGGGTTTAGCGTTAAAGGGAAAGTCCGGTGGGTGGGGGCCGCCTCGACTCACAGGTCTTGCAGGGCGAGTACTCTTGAAAGCCCGTGAAGGAGCTCTGCGACACGAAGCACGTGCCCACGGGCTCGCGTCGCCGGTGGTTCACCGAGAAGTACACGTAGCGGGGGGCGCATGCCTATACGCGCGGAGGGAAGAAGAACCACGCGTGTCCGAAATTTCATCTCCTCTATGAACAAGTGGTACAATGCACTCAGTTCTTTCGGCAGTCAGACCCCAAGGAACGTTGCTCCCGGTGCCTAAAAACGTTTTCTTTGTCTTTTTACGATAGTATGAGCGGCAGGCAAAGCATTCGTGTGATTGAGACTCTTCGTATTTGCCGCCAAGCAGGGAGAAAATGTTGCGCGCTTCACCACACTGTAGCTTTCGTTGCATAGTTGACAGAGCTATCTGAGGGTTAATGAAAAAAGATGCTTTCAGGATGCAGGAACTGGGATTTACTTACGCAACTTAGGAGGAGTAGACTCATTTATTTCTGGAGCTGTCCCTCGTAAAGCGCCGAGCGATCTTTATGGGGCCCTTAATTTTTGTACAAGCTGTGTAAAGCCTACACCATGACCTAAAAGTCCTGCTGCTTATTTCACGAGCATCATACGTACGAATGATGCGAAATATTCCGATTGATGTTGTGCATGACGCGCCACAATATAATTAACTTCATTTATTCCTGTTTGCAGATTTATTCATGCCAAGCGGTAATGCCTTTCAGCATAAGTAACTCCCACGGTTCAACTACACCAATTAGCAATGTGGCAAAGAGCGTGATCACCAACCACAATGTGTCCATTTTCACCGGAGCTGTGCAGTGTGGCACCAAACCACTGCCCGGACTTGTCGTCCGTCCTCTCCAGGCCCCCACGTACCGGCACCTCGGTTGGCCCTGCACCCGGGGGATGAGGCCATTCGGCCTCAGTTCACGTTCGCCGTTACGTGCTGGCAGTCGATCGAAACAGCAGGAAGATAGAGTGCGAAAAATTTTAAAATAAACAATGAGCGCCACTTCTTCCACCCGCTCCCTCACAGACTCCTGCTCCCTTACAACCATGTAAATTTCTTGACATCCTAGCCCTCCTATAAAGGTGTGAAACGGGCGTCATTAAAGTGTCTCAAGGTGATTACACCTATTTTTGGGGTAGTGTTAACACCCTTTTACCGACCTCTGGGTAGAGGAAGGGTGGCGATGCACTGCACACATTTTTTTTGTGCGTTTGAAAAGTGTGGAATTGGTACTATTTAATAGTTAAGATTAGGGTCACGACGTATTAATCATAAAAATTGCCGTGCTTTTCAAACTGCGCATTACTATTTAATGTATCCGTCACGCTGCATGCTGACCTGTACATGCATAGAGTCAGATTGTAGAACAGAGACGTACGCGACGAGGGATTCCGTAAGGACACATATCAAAGGTGGGTATCTACTCTGTCATACCCCCCTATTATGTCGACATGCTTGCTCACCTGTCACGTGGTTAGTGTTTGTGCATGTTTAATGTATGCGTGCATCTGTGCCCTTATCTGTGCTACCACACATTCATAATTAGGATGTGTATACGGCACTCTAAAATTTTGCCTTGAGTGCCCTGCAACACTCTTTCCTGTCCAAACACCTTCAAAAGGTTCTCCAATTGGACAACATATTTACACTCTTACTGTTCGATGAAAGCGTAAAAAAAGTTTAGTGTGTAATTCTTGCAGCTCAGCTCTATCATCTACCCGGTTGCGGACGTATTACACACATTAATCGATTACGACCAGGTCTCGAATTTTGCTGTTTTTTATTGCCATACTTTGATGTGGATCTATAAAATAAAAAAAATCCCCAGTGACCTGAAACGCCCCCCCCCCCCCCCCCCCCCCTTGGGGCCCCCATAGTCGATCTCCTCCCCTCACTACTCATTTCATCTCATTTTTTTTTTCGGGCGACTTCAGGAAGATCAGTTCCTTAAGAGTACATACAACAAATATGAGAGCCTGTTCTATGCACAATTCGTGCTGTAGGTTAACGCAAGTTTATGGCGGCTCCCATAAAAGGGTAACGAGCTATTCAAAGCAGGCGAAGTGTGAAGCGTAATCAACCGCGAGGGAACTGTACCTGCCCGGGTGGTGAGTGCTTGACCTGTGCCTGACGGGAGAACAGGTGGGAGACATGCGTAAGTAAAATAGAACGTACGTGAGCGAAAATTGCCAGAAGAAAGAGAGGTAGAGGTGGTACGAGAGAGGCATAAAACAAGCAATAGGTTAATGTCTTCTCGTGAACTGGCGAACCAATAAAATGCAACTGGGGCATGCGCCTTGGGTACGCTCTGTAAGAAGTTTTCAAGCCATCAAAACCACCGAACACACGAGAATTCGGCAGGGACGACCAGCGAGATGCAAATAAATACCTGAGCACCAGCGTTTCGACGCTTTTGGTCATTTTTCGATATGAACAGATTAATTTCAGTTTACCACGACAAGGGTGGCTGCCATTTGAGCCTCCATGATGACTTCTCAGGCACGGGATGACAGATTGGGCGGCCGTTGATGTAGGCACTCGCATATAGGTATACATACACGTACCGAGCTGGTCGAAGGGCAGCGCCTGACAGCTTCCGGCCACCTCGGTGCTACAACGAAACACGGCACCGCCTCTGTCCACGTTGGGCTGCTGCGTCTGGGCATCGGGAGCGCCCACCAGGAGCCTGCGCACATGCACGGCCGCACACGCGCTTACAGGAGAACACGTACAGGCACGGAGGGATAGGTGAAGGTCATTACAAAAAATTACTTACGCAGGTCATTACTTGCCAGGGACATTACGAAAAAATTCCCTGAGAACCACAAAATAAAACCGTGGTTACTGTAAAGTAGGGTTCAGTGTCTCCGGTTTAAACTAAAAAACGGTAAATGTCTGCCGAATCGAGTTTGCAGAATTTGGTTCTAGCCAAAAAAAACACCGTACAGTTTGCATCGCCAACCACAGTCTATCGTCCTGCTTACAAAGCGCCGTTGAATACATCACCGCGGTAGTGTGTTAGCGACATGGCAAGCAAAGCACACTCTTTGTTAGCACGTACAGGTTGACGTGCATGACGTTAAGCCTAACTTAACCAGAGCGTCGCAGTTTCGAGTCAACGTTTGCGCAAGCGATTCGAACTGTTTGCCGTATAGTACTTAATTTATTACTAAGGGTTGGAGTATACTGTTTGACGTTTCTTTAGTGTCTTCCGCATGACGTGCGAGATCGTTCCTCTGGTAGCCCAGCTACTGCCAGCCGCGCGTTGGGCACGAGTTCGCTTCTGTCAGCGGCAGGCTCGTACCCCTTGAAATTTGTTTTCAACAGCCATGAAGGCCGAACTCAATGACGAAGAAACTTGACGAAGAACGCGTATTTTGAATGCTTTGCATTTAAAATAAAAATCGCTACAGCAGTGGTTTTCAAACTCCAGGAAATCCGCGAAGCACGCCACAAAGCTCTTCCTCCCGTCCATTCTTTTCTCCGTTTTATCAAACCTTGTTAACCATGCAAAAAGGTGGTTTTGCTGCATGACTTGTGCGTAGCGCAGGCTTTAATGTTGGCTTTTTGCACAGCACGCGAGGTATGCGAAAAAGCCAGACACACAAAAAGGCAGCATATATATGTGTTCGGGGACTTTTATCTGCAAGAGCAGATTGTGTGAAAATTTCGCACGGAACATCAAAAAGTCAGACACAAACGACAATCATCTAATAAACACGTGGGCGATTTTACTGCGAGCGCAAAGTGTTCTACATTATGACACGGATTAGAAAAGTTCGTTGTGAGGTTCGCCATCGCAAGGGGTTCCCGGCACACTCGTCCATGAGAAAAACCCCGCGGATCGGTTTTCCCGCAAAGCGATGTGTGTGGAGTAGCAGTAAAGTTGGTTTGGTTGGCCGAGTCAACTGTGAGAAAAAGCCAACGTTGATCAAAAACAATCGAGTGCAAAGTTATACCGCGTGCGGGTGAGCATCTAAAAATTTGCAGAAATTCAGAGAATTGTCCACTAACAGTCTAATGCCGCTTGTCTAGTGTGAGTTCTTTACAGCCAATTTATTGTTTTTTTTTAATTCTGTCCGACCAATTATCTGCATTTACGCTGTTAAAGCGATTAAAGATTAAACTTTTGCGAAACCTGCATGTTTGTGGAAATGCAGGTCGTTAATTACACGGTCCTGGTTATGGGTGTACTTCGCAAAAAAATGCTAAGAACTAAAATTCAAACGTGTAGGCGACTTAAGATTGCGAAAGAGCTTTGTACACAACCCGAGCTGGCGGTCAGGGGACGCTCGTACGCAGAGAACTCTAAAGGCGACATCCACCCATTGACGATAACAAATGCATGTGTCGCGGCGCCAGCGAGCCGTCAGGAGTAATGAATGCCGCTGTAGCGCTAATGAATGCCCAATGACGCCAGCGCTCGTAATGAACGAGCGCTGACAACGGCGCTGCCACCGCGATCAAAAGGACGGGCCCATTGTGCTACCGGCTCCGACGGGTCGCGGACGTATGTTTGTTCCGCGGAGAAGAGGGGCACTCTGTTTTTATCAAGGACGTTTGCCAATTGTTTGATTCGTTGAGGGTAATTGCGCGATTCTCGGGGCAGGAGAGGAGGCCTCCCTAAAGGGGCCGGAGAGATGCTTTAATTGACGACGTTCGGCACTGCACATTAGTGCCAGGATCAGGGCCCCGGGCTTCCGCATTCCAGTCGTTTAAAAGAGCGCGATCACTATAGCTGTTCGCATTATAGTCTCCTAAGTGTGTGGGCGTGCATAGGGAGGGGGAGAACGGGTAAGGGGAAATGTAATTTGTACCCCTTTTTTTGTTATCCGTAGCTTCTCTGCTGCTCAAATTTGTCTCATGTCAGTATTATTTAACAACCAGCATTTTCCATCGCATGGCTGTAAGAGCGGTTAAAAAAAGAATAAAAAAGTAAACCTGTTGATGCTGCAGTGGTTTTACGCAAGCCACACTACCCTAAATTTGCACTCGTTTTCCAGAAAAATTTAATTTGGCGATTTCACTCACCGAAGCTACACCTCGGCTATGAGGCCGGGCTACGAATTAATTTTGACTACCTGAGGACATTTAACGCGTGCCGAAAATTTCGACGCGCGGACATTCTCATTTTTCACCTCCACTAGAAAAATGGCCGCTGCGGCCGTGACCGTATCCGCAACCCACTAGCACAAGGCCTAGCCTATGAGCCACCGCGTGTGATTTTAAGCCCAGTTACTGCACAACATTTGTGCCCTTTAGCTCGAGTAAAACCTTAATATAAAATGGTTGGCATTTTTTCCTGAAGGTAACCGTATGTAATTATGTTCCGTAACACTGAGTGTCGATTCCTGGCAAGGCCACACATGTCGTCGATGTGATTAATTTCGTCATTAGAATTTATTTTTGCTGCAATGGCGGTCTGAAAAGACGCTAACTTTGGAGTAAGTTTCGACAGCGCATGTTCAAACAGAATGGCCGAGAGAGCACGGAGAAAATGCTAGACGTCCTCCTGCCAGTGAACAGCTATATATAATATCCAGCTGATGTTCAATTCGTGGGAATCACCCACTTGCTCAGCTGGTGGGAAAAGCCGTGCCCCAGATTTTCGTAGCCAGAACCAGCTTGTCAAAACTGTCATTCGCTAAATGTGGCCGCAAACCTCTAATTAAAATAACCATTTACAAACTACAAACCCTAAAACACCAGGTTTTTAAAAACGACTAACTCTACATGCCAACCGCGTTAAAATTTCATTTCTCATTCCCGTGACATGCTCATGCAGGGTAGGCAACATCCGCATGCACTTGCCGGACAACATACGCGCACAGGGCTGAAAACACACTCACACACGTGCGCGCGCGCGCACGCACGCACGCACACACACACACACGCGCGAAGTTGTACAAACACGTGTCGTAACATGCGCACTCGCGCGTAAATATTCGTACGCATGTGCATGCACAATGTCATAGCGGTACAGGCATCGAAAATCTTCCCCATGGGCTAAGCATTTCGGCGTATACGGCATAATTTGTAATCCTCAGATAAATGCGTTTCTTGCGCTTTTCCGCTAGAAAAGAATGATCATACGACATAATCAATCGGGCGGACGGAGAAACTGTCAGAATAGAAAGAAAGAAAGAAATTAGTGCACTGCGATCAACTGCCGTTTTTTTTTGTGTGTGTTATTTTTGTTATTTCTCAATTTGTTCTAACAGCACGTTCACAACAGTACAATGGTGCGTTGAAAGCCCGATTGATTGACTGACGCAAGCATTTATTGCAAACCCGGAGGTCGTGCATGGGAAGCGAAGGGATAGGAAGGCAGCCAAAGTCAAATTAAAGATATTTGTCAGACAATTTAATGTCCATAGTGCTGAAGCTCTTTCCCGGATGGGTAGTCAATGACGGACTAAACTAATTTCACGAGGACACTGCTTTTACCATAGCTTAGTGCTTCAAGGAAATCATGATCTTGATATGTAAGACGAGTACGTGTCTGGGGAAGATATGAAACCATTCTTGTCGTTTCAGCGCAAAGCGCCAGAATTCACGACCTCTTCTGGAAAATTAAGACGCGAAGCGTGAAACATCCACTGGCCCATGTAAGGGCGGTGTTGTGCGTGCATCTCAATCCTCAATCTGCAAAAAAAAAAAAAAAGCGCGTGATAACGGAGGATATTTTCCGTCTCACTTCGTGTCTTTGTAACGTAGAAACCAGCTGCGCACTTCGAAAGGGCGTAAAATAGACAAGAAGCCCGGAAAAAGAGATCCCACGCCCTCCAAATTGCGCACGCAGCCGTCACTCTGGTTGCTGTCGTATATCCCTCGCCAGTTGCAACGTCACCGAGAGCGCGCCTTCAGAGCGTGCGCGCGAGATGACGGCATATCGCGGCCGTTCTAGACACCTCCGGCGCCTCCAGACGGGCCTGGAAGTCCTCCTGCGCTGTTGTCGGCGGTGGCGGGGCAGCAACCTGGGAGCCACGCCACCACCTCCCGGCGTGCGATAACGGTCTCTGCCGCCGCCAACCGACGGGCCCTGCCAAGAACCCTGGCCGGAAACGCAATGCTGGCTGACCTCAGCTTTTTGGGGGATCGGTCTCCGCTGCCAGCCGCCGCTGCCGATGTTGTCAGTGAGTTACTGCACGCGCGCCACGGGGTCTCGTTAGCCCCGTTTTCGCAGGCTGGGCCACACCGAGCCGAGTTCCGGTCCGGGATGTATGAATGAACAATGTTAGGGCCGCTGCGTTTCTGCGGCTCTACGTTGTATACGCCGTCACCACCTAGGGAAAGAAAGACCCTTGTCATATAAAATCGTCCGGAAAAAAATGTATGAAGAGAGCAGCGAAGAAATGCGAACAGCATCTGGAATAGATAGCTTGGATACTGGAGCGCTTAGCGTGGAGCTGAGCATAAGCTTGCGGGTTCGATTCCCGGCCGCGGGTGCAGCTCTTCGACGGAGGCAACAAACAAAGTAACTATGTGTGTACAGATTGCAACCCAGGTACAGGAACCGCAGGCAGCCTAAATTATTCCGTACCCATCAACGACCAAGCTCCTCGCTGCCCAGCTGCGAATACCTCCAGCGCGTTGAAACAGTGTAATCCAGGACTATCTTGCCTCGTACAGAGCCCAGGGTCCTGTACAGGCAACGCGAGGAGGAGGAGGAGGAGGAAAAACTTTATTAATGTACAGGACAGAGTCAAAGGGAGGGACAGTCGGTTAAGCCTCTATAGCGTGGGTGGTGTTCCTCAGTCCGGGATCCCAATGGTCGAGGCCGCCGCCCGTGCCCGCTGGACGAGAGCCTGCTGAGACTCCAGGTCCGAGCAGCGGGACAGGGCCGCCTCCCAGCCCTCCCTCGTTGGCTTCCCTTTGCCTATTATCCCTGGATTATATCCCTGGATTATACCATATGATATGTATCTGCCCACTGACCGCAGAAATTGCACGAACCCCAGAAGAACGGGTTGATGTGTTTGAGCCTTGCGGGGCTGTAGAATGAGCCCGTCGGCAGCCGGCGAAGATGGCGCTCCTCAGTTCTATCCAGGCCCTTGGCGGGCACCGGGAACGCCTGCCTACCGAGGCGCAGGCATGGTGTGAAAATCTCTTCCCACGTTTTATCAATGAAGAAACCAGAGTCAGGTAAACACCGCCTAGATAAAAAAGCTCCACACCCTACGCCTGCCGTCTTATTCTTGCTGCCGTGCTAGCAGTGGCTCATTTGCCCGCTGCTTACCGATACTTACGTTTGTGTTCCGAATGATGAACACGATTAAGTTTACGTTCCTCACAATTAAGAGTATATATCTATAACTAACTGGGCTATTTCTTTTAGCTTGCACTATGGCTACGCGGATTGACTACATGCACAGTGTGGCCGGGTCAATAAATTTGATGGTACACTGGCTGCACTAATTCTTCTCGCCATCCTGTCCGCGACAATCCGTAGCGCCTCAAGATACTGCGCAACACCTGAACTAGCTATCAGAATGAGGTCGGCCTGGCCGGCTCCTATAGCAAGGTTTTTTTTTTTTTTTTTAACCATTGATTGATACTGAATAAAAGTTTTTTTATCATCATCGTACCCTGTCGGGCGCATTTGCATGTAAATTTCTTGTTCTTCTATTTCAGGAAAAAGGTACTAATCATTATCAAGTTATTTCTCTCCGTAAATTCAATGATTGTGTCTCCTTGACAATTGCAATTAATTATTCTAACGTTTCCCACTACAGGTTCGCCTTCTAGCTTCTCTCGTACGTTTGTGCCAGCCAAAGGCTTCTGTGGGGATCGAGTGCTGCGCTTGTACTTATTCCCTGTTGATTTTACGTACTCGTAAAAATTGTCAACAGCACCATCCTAGCAATAAGACGTTGGCGCGTAATAGTACAACGAGTACCTTTAACTTGTGTCCCCTGTTTAGCTTGGTCCCATCGGCCGCTAGTATTGTAAAATTCTCCCATATTCCCTGCTATCGCTTTGTGGATCAAGAATCCTGCTCCCAGTGCCCTACTTTTCGGATCCTCTCGGTAAGTAAAACTATGCCAGGTATTCAACACCTCAAAACTCTCAGATCCCAGCCTCGCGGAGCCCTACGATGTCCCATGAAATGCCTAGAAAATCATCTACCTGAAAGTCCAGCGAATACCTTCATTTGACAGATATCCTATAGGGTTAAACTTTGCCAGGTTCAAGTTCGGTATTTCTTAGAGAGATACAAAGGCCTGCCATTTACTCTATACTTACCATTTACATCAGCGCAATGGTGGCGACTCGGCTATGAGGCTTTCTTGTTATCTAAAGGTAATGTTCGCATGACGTCACTACGAGATCACGCGACCACGGCTTCGGTTCCGTCAGAAGAATATGGCAGACCATAACTGCGGTTGCGAAGCGTTCACGCATGGGGTTGTAATCAGAACCCATACCTACCATATGAGCACTGGGAGAGAGCACTGTCCAGCGCGGATCCTGACAACCAGCATTGGCTTGTGAAGAGAGCCTAAAAACCGGACGGTCTCAAAAAGATCTTGGGATAAGTACTCTTCACCGAGGCTAACTGCTCCGTATATACGTTTATTCCTCCTCCGCCTCCTGGCAGCACGAATATAGATACGGGCTTCTCCGGCCTGATTGCGACAACAGGATGAGATGGGCGCCGAAGGGTCAGCTCAATCTACAAGTAGACGGCGTGTAACCTATTAAGAGAACCGAAGATTACGACGCCATAGAAAGGTGGCAGGAAAGGAGAACTTGCAGGGTTGATACGTAACCGAAACGTTATTTATTATTTCGTTCCCGAACTAAACCAAAAAATACGTTTCTGGTTTATTTATTTATTTATTTATTTATTTATTTATTTATTTATTTATTTATTTATTTATTTATTTATTTATTTATTTATTTTGTTTGTTTGTGTGTTTGTTTACATGCCTACATTATCCTAAGTCATTGTTGTAAGGGGGTGCTGTACATGAATAAGCACAAACATTCCGAAACCCGGCATAATAATAACGAAAAATTATAGCCTTTCCACTCAATGTGAAAGCTGTCGGAAGTATTCACCATAATGGGCTGTAGCATCGTTATCCGCTCACTGATGCCACCCAATGAATTTCCCGCCTTCGCAATGCTCGCGCACCCCTGCTGAAACTGCTCCAGCGGGAGTTCTGTTTTTTTAAGTGCGAATGCACTTCTTAAGCGACCCTGAACCTGCGTCCACCGGCGATGTCCGCGCTTGTGCGAATGCGCCGCTGACATGGCACATACCCACGTGGGGGATTGGCCAGGAATCTCCTCGTCTTCCTTGGCAAAGGGGGGAGATGGGCGCGCGCTGCCTGGCCGCTGACATAGCACATACCCACGTGGGGGATTGGCCAAGAATCGGGCGTGAGAAGGGCTAATGCACCCGCTTAAAGGAGTACTGACACGAAATTTCAAAGCTGAGATCCGCTCTAGCAATCAAGTACAACGACAACACAACTAGGTGTCTGTGAATAAATGCATCTTTCTTTCTTTGCAGTTGTGTGTGTGTGTGTGATCTCTCTTTCACGAACATTACCGAACCGCGCAAAATCAACTCGTGCATTCGCACTTTCACATTCTTCCCCTCGGGGAAATGCGGGGAATTTTTCTTGCTTGCTTTTCCTTCCGCACGCCGGCATTGCACTGTGACTTTTTTTCGCTTACTATCGCAAAAACCAAACCAACGAGCGTTCCCAACTAAATGAACGCGGGCGCTGCCGGTTAATAACGTATATTTTGCCTCAAATGTACATACATATTTCTTTGCGCTAAACAATGGGTAGATGTATGACAAGCGTCAGTGGTTCACGAGTTTCGAACGCTTGTGGCTCTATGAACCACTTGGCTTTCGAAGCCTCTAGATTACGCCGCGACGACAGCCGGTATACGACGGAACGCCGTGCACATGTGGCTCTACTTGGGTCCAGCTAGCGAGCTGCGAGCCCCTAAAGTGATCTGCACTATAAAAAATGCAATGCTTGGCTTTAGAAGAGCATCATACACGTATTACAGCGAAAATAGCAGATTAATGCGGCGCACTCAATAAAATCAGCTACAAGACACGCTACGCTTGTACGCAAGCGCCGCCAGAGCGCAGCAATTAACTCAATTCTCAATTTTTCTTGCAGGCTAGTACGAACCGCTATGTGCCGTTACGAACCGTTCTTTCCGGAACTGAACCGTAACGGAACGATTATTTACGGAACGAAACAGAAACCGGAACAAAAAATTGGCCGCGTATGTGCTCCTTTCGTTGCAAATGTCGACAAAAGACGATAGTATTTCGTCGACAATTGCCAAGTAGATGCGTCCCTTCGCTTTTTCGCTCACCTCTTATGCTGTTCCTCTCCCGTCGCACTCCTCCCGAGATAAACACGCTAGAGGCTGGCTCAAGTCAATTTAAATTTACCGCGTTCTAGTGCTCCAGGCCGGGTGCCTCTATGCCAGCGTGCCGTATACGGCGGAGTCGCGCGTGGATAGAGCCGCTTTGTAATTCAACAAGTATAGAACCACATTTTCTTACTTCACGTGCGTTCCAAGCGGAACGTGGAACCTATCTAGTGAAACCTTTCGTAACTGTTTCCGTTTGATTTCTTAAAATGCCGCCAAAAGTTATAGTGATGCGGTCGACAGCAGTCGTCGGAGTGAGTTTTTTTTTTCTGCAGTGGACATAGTGTTTCATTCGCTATCGCAAAAATCAAGCATTCATAAATGAACACTGCAAAAATCTCTTCTGCACTGATTTGATGCCTCATATTTGCGTAATGTCTTGTTCAACAACGTTGACAAGTATGAACATTGCCACCGGACTTAGGCGTTTAGATTTGGCTGTGGGTATAAACGACTATTGCACAGCATCTATTTTACTTTGGCCAGCTGGCTAAATCGATTGACAGACAGACATACAGACAGACAGACAAAAAGTTCCCCGCTCAAGTAGCCCAACAAAGACTATCTTTGAAAACATTTCGTTCTGACACCCTGGTCCCGACTTTTTTTTTTTTTTTTTCAGGCACAAA
Source organism: Haemaphysalis longicornis (assembly GCF_048455015.1). Classification (NCBI taxonomy): domain Eukaryota; kingdom Metazoa; phylum Arthropoda; class Arachnida; order Ixodida; family Ixodidae; genus Haemaphysalis; species Haemaphysalis longicornis. Next base: position 256,397,514 of record NW_027526295.1, on the reverse strand, counting down.
AATGTTTTCTCTGTGTTCTACTAAATTCTATGGCTCCCCTAAGCCCATGAACGAAAAATAGAGCTGGTAGTGCAAGTAATTATGAGGCCAATGATTGAAGACATCTGGCAATTAAAAATGTTATTTTGAGCGGAAAAAAATTCCCTGTTTTCCGAAATTCTATGACCACATGTGCCTACAAGCAAAAGATAAACTCCGCAGTGCAAATGTTTACAGATTTACAAGCCTGGTGATACAACTAGGGCCTCGGGTTCTTTTAGCCTCAACGTCATAATTTCGTGTTCACTAGATAGAGCTTTTTATTCTTTGTAGCGTCCGGCTCCTCTAAAACGCTACAATGGTGATGTATATCAAAAAATTCACCCTTGAAGGGCAATTCCCCCCAAAACTAGCAGTTTTGATTTTGTTCTCTGTGCGCTAGAGTGACTACAGCAATGTGATTCCTTTTGAAATAACCGGGACAGAAAAGGAAATAAGTGTCTGGCGGCCGCCAATACTTCATCCGCATACAAAGCGCAGGACGTGTTGGATGAATCAGCCCCACGGGCAGGGTTGCCAAGATCTCTCCTTTCCGATCTATCAGTAGGCGTGGCTGCAGGCAAGAACGTGCCGAAGTCAATCAATGGAGGACGAGTTCAGGGGCTTCAAGGCATTTGCTTTATTGTCAGCGCCTTCGCTTGCGAATCGCTGAAAGTGGACGAGCCAATGTGCATAGCGAGTGCAAGCTGCAAATGCGCGCCCACAGTACCTATATAGTGCAAGTTGTATATAAGAAAACCGATGACAGGAAGAGAGCAAGTATCAAGTCATCATTTTAACGAATCGAGGAGCTCGAGAGGAGCTCAAGGAGCTCTAGGCGCGCGGAATCCACGACGGCTTACACGCCCATCCGGGGAACTGCTCCAGATCTAAAAAAACGAAGGAAGCTCACACTAACGTGTAAGACTTGAAGGTAGCGAAGCTGCACACAACCTTCACGACCATCACAAAGGTTTATAAGTCCCCGATTGCAGCATATTTGCTTCTTCTTCGCTGCCGCAACGACCTTTGCTCTATTATTGCTGCTATAAGTGTGAGCTTCTCTAATTTTTTTGGAAGATCACCTTGGAGCGGCGTACGCTATGACGTGACTTTCTCGTTCCGAGAAGTGTTGCCACAATTACGACGAACGCTGGAGTTTTTTTGGCCAATCTTGGCCAAAATCCCTAAGTGGGTATGCTTGGCTTGACGAGCGTCCACCGGGGACGCTGGGCGGTTCCGTTCGGCACACACACAAGAACGCTCGGCATTTTGGTGGTTTTGTTAACTGCCGCGCGGGCGGTCGGCAACTGCTGAGCGGTCGGCAACTGCGTACGCTTGGCAATTTCTTGGTATTGCTCACAATGTAGTTGAGACAACTGTAAATGATATTCTCCTGAAGGGCAGTTAATTAGCAGAAGCTTTCAATGATTTGTTTGTTAACCTTGCGAACACTTCGCTTCATCTCGAGGCTGTTCATCTAATCCAGAGTTTTAAAAATAGTATTTACTCGAACCCTACGAGTGAAAATGAAGTTATAACGACGTTTAACCTACTTAAGAATGGTAACATCTGTGACGTGGACGACATACAATTAGAACCCGTTAAGTACACACTCGATATAATTGCAGCACCGGATGCAGCTCTCTAAGGTAATTGTCCTTCACAAAGGTGGTGATCAAAACAATTTTTCTAACTATCGCCCCATTTCCATTCTTCCTGTGTTCTCAAAAGCCTTAGAAAAAATTACACATGGTAGAATTGAAAACTTCGCCTCTAAATTCACTCTAATAACTAGTGCTCAGTACGGCTTCCGTAAAGGTAGATCAGCTGAACTTGCCTTATTAAACCAAAAAATAATAATTTTAAAAGCTTTTGAAGAAAAATAATTTATAGGTGGTGTATACGTGGATTTTTCAAAGGCATTCGATCGCCTGAATCACATAACGTTGATAAAAAAACTAGAGCTGTATGGAATACGGGGTATACCCCTTCAGCTTCTCAGCACCTACCTAAACTTTCGTAAACAAGCCGTGGTGATAGGTGATTCCCTCTCTTCATTTAAAAGTGTGAATGCTGGTGTTCCCCAAGGTAGCATGCTTGGCCCCCTCCTGTTTAACTTTTACATCAATGGCATAATCAAGATTAGTGCGAAACCAACATTTGTATATATGCGGATGACACGACAATACTGTTCCGAAGTTCTAGCATAACGACACTTCACCTCGAAATACACGATTGTCTTGACAAATTGCACTCATGGAGCAAGTTAAATTCATTGTAGATAAATGTTAACAAAACGAAGACAATTCTATTTTCACCCAAATAATTATGAGCTGTTAGAAGGAAGTCTTCTCCTCGGTAACAACATTGTAGAAGTAGTTGACTCCGTTAAAGCTCTTGGTGTCCATTTTCATAAAAACATGTCATGGGATCTACATATCAATCATGTTATTTCCCGTATTGCAAGGTATGTTGGCATTTTAGCAAAGTTTCGTTTCTTTTTACAGCGTCAGGTCAAACTAAAAATTTACAATGCCCTTTTCCTCTCTCATATTAATTACTATGTCCTTGTTTGGGGGAAAACCACGATAACGAACTTAAATCGCCTACTCGCACTCCAAAAGAAAGCTCTTCGGCATATCACGCGCACACTAAACCGCTTTCCCACCGTTTTAATTTAGTTTCTACTCGCAATCTTTACTTATATCATCTAGCGGTGAGATACAAACAAAGCATTAATAACCCTGAAAATTTATTAGCGTCCCTTGCAGATCTGACAAACCGGATGCCCATATACAAAACCCGTAACACAGAACCTTGCCTAATACCTTTTTCGAGAACTTCCTATGGGGAAGAAATGCTTAGCTGTTCTCTACCTACGCTCATAAATTACCTGCACAAACAGACAATAACGATAGAAAATACTAGTAAAGCAAAACTGCGCACATTTTTGTACACGCTGAATGATATCTTGAGAGTAATTTTGAATTTATTCATATGTTGATGCAATGTTTTCTTCCTATTTGTATGGCAGTGTTATCGTGAATAAGTTATCATTTTGCTCTGTGTAATTGATTCCGCTGTTGTGCCTGCTATCTTGCTCTGTGCACTTGACTTTGCCGTATGTTTGCTTGTTGATTTTTTACTCGCTGTACTTTTTTTTTTACTTGTTATTTTTACTCGATTTTATTCTCGCTGTGCCTTGTAAAGGGGGGCCCGAACCCTTGTCAAGCGGACCAGCCTCCACTTATTGTTCGGACCTGCTTCCAAATGTTCTTTGGAAAAATAAAGATGATTTGATTTGATTTGATTTGATTTGAAACGAAAAATTACGATTTGCTAAACAGCTTCGATGTTAAAACGACAGCCACACACGCACAAAAAAGGGGTGCGGGTGAAATAGGGCTTATCTGAATTTATGTTGGAAGATATTTCTGCACATGTCGGTTCCGCTATTCGCTGTGCGCAATACGTAGTTTCGGGAAATCAGTGCAAGATGCACGCACCCCTAACATGGTATAAATGAATTAAAACAATTAAAACGTGCTACCAACAAAATATTTTACAGTAAGTAATGGAAATTAGTACAAACTTCACAGAGAGCAATTGTTAGACATAGTAGTTCACGCCTTCGGAATGTACAAAAAAATGGTTTTCCACATCTGTAGTTGTGGCATGCATATACGGTATTGAAAACTTGCGAAAATAAAAGGAGGCGAGACCTTTATTTTTTATTGAGCATTAAAAACAAGTTTTATAGTAGAATAATTTTATTTACTCACGAGCTAAGAACAATGCATCGGATTTAACGCATCGTTTTATCTCCCAAGGCAAGTCCCGAGAACGCCTCAGGTGTAGATTTTTCTCGTTTTGCTTTCGCCGTGACCCTTGTGGGGGCGTATTAATAACAAAAATGTAAAATGTTGTGTAACAGCATCGATTCTTTTTAGAACTGAAACAGCGCTTGTGCTCAAAATAAACAGAAACTGAGTCTTTTTCTCCCATATCTTCTGCAGGTGGCACATTTTGAAAAAGCGCTAAATTAACGTACCCGTGTTGGTGGTACATTCTCACGTAGGCTGTTACGCTGTTTGCAAAATAATAAGTTTGCAATGCGCATATTACCCTTTAACCAACATTCTTGCTGTTTTTTTTTCTTTTTATTTCATATGAATAAGACCAATCAGTCTCGCTTCTGGGCACAGAAATATATTGTCTTGTTTTCCCAGCAGTGACATCATTGACGCCTGGAAAATAAATACAACGCTGACCCAAAACCAAGAAACCCTAAGAACAGAATATCGATTTAGGCGGGTCCCCTTGGCGTCAGCAAGACACGAGCATCCCAGCAGGCAACTTTTTGTTGACGCTTTTAGAAACACGGTGAACAGGGGAAGAGACGTGTCCGCGCGGGGCACTCTCATCATGGGCAGGAAGTCAGTTTGTGTCGACGTCGCCTGATTCACGCCAGTGTAAATAGACGCGCACCAACCGCACGTCACCACGTTGCGTCATGCAGGATGTCGAGCCTGTGGAGGCGCTGCTTCGCGAAGTCTGGAAAGGCTTGGATGCAGAACGAGCACGCGCGATTTCAGAATCGTTCCTCCAATAAGGCATTGCAGGCCTGCTTAGCGACAATTTGTTTGAAAGACCAGCCTACAGGCACAACCCATAAGAATTCGGGGAAATTAGTTTATAGATTCCGCCTATAGACCATACTTTTACTAACCGAGCATATATTCGACATACATCGCAGTGCGACGCCATAATGCAATGATAACTTTTTGTTATCTTCAACTTTACATTTCTGCACCCACTCCTTCCTACAATATTGCCCTGTGATGGTGGTGCAACCACTGAGTAAATAAATTAATAAATCAGTAAATCCGACGAAGTTGATCTGTTTGTTGCAGTCATTGGTCCTTAGTCTGCGCTCAAGTAACACAAAGTTATGAAGTTAGCTTTCCTTCAGTATATGTACGCTTGCAGTGAAGCATCCTTCACAAACATTGAAGTGTCATGAAGCAAGGTACAAGTTTGGGCCCGTCGGCTCATGACTTCTCGGAATAAAACATCGCGAATAACGGAGAAAAAGTAAAAAAAAAAACACCCAACATGAGCACGGCTGGTTGCATGTTTCTTCCATCTCGTCCTCATTAGCGATGCAACGCGAACAACGGAAGACGTGTCATAAAGTTGGCTTTCCTTCACTAAATGTTTGCTTGCAGTGAAGCATCCTTCACAAGCACTGACGTGTCATGAAGCAAGGTACGATCTTGAACATGTTGGTTCATGACTTCTTAGAAGAAAACAGTGGGGATAATGTGGACACAGTAAAACACACACACACACGGGTGCGGCGTGTTGTGTGTTTTTTCCACCTTGTCCTCCTTATTCGCGATGCAACGTGAACAACGGAAGACGTGTCATGAAGTTGTCTATTCCACGTTAAGAATACGCTTACAGTGAAGCATCATTTACAGACAAGTTTAAAATGTGAATGTTTTCAGTCCGCATGGCGGACGTCACGAAACTCTGGTGGTTTCCTGTTATTGTTAACTACTAAGGGTTCCAAGTTGAGGGTGCCAAGCGCTGACGCCCTTAGCTCCGTTATACGAACACACAATTTTTAATGCTGTCCAAGAGAACCAGACAGGCTTCCTCTCACTCTTCCCAACAATGAAAAAATATATATATATATATCAACGCAAAAGTATCTCATTTGAGGGTGACTCACTGCTGAGCGCATCAAGCAGCCTATCGGGGGTAAAAATCTATTTAGGAAAAGAGCGCAACACCACTGACATTAATCGCTCACGATAGTGTTTGTGCAGGCATCGCATATAATTGTCGCATATAGGTGCTGGAAAAAAGAGGCGACTTCGCCAAAATTATTCTTACCCTGAAGACCAAACAAACAGCTTCTGATACGGTGTTGAGTTTGAGTGCGGATGAGTCTATAGTCGCCGAGGTGCGGCAACCAAGATGAAGTGAGATTGACAAATGAAGTTCGAAGCTTAGGCCTGGGCAAAGGTCGCTTGGCCGTATTGTTAATTTGTAGGTCCCTTTGCCAAAATATTCCAGTGAGGCCTGTCGAGCCCACAGCATACTACAAGTGCAGAAACGAGCAAATGATGTTCCATTGTTTCAGTCCGTTTTCTTCTCCCCCATAATGGGCTGAATAAAATGCAATAGCATTTTCATGTTTGTCTGCCACACCGCATGGCGATTATTCATTTCAGTTTATCACAGGGTACCTTCGTATTGGATGATTTCTGCTATATTTTGACCTTTGTTTTTTTTTCTTTTAATCCATCCGTCTTTAATTTCGTCAGAGGTGGCAGCGTTTATCAACAAAACGTCGGGCTACAATAAAACGAACGTCAAGGCTGCAGGTTCACGCCGGCGCAAAAATAATGTCCGCTTATCGTAACAAATTGATTGACAAGTAAAATGTGTCGTTGGGCTAATTGGTGCATTATGAATAACGAAATATGCGCTAACTGGACATAGTTGTGAGTTGCGCATTGTTTGTCTTCCTTTCTCTGTATGTCCAATTTTCATTATTGATTGACAAGATCTGTGGGGGACCGCAGAGAGCACTGCTCCGTGTGAGATAACCCCGCGTGTAGGAATATTTCTTATGGGCGCGGTCATTGACGTGTAACTTGGAAACAAGCTTCGTCGAGTTGTTTTTAGGAGCAAGAATTTCGGGAATGAGACAGCATGCAAAGAAAGAAAAGAAAGTCTGCAGTCCTGCAACAAGGTGTCTTCCGCCCTGTAGTAAAAACGACCGATACTCGTAGGCCAAGACGCCTGGCTGACCTTGGCGCTACTCCCTTCTTCTCCGAACGCCCCTGCCGTTTTGATTTCTCTCCTGTCTGCACTCGGGTCGCGGTTTCTTCTTCTTGGACTCGCCGGTCAGGCTACGAGGTAAGGAGTACAGAGGGCGGGCGAGAGGGCCTGCCTGTGCCGCATGGGCTGCACGTGCGACACGTGTGGGACCCCAAGAAGAAGAGGTCCGAGTGGAAGACAGCCCGCGGCGGCGGCACCGCGGGGGCGTCGCAGTCGGCGGCCGCAGCAAGTCACTTCCGGCCTAAAAACAGCCTGGCCTTCTGCCACCGGCCCCAAATAGCGGCTCGCCGCCGACCGACGGCTCGGGTTTCCAGGCTGGCCCCGCCTGCCAAGTCCTGCCGCGGGGCTCAGACCTGCCGCCGGCTCTCCGAGACCCCCGCAGCCGGCTCAGGAACCGGCGGCCCCGTTGGCAGTGCGCGCACAGCCGTGCATCCTGCCGGCCTGCGCCGGTGTACCGTGTTTCCCCGCACTGAATGCACGCACGCCGTATTCTCCGGGGGCCGTTAATGGAGAGTAATAGCAGCGCGTAGAACGAGTCCCGGTGCGGCACCCGGGATGCGCACAGCTGGTTTCGATCCTGCATGTGCACGTGCAACCGCACCGGTAGAGCAGCGTGAACGGCACCGGCCCCGGTTTCCCGCTCTGCCATGTCTCCCTAACGTCATTGCTGTAGACTGTTCTTTGTTCCTCATTGGGGGTAGGTGTGTTCGAGTGCCGCACCCACTGATAAGTCAATTTATCTTGCAATATAGCGTTCTCAGCCATTTATTTTCCAAAAACGTGTTTTCAGCGAACAAGAGATCTGGCGTTTTGCTGCACCCTTATGTAGCTGCATGCAACGAAAATTCAAACGTTGCGCTGCTGAGCACGAGGTCGCGGGTTCGTTTCCCGGCCGCTTTTCTGATGGAGGCGAAACGCAAAAACGCCCGTGTGTACGAGATTTCGGTGCACGTTAAAGATCCCCAGGTGGTCGAAATTAATCCGGAGCCCTCCACTACTGCGCGCCTCACCGCCTGCGTTGCGTGGGTGCGTTAAACCCTACAATCAATCAATCAATCAACGAAAATTCAAGCGACGTTACAGCTTAGGAACTTGTTACTTTGTTACGGACTCTGTCACATTCCCGGGGTGCCTGAGCAAAGGCGAGATGCGTGGGTTTTGGCCGTCATCGAAGCGCGCGGCCTATGGGCCAGCAATGCGGACCTCTCGCTGCCCTTCCCCTCCGCGCCCGCGTTCCTGCTCCCTGGAGCGCCCTCCTCCTCCTCTCCCTCTTATTTCTCAGTGTCACGCCCGAAACAAGCCGCTCTTTCTTTCGCTTGTTCCAGCTCTCGTCGCCCCGCGCGCGGGATTTGATTGATGGGCGCGCCTTATTAAAGCGAAAATAGCCCCACCAGGTCGAACTAGGGCACCCGCGCGCGCGCGCTTCCTCCGTTTTACTGGAAAAATGCGCGTAAATTTCTAATGATCTTGTAAGGAAAGAAGTTAAGGCAGGAAGGAAGCGGTTTGGTACAAGAAGCGCCTGTCTGGCACCAAAAATAAAGTGAGCTAGGGGAGCTCCCGATAATTTCCGGAATTGCGTCACGCAGTGCGTCGCGCGTTGCGACGTCCTGATCGTTTTAGCGGTGGCTGTCAGTTTCCCGCTACGATAACTGAGCTCGAAACGAGCGCTACAGACGCGTCTGGAACCGATGTTTACACAGACGAGAGCGGAGGCTGGCTCCCAGCGGGAAGCTGCTTCTCGTTGCGGTAGGGGGTCCCTCCTAGCACGCAATTCGCGGCCTTGGCCGTATATAACAATGGGGTTACAGGAGTGCTCAGATATAGCAAATTTAGAACAGAGGCAAACATATTTATATAATTGGGTTCTATTGTACAGTTCGATATCCCATGTTCATCTGCTTTAAAAAAAGGAGGAAGAACTTAAAACAAAGAGGGAACAACAGAATTTAAGGTCACTCAGTTTTTAACCTTGCTCGTTACAAAAGCTTTTGCGGCATTTTTTTTTAATTTATTACCGAGGTCTCGCAAAACCGACTGGCTGCCCGAATGTGCGCTAAAGTGGCGCCGCGCAAGAGTATCAGCCCTGTTCTTTGTCTTCCTGCACTTCCTTTCATCTAGTGAATTCGTATTTTCAGAGCGAAAGTTGCGTGACGTACACTTTGAAGGAATTACAGAGGTGTAAAGCATATAAGCGAGAGAAATGTAACGTTGCTTGAACATATTGTAGGATTATAAGGTCCCGAAGAACGGCTGTTACTTCTGTCCTAAAACGAAAAAAAAAGAACTTTTTTTGTTCGTTTAAAAGGCCTAACCACGCCAGGTATCACATCTTTATTACAAGTAATTAGTGCACGCTATAGTTACAAAAAATCATGTGTTCGCTCCTCTCCGCACTTTCGAAGGCAAAAGTTCGATAAAATGGTCTCTCTCTCTCTCTCTCTCTCTCTCTCTCTCTCTCTCTCTCTCTCTCTCTCTCTCTCTCTCTCTCTCTAAAGGAAGGTGTATGGTCCCAAAGAACGGCTGTCACCCGTGTTATTACATGCTAAGTTTGCAGTAAATTACAGCACATCTGACCACTCAAAAATTTTATAGCCAAACCGACGCTCACCTCATGCACTACTATATATAATTCGCCAATCGCCGTTTTAAAACGAATGTCCTACGCCGCTGCTTTCGCAGCCGTAAGTGCGGCCGTACGGCGTTCGGAAAACCGATTTTAAACGAGCTTTAAAGAGAAGTTTTGAAAGCAATTTAGAGCAGATTTATTTTCAGAAATTAAACGATAACCCTACTCAACCTTGCTACATCAACTCTCCCAAAATAAAACGGTACGAAAACAATATTTATTTATCCTCTAACGCCGGTTTTCTCACCATCACTACGACAGCACGCTTGGCACAATTTTCGCTACACCTTATTCCCAGATTAAGGGCGAACAGTCTGAGAATATCGTCGGCAGCAATGTATTGGGAGATGAGAAGAATTACTTTTTTACACTTGCCTATTTTATTCAAAGGCCACAAAATTCGATGTGTATTTTGGGTCCTACATGAAAGATAATTGAGTCTTGAATAGAAACGGACGATAGCTTACTCTGGTGACAATAGCTTACTGTCAATAAATCAACAATATGGGCGTGCTAAAAAACAAGTTTACTTCGAACTTGACACTTTTACTTCTTTGCGCCATGCCGGATAATTACTGTACGGCGGATGGTCGAGCCGTGATAAAATAAACAGAATTGTGCACCTCCATATCCTCCAATCAAATAAGAGAAAACATTCGACGGAATGTTTCAACTGATATTCAGGACAACCCTACACGTTAGCTATAGAGTGTAACCCCTGAAACAGTTTGGGTGACATCATATCACATCCATCTGGAAATGTCAAGACCTTCCTGTACACAGTGTCTGCTCACTGAGAAGTTCTATTGGGCGTCTATATTGAAAGCCAAGCTTCATAATCAGGGCACAAGACTATGTACCGGTGATTTCGTCAAAAGTTCGTTGCTGAGATAACTGCGGGGTTATAACTATGAGAATGCGTTGGCATGTCATCGACGTAGCTGATATTCCGGTACAGTTATCTCCCGCTTAGAAACTGCAATTATTTCTCAGACAAGATTGCAGGCGTACAAGGACAGCACGAATTTACCCTATAGGAACGTCTGCCTAATAGACGAATATTTCCTGTGCCAATCCCAGAAACGAAAAAAGGACGTTTTTTGACGTTTTTCGCCGCATACTCAAGGCAGCTAAGCGACGTCGCAGCTCACACATGCGACGGGAGCGACAAAAGCGAGCGATGCGACTGGAGCGACCGCTACACACGGTGTTCACATTTGCACGCCACAAGAGCGACAGAAATCGCGTCGCTTCTGAGCTTTTGGCCACTCCAGTCGCAAGTATGAACGGGCCTTTATCGGGAAAGCGGAACAGCGCGAGCGTACAATCGCAGCTGAGGATCACCAACCACGTGCACAAGACGGCAGTTACATCTCAGAACGAAAGAATGCGTGCAAACAGAAAATCGCGAGGAAGACGCGTACTGCGCTACGGACGTTATCAGTCTCCCACACCGTGACAAACAAGCGACAAGCTTCGGAAGCATGCACGCAGCATCTCGAGAGCCAGCGCTCACCTGTCGACCACTGCTAGAATTGCGGTTGCATTTCGCTGCTTCCTGACACGGCGATATCATCGCTGAGGCGCTTGCAAGTAAACGAGAGGAGCTGAGAAGGGGAGTTGAACGGATGAGTGGAGTGATGAGTGGAACGCGTCCGCGGACCGCGTCCAGCTTTGAGTGAGGGAGAGTTGCAGTTCCTCCGTGAAACAGAATTTCGTTTCTATGCGGTGATGTGTCACGCCCCAAATTGAGAAGCGGGACCCTGGCCCCTTGCCGTAATAAGAACGACGACGAGCCACGACGCACTTCTTGCGTCAATGAAAAAGGAATTGAAAGGCAGTGTGCGTGCATGCGTGCGTTTGTGCGTGCGTGTGGGAGACTACACCCCTTCCCTGCCATCACATTATGTTCTGAATTTCCTAAAGTGAGGAGCTAACCGCAAATTTTTGTGCTTTTAAGTGCAGAGCACTGTAGGGGCTCGCCTTGTCGTCGTAGCTCGCTCGCTGGGCCCAACACGGCGTTCTGTCGTAGCGGCTGTCGTCGCGGCGTAACCCAGAGGCTTCGAAAGCCAAGCGGTTTAGATAGTCATGAGTGTTCTAAACTCGTGAATCACTGGCGCTTGGCATACATCTCCCCGTTGTTTAGCGCAAAAAAAAAAAAACTGCAGGTACATTTGAGGCAAAATATACGTAATTAACCGGAAGCGCCCGCGTTCATTTAGTTAGGAACGCTCGTTGGGTTGGTTTTTACCATAGTAAGCGAAAAAAGTGGCAGTACAGCGCCGGCACGTGCGGAAGGAAAAGCAAGCACAAAGGCAACAGAACTCCCGCTGGCGCAGTTTCAGGCAGGGGACGCGGAAGCACTGCGAAGGTGGGAAATTTGAATTGCATTGGGTGGTAGCAGTGAGCGGATAACGGCGCTACAGCCCGTTATGGCGAAACTGTTCTGCACTTCCGACAGCTTTTACACTGAGTTGATATATTTTTTTTATTTATTCGTTGCGTGCGCCGGGGCTTATCTTCGCGACATCGCATACAAAGAGACTTCCCGCGGTGGTACCGAAAAAAAATGCAGACGATTACCTCAAGGTGATGCCACGTAAAGCTTTGATATTACAGCTATAAGATTACTCCAAGGACAATATTACGGGCGATAAGTTGAGTAGTCGCATAGCTTTGACGCGGAACCTCCTCCTATTCCCCCCTTTCCGATTGGTGTAGAGCATGAAAGTTTTCGTTGCCATTTTTGGTCTATTCTTCGTGTGAACATCTGTCACGGGAGCGGGGCAAGGTAGCAATGGCGTGCATTTCTAGAGTTCCTATTTCCAATTAAACCAAAATCTACAAGACATAGATATTTCAATTTTGCCTCCTAGGCCAGGAAACAGGCCACAGAGCCTGAACACGAAACCGCAATCTTGACTTGTTATCTGAGTGCACCCTTTGGAAAGAATACAAATGTTTACACCATCAACGAGGGACTGTAGTCGCAAAAGGTTTGACCCCCTCCTCCCTTTCTTTTTTTCGAGGGCCTTTGCGAACGTTTTCGTGAAGTGACTTATGGTTACGGAGGAAAAGAAAAAAAAAATTCGCCATTGAAGATTCCTCACTACTCGGTTTTGAAAAGAGGTTGCAGCAACGAAAGCAAGGATCTTTGAACATTCCATTGTTTGGACTTTAGACTCTATCAAAGAGAAATAATAGAAAATAAGACTGATTAAAAAACTGTTGCTGGCACAGCAAGCAGTTGTGCTGGCGTGATCAAATAGCCAGACGGTGTGAGGTCAGTGAGGCTTTTAACATGCTCTCTTAATTGACCCGTGGCGAATACGTCAGCGTTCCGACAATCGCACCAACGGACGAGAAAATCGCGATGCTCAAAGAATCGCACAGTTCAGGAAAGGGCCGGGCGCGAAGTGTCGCTGTCCCTCTTGATTTTATGTCATGCTCCACACCGAACGTATCTATAAGCGATGAACACTTTGAATAGAATAATTGCAATTGTGCGCATCAGTGTGATTGTTGTTTCTTTTTTGTTTTTTGCAGTAAACCTTGTTCTTAATTAATTATGCAGCACACGATTTATGTATGTTCGAAACTGCGCCAACTCCAGGCCGAGGGGTTACAAGAGCCCCACATCAGAAGTAGACGCGTCTCGGTTTGATGCCCCAAAGTTTTTTTTTTTTTTTTTTTAGATATGCTCAGCAGCGCATGCGCCATGATACTGGCGACGCGCGCACAGGGCGATGGACTCGTGAGTAGTCCATCGCAGTGTGCGCCACACACAGACGGCGTGCTGTGCGCGGGGAAGAGAGTACCTTTTGTTTTTATTCGATTCCCTCACTTGCAGCCGTGAGCGAGTTACTTGGTGCGCTATCACGGTGAAAAATCGAGGTCGCTATTTCAGGGCGTGCGCGCTCGGCCCTCCCACTTAAAGGGACCCTGAAACACTTTCGATAAGCGATTTCACTTTTTCCTTCGCGTCTGGAACCACTGCGAAAGCTGTAGTTATTGCCAGCACGAAGCGGCACTGCGTGATTTGCTCGTCGCACCAGATACGCCTTCCATTTCGGCTTCGTTTTTGTGGCTTTTTTTTTTTTAAGTCGCTATCGAAAAGCGTTCATTGCTGCAACTGAAGGAAAACCGGCCAACAGCCGCTACATGGCCTCAGTGACGCAATTGGAGCCGTCGAAGAACGTCGAGATCGGGAAAGAGACAAAAATCTTTCGAGCGAGTTTCCAATTTATCTGGTGGGCATAGAGCAGTAATTTTCGGCTGAGGTACTTTGCGACCCCCTAATCTAAGTACTTGGTGTGTTGGGTGACTACGTTCTCCAAGCATTTAGATTTAAAAAAAAAAAGTTGAAAAAAGTGTTGCAGGGTGCATGCAACTGGGTTGGGTCTATACAGACCTCGTTTCACCATCCACACCGCTCACTAGAACCCCATTGACCATCCAGATGCGCACACCACAGCGTGCATCGCTCCTTCTGGGACGTGCAGACTCAGCGTGTGTACGATGTAGGCTAGAGGACGGATAAATGTCCATTCATAAGTCACCCCGAAGCTGGTGCACCAGCGACACGACACTTGGTAAACTCGTAAGATTTGCCGTACGCGTTACACTTGCGACATGCGAGTCTCGCGGTTTACGGAAGGGACGTGACATGCCTGTGCCGCCTGCAGTAGGTCACGCACGTACGCAAATATTCCGCGACACATGAAGCGTTCGTCTAATGGTTAGGGCTTACAACCGGTTTGGGAAAGGGAAAGAAATGCTTCCGGTAAAGCAACCCGTTGGGAAAGTGTTTCGTCATTCCGACGGCAAGCACTTCGTTGCGCCCTCCGTCGACGAGATCGGTTTGTCGATCAAACAAAAACATCCGCCACCGGCCGCACCACGTCCTTTCCCACGTGCTGTTCTGCCGGGCCTTCCACAGCGCAAATACCGCCGAACAGAGTCCTCCAATGTTTTCCCAATGAAAACAAAGGCGCGCACACGATGATGTGCTGTGTGATCTGTGGATGAGTGTGGTTAGATCCGCCAGCCGTGGCGAAAAGAAAAGAAAAGCAAGCCGTAAGAACGTGTCTACATAAATTATGAACTATTTACAAGTACATTCCCATTACCCTTGAAAGTACCTAACGGTGCGAGCGAAAATTTTCTCGCTACGTTATCGGCTACATGCGTAAGCCGAGAATCGCACTTCAACAGCTCGAGAATTCTAAGGCTACAGGAAAGTACCACGGCCGCTGGATGCGTGCGCTGTCATCCAGCGGCCGCGACATTAGCGCGGCTTTTTCGATAGCCGCAAAACCACCTCCAGCTTCCAATACCAAATTGAGGTACGGCGAACGGCGTGAATTTCGTCTTTTTTGCCTGAGCAGCCCAGCCGGACGCCAGTGCCCGGGTCCCTTCCGGTGGCGTAGCCTGAAAGGTAATTCTTCGGGGTGGGGTTGTTGATTGATGATTGATTGATTGTAGGGTTTAACGCGCCGACGCAACGCAGGCGATGAGGCGCGCCGTAGTGCAGGGCTCCGGATTAATTTTGACCGCCTGGGGATCTTTAACGAGCGCTGAAATCTCGTAAACACGGGCGTTTTTGCTTTTCGCCTCCATCAGAAAATGGGGATGGGAGGTTGTGCCTCCACCCTAATGTGATTATATATATAGCGAATCAGAATAGAAAATGAGGGGCTCGTTGAAATAAGACAGAAATAAGGGTTGGCAGTCAAAAAAACTTCGGAAAGCAAAGGGCAGGATGTAATAGGTAATTGAAACAGATAAAGAATTTGGAAAGAAAGAAAGAAAGTGGAGAAAAAATGCCCGCCAGGTAGGATCCGAACCCACGACCTCCAGAATACGCTTCTATTGCGATGACCACTACGCTACCAGCGGGGTTTATTTCCCCTCCACTTTCTGGGGTATTTATGTTAAGGTATTTTTGTTTCCTGCGCTTGGGGGTGGTAGCCAGTGCCACTCGGACTACTCGGGGTAAAGGGGACCTTCTTTTTAACCCCCGGGCCGTGACTCGAGTGTCTACGACATGTCGAGAGTGGTCGACCAGCATTGAACCCTCATAAGCTCCCTATGGCACCAAGACTACCAGAACAGAGGCCCTCGCTATGCATGTAGCGAATCAGAATGAGAAATGAGGGGCTCGTTGAATGAAGACAGAAAACAATTACACCGTCTTCCCGTAGGGGAACCCTGGGTGGTTTGCGAAGCAGCCATGGGGTCGACTGAAGTTCCCATTAGTTTTCAGTTCGTCGGTTCCGTTGACGTTCAGCATCGCGTGCCTTCGTTGTATCAGTAGCTTCTTGACGTAGTTTGAATGAGTGAAGGACATAAGGCGCGTTCGTAGCACATGCTTCCGTCTCGGTTTGTAGCGCAGTGGGAAGAGCGCCACGTACCTCCCGTTTCGCGGCCAGACAGTCGTGGGATCGAAACCGGGCGCCGCCTAACTATTTATTTTTATAGTGGACTGCGCTGACGTCAGTCCAAACGCTGACGGGGCTGAAGAGACGCTCATGCGCAGTAGAGTGCTGACGGCGGACAAGGGAGGGAGGGACACAGCCCCGAGCATGAGATGATCCGCATCTAACAAGGATTGGCAGTCAAGAAATATACCTCGGAAAGCAAGGGGAAGGATGGAATAGGTCATCGAAACAGACAAGGAATTTGAAAAAAAAACAGAAATAAAGTGGAGAAAAAATGCCCGCCGGGTGGGTTCCGAACCCACGACCTCCAGAATACGCGTCTGGTGCGATGACCACTACGCTACCGGCGGGGCTATTTTCCCCTCCACTTTCTGGGGCATTTATATTAAGGTATTTTTGTTTCCTGCACTTGGGGGTGGTAGCCAGCGACACTCGGACTACTCGGGGTGAAGAGGACCTTCTTTTCAAACCCCGGGCCGTGACTCGAGTGTTTACGACATGTCGGGAGCGGTCGACCAGCATTGAACCCTCTTAAGCTACCTATGGCACCAGGAATGCCAGAACAGAGACCCTCGCTACATATTGCACATTCAGATTTGAGCTCTCCGTATGCAAAATTGGCTGAAAGCGAAACCAAAACAGTCTCTCAAAGCTAGAGTAGAGACTGGTGGTGCAATCTGCCGGTGTTTCATGCAACTGCAGGTGCTAGATTGCGCTCATACATGGAGGAAGAAAAAAAACTAATAACGAAAATGGCGCTTTTTGGTCGATCGACGCCACCAAAGCAAATCATTTTCATGTGTTTAAAAAGAGCTGTGACACTTTGATTTTCGCTTTACGAGTTTATGAAAGACTAAGTTATCATTCGCCACCGTTATTTCTGCCTTGACTTTTCTGTTTTCTTCTTTATTTAACTCGTACATTCGATGTGCAACAGGTTGCACGCATTGCACGTCAGGACAATGTTGAACCTTTGTGACTACATTTGGCTATTCTAGTACACTGTATTTTGGCAGAACACATTATTTCAACTTCCTCTTTCTTTCTATTGAAATTAGGGGTCTATACGGGCGAAGCCTTTAGGGGCTGGGGCTGTTGGCGTCTCCTGCTGTCGTCATTGCAATCGTCGTCTCGTGTAGTCACGGTACTAAAACACCGGGAAACTCGTTTACGCCTCGCGCTGGAACGTAACGCGTACTACAACAAAATCGGTACACTTGTTTACGCCTCGCGCTGAAGCGCTTCGTAACGCGAACTAAAAAAACACGGGAACACTCGTTTACTCCTCGCGCTAGTGAGCTTCGTGCTTCGAAGACAAGAGACGTTTACAGCGAAGCTGTATACCTCTACCTCCAACGGTTTTATCTTTGTTCGCAAGAACGCCAAGCCGCCACACTGCATGCTTCACCCCTCCCCAGGTTTCACGTTAGGGGAGACGGCCCGGGATTTTTTTATTGCTAATAAATAATAAACAATCTCTTGAGATGCCCCTGACGCCTCTGCCCTCGAAATTATTTAGTGGATTGCGGCAAATGGGGACAAGCAGCACCGATAGCACGTTGTTGTTTCTTTTGTGCAAGGCTTCCTTTCCCCTGAAAGATTTCAAAATCTAAATCAATGCCTTAAGGGCTTGCCAAGGTAAAGTTCTTCAGGCCTGTCCAGTGCGACTTCCCAGGAACGAACTGCTTAATTGGGCACTTACCGGTGAAGGGAATAATTTGCTCGTGAACGCAGTTGTTTGGTGAGCACGGCAGAGTGAAGCAAGCGTTTCTAGTGATCTCAAGGAGAGAGCGGACTTTCCATTGTCGATCGTCCTCTTTACCTTCATCGTAAACAGCGAGGCACACACACACACACACACGCACACACACAATACAACACACACACACACACACACACACAACGCACACGACACAACACACATACAACAAACACACGAACACACATAACACACACACACAACACAACAAACACAGCACACACCCATACAAAACACACTACATAACCTACACACACAACACGTACACACAACCCAACACACACAACACACACAACACGCACACACACTGTCTATGACATCATGTTTCATGGTTTTTTCACAACTTAGCCCCTGTGTGCAATATATTGCACATCTGATAACTTTTCAGCGAGACGCCATAGCAAATAAAGAATGACATCAGTATTATCTCTGTACTCTAATAAATTCTATTATTTAGAAAAATTAACTGTTTTTTACTGTTCCATGTTTCGGGTCCCAGGAGGTAGCGAATCAGAATGGTAAATGAGGGGCTCGTTGGCAATCAAGAAAGCCAAGGAAAGCAAAGGGGAAAGTATGGTAGGTCATTTTAGACTTCATGAAACAGCTATACACACACACACACATATATATATACTGTATATATATATATATATATATATATATATATATATATATATATATATATATATATATATATATATATATATATAGAGAGAGAGAGAGAGAGAGAGAGAGAGAGAGAGAGAGTTCTAGGAAGTCAACAGTATATTTTATACGTTTCCTTCAAAGGAAGAGAAGGAAACATCTATCAATAAAAATTTCAAAAGGGGAGGGGGGGGGGAGGCGGTCTCCCTTCTATACGACGTACCCGATGTGCTGAGCGCATCGAACTCGACTGCGGTCATTGTCCGGAGGAGGAGATGGCGCCCGCGCTTCGTCCGTCCACGCCGCCTGCCTCCTCTTCCTCGTTCGCTTCTTCCACATTCTTCTCTGCATGTCTGTCTATTTACTGACCTCCCCGTTCCCCTCCTTTCCTGTTACGTACCGTTTCACGTTTTGGCTTCTGCTCGCTTCGTCAGTAGAGAGACAGGGCGCCTTGAACTTGAAATAGAGAGAGCGCGAAATCTCGAAACGTCCACCGGCTCACGTTGCAGACTTGAAGGAGATACGCGTGAACAGAGAGAGAAGGGTAGACGAAAAAATCTTCAGCTGGGAGAGCATCCTCCCCCAAGCATGCCGGGAGGATGGAGCTAATTCGGGCTAGGCAGCGGGGCAAAGCGGCGAGCTGTATAGTTGCCAGTGCCACTCGCCTGCGTATTTGCGTTGTCCCCAGTCCATATTAGTGTTGTACTTTTCGATCAGACGTTTGTCGGAAATGATGTAGTCATATTGTCACGTGGATATTTATCAAGCAGCGATCCCCTTCTTGCGGTGTGCGTGATCCATGGTGTAAGAGTGGCGTGATCGCCGTGCAGTGTTTAATCCCCAGCGAGTGTTACGTTCCCTCTCCTTGCCAGCCAGGTGTTCGAAGACGACGACGCAAGTGTGTGGGTCCACCGCTCGCGGGCCAGAACGATTCAGCCATCTTCGCTGAGACTCGCCCTGCTGCCTGTACTCTTCGGTGTAGCGCTACGCCTAATAAATAGGTACATCGCCATCCTGCAGCTGTCTGCACCTCCGTCTACTAAGACGCAACAATATTTATAAAGGTCTGCCAAAAAAGGTTACCAATTAATACAACCGTAGTTTGTGGGACATCGCTGGATCGCATTTCAACAAAGTGTGTTGTCATTTTTTTTTTCAGTAAAATTATATAACTATTTTGGGGGTGTAAATATTCAGCACCGGCTCAAAACATAATGTGCCTGACGTACTTGTTGTTTTGTTGCCTGTAAATATAAATTCTGTTCGATCTTTTCATGCTGAATTGGCCTGCCAAAACGAATTATTTGCAAGCCTTGCAACCTACTGCTTTTCGCTACATGACAGCATCTTGATAACATGGACATTTTATCAAATATTGTGGGAGAAGTCTACATGCAGCCATGCATCATCGAGAAGACTGACGAATATTTTTTGATAATATAACGCAGCAAGATGACGCTGAAAACTAAATAAAGTTGGTCAGTTTCGAATAGCCTATACGACGACGCTGGCGTGACGTATACTACCTTCTTTGAGAAGCCAGGCAAAGACAATATTACGGCGAAACATATATTGTGCTGTCTGAGCCGCTCCCAGTTTGTATTCCGACATCGATATAAAATAGACAAGCAACCGTAAGCAAGCACACCAGCGCCGCTAAAAAAAAAATATGTGCTTCATGAGTATATTACACCCTCCCTCGATCTTCATTTGAGGTCAAACTAATAATAACCACCTTCAGTGTCATTTTCTCTGTTTCTCTTGAGAAATCACTCATTTAATCTGTTAAAACACCACAAGAGTGCAACACATAGTGTCATGTGCAATGTTTTCGTATGACGGTGAGATGCCCCTCGTGCATCAAACATGTGAACGTGGAGCAGGATATTTTCACAAATCCTCCACGCACCAACGCTTCGCCCTGCATGCGGCGGAGTACACAGATGCGACCATAGCGGCGTGTGGCGACCAAAAGAGTCCTATCCCACTTTAAGACGTTTACTGGGTCAAACCAAGGTGTTTTCTTTCAACCCTATTCTTGCGCGTGGGCACCCACCACGGCCGAAGAGTGACCGAAAGGGCACCTCCGCGATTGTCGGTGCACCTTCACCTATTGTGGGAAAGCTAATGAGCCGTGACTATAAACGTCAGGGACAGCAGGTGTATCCTTCCCGAAGCGTACGGGCGGAGCCGAGGGCAGTTCCATCGCTGGCGGCCGTTCTCAGGGCCATTTCCGCCGTCCAGCTTTTTTCCGGTCCGAGTCCCGAGACGGAAGAAACGTGTCCTTGGGGCTTTTGATGAGTTCCAGCCGCATCTCGCACGTGCGCCGAATATGTGGCGCGCAGTAAACGCGTAGGGCGAACAGCAGCGGAAACTTTCACGCTCTTCGTCTCGAACTCTTCAAAGAGGACCGCCTGTGGTGTTTCCTCTATTTCCGAGCGAAAAAAAGAAAAAAAAAAAGAGGGAGGGGGGGGGGGGGGGGGCATTGTTGGCCTGATCGGCTGTTGGTCCGATGGTCCGATCGGTCGAGCCCGTCCTCAGAGGGCCGCGGTTAGCCGAGGGGGCTCCCTCGGGGTCGTAAAGCGGACCTCGTCGGACCGGCGCCTCGTGAACCCCTCCTGGTCGGGCGACGAGCGAGGGAACCAGCTGGGCCGCACGTGCCGCCCTCGCCCCCGTGCGCGCGTGCCGCATGCATGCGCCGGCCGAAGGCGCGGGCGCGCTTTCAAGGAGCACGCTTTGTGCAGTGCCATTCAACCCGACGTTACCAAGAACTAGGGTCGGCTGCGTCTGCGCAACACCCACACACATCCGCCTCTCCAGTAATCATGATAATCGTTGTCGTACTCATCATCATCATCATCATCATAATCATCCCACCACTGCCACCACCATCATCGTCGTCATCCGCCTGCAGTTGCACACTACACGTCGAACCGCTCCTATTATCCGCCATCCAAATCCTCAATTTGCGTTCAGGAATTTCGACCTCTTCACATCATCCGATGATGACTTAATCTACGAAAGTACATGATAGATTGTCGAGAAATTGGGTTTCCATAAGTTGCGATCACAACTCGTTTGGCCTTTGCTAAAAAGCATAGCCTCTTCCCTTGTCTCTCAGCTGAAATAGTGACATATTGGAGCTCGCAGCAAGTATAGGCAATAGTTACAATGGCAGATTCAGTATACTCTCCCCACTTTCGATCTCATCCTCTGGCAGGCATTCAGTTTAGGGTGCCTCTGTACGCGCCGTTACTCACGCGGTCGACTTGTTTGTCTTGTGTGCTGCATTTCCTGGCCACGCTTTTATCCTACTTTGAATATAGTTGTCTCGTACGCCAGTGTGTTCTGTAGCCATAGCCGTGACGCCTGTCATCACCGTTTCCATGACCTCTTGAGCTGACCTCAGTTTTCTGGTTAGGAAGGCTCCAAGTTTGTGTCTCGTAAGTCATCATCGGAAGTATGCATTGACCTTCCTTTTTATGAGACGAGTTCAAGTAATGTTCATTACTTGAGTATGGTTACTGAATGCACCCATCGCTTACTAGTTTAGAGCCAGATTTTTTTTTTTTTTTTTTTGCTTGGTTTGAATAATTTGGCCAAGGTAATTATATTCGTCCACTTCTAGTATTCCTCCCCACTTGGATGTCTGGCATTACCTTTCACTGCATCAAACTTGTATTTAAACGTACCGTTCAGCTTTCCGAATGCAGTTCGCGCACTTTACTTTGCAGGACTTCCCGGCCTTGCAAGACGATGTCGCCCGTGAATCTCCTCAGCACTATCGGTTATCTTGGGATTTTAAGCAACCAAGTCACGGACCCACAACGACTCCTTGGGCATTCCTTAATCTACGAAAGTACATGATAGACTGTCGAGAAATTGGGTTTCCATAAGTTGCGATCACAACTCGTTTGGCCTTTGCTAAAAAGCATAGCCTCTTCCTTTGTCTCTCAGCTGAAATAGTGACATATTGGAGCTCGCAGCAAGTATAGGCAATAATTACAATGGCAGATTCAGTATCAAAGCATGACACAAAAGGAGTCTAAACTACGCAAAAGTCTGATCTGATTATGATGATTGATGATGATGATTGCTATTGGTTTCCCCTTTGAAGCGGGGTGATGACATGTCATCTTACCAAAAAGAACTAATATAACCATGTTTTACACTCTTGGTTTAATACTAGCGCTGCTTAGGGCAGGCACTACAGCTTATTAGGCCCGAAATACTTTTTTTCCCCTGTTACAGGTGGTAACTGTCCTAGGCAATATTACCCTCCCTGCTTTTCGTCCACCAGCATTCTAATCTTCTTTTCGTCCCCTCGACAGCCTTGAAGTTAACTTCCTCTCTGATACCCTTAAAGCCTAGGGCTTCTGGAAGCCCAATATTCCCTTCATGTAGATTTGGATGGATACCCTCGCATTTTCTCTCTCTCTCTCTCTCTCTCTCTCTCTCTCTCTCTCTCTCTCTCTCTCTCTCTCTCTCTCTCTCTCTCTCTCTCTCTCTCTCTCGCGCGCGCGCGCGCGTTTTTTTTTTGTTTTTTTTTTTTATTACCGCTTACACTATAGCGGCCGATTGCGCAAATGGGTGGGGGTGGATGTTATGCGAGTGGGCCCTCTCACCGCACGCCCAATGAAGACGTCGCATTTGATGGAGAAATAAGCGAATTCCGAGGCCGTAACTCGCGCGAAAGAAAACACGGCCTTGCGAGTAGCTTAGCGGAATACCGGAAGTAGTTCAGAGGAGGGCGGGGCGTTTACTTTTTTGGCCCAACAGGCGCGTCATTTGGCAGACCTCCCGCGAACATCGCGGTTATGCAAACAATTCACCGCGTGAGTTACGCCCAACAGGCCACCGTACCGCCGCGTTGTTTGATCGGAGCCGGCTCTCAGGCGGCTGCAGCCTGCCTCTGGTGCGAGGCTGTTCGCAATGTTTGCCGAAATCACATTTGGACGATACGCTCAGCGCTTCTGCAGAGAGCGTTCAGGTCGGCCTCTCAACTTTCTGCACTCCATGATAGACTACACCTGCACCTCCCCATATTTAGAAACAGCCGCAGGGGCGGATCCAGGTTTTTTTTTTCAAAGCTTCTATCGGTTATGATGATGATGACGATATTGATAAGGAGGAGGAAATAGTAGCGTGTTTTATTCACTGAATTTTTCGAAAACCATTAATACAATAAATAGAAACAAAACCATCAACTAGACCTGAGAGGTCATCTTCTTGGGGGTATAAATTCCAAAATCGAGGGGAGCGGGGTTCGGGACGTCTGGACCCCCCCTCTGGATCCGCCAATGAACAGCCGGTTCAGTCAAGATTGCCCGTCATGTAATTCTAGGCCCATAACAGTTAAGAAACGTTATAGGTTCACAAAAGTTGTCGGTTAACTCTTATCCCTATCTCCTTCCCTTTGGCCCCTTTCATCAGCATCTCCACCCCGCATCATCTTCCTCAAACATTTCGTGACCCAACATTCTCAAGACAGCGCATGGTTCCAACGTTCTTTCTTTCACAATGTCATCTCTGTCTTCACCTCGTATGTATGTATGTATGTATGTATGTATGTATGTATGTATGTATGTATGTATGTATGTATGTATGTATGTATGTATGTATGCAAGCCTGCATGCATGTATGCATGTATCCATGTATGTATGTATGTATGTATGTATGTATGTATGTATGTATGTATGTATGTATGTATGTATGTATGTATGTATGTGTCTGTCTATAACAACTATCAACCTTGACGTAGAACCGTAAGATAAAATTAAATCGTTAGTTGGTGGGGGGGGGGGTCAGTCGCATGCAAATGCTTAAATATAAATGACAAAGATCGAAAAATCTCAGCGCAGAGGAACCGAAAAACCTTCAATTTGGTTAGGCCTCAGGTCATAGCTTGTAGTGCCTCCCCCCTCCTTTATTTACCTGTGCTCTTTCTTTTGTAAGGGGATTCAGTACATGCAGCGGCAGTGACAAGATGCCACATTGTGAACAGCGATTGGGGATAGGCTTTGGGGAGGGATGAGCTTACGGACAGCCTGGAAAAACAAATTTGGGTGGAAAGGTTAGAATTATCCCATCCTCCTCTTCCGCTAGCTACGTTCCTGCTTTCGAATGTTTTATTGGTATGCCCTGTACGTTTTAACGGTAATTGACCTACGTTTTTGCAATTAGAATAATGTACGAAAACAGGCTTCAAAACTTGCCAATCCTTAAATCTTTCGTTTTATTTCTGAATCACCATTACGAATAGCTTTCTTACAGGTGCAGGAGAAGGAGGAGTAAAAAGAACGGAAAGGCCGGGAGGTTAACCAGGTGTATATAGAGCTCGGTTTGCTACCCTGCACTAGGGGAGTGGGGTTCCGGGGATAAAAGAGAAGGCAGCAAAGAATAAGCGACACGTAAATTTGTTACGGACGCAAGGACAAGGACATGTGTGTTCCAGACACGCGGCTGGGGCATGCAATCGGCCTTGTACGCAAGTTTATTTCGCTATAAAGTTGGTTTTACTGCCAAGCATTTACTTTCTTGATGCGAGAAATTATGCGAAAGAAAGTCCTATTGAGACAGCCTTCGTTGTGGAATCCAAACAAGCGTTCTCTGCCGGTCGGAAATCTGCGTTATCGATGGCTGCTGTCAAATAGTGGTGTGCTTGCAATGCCTGCAGTTTAGGAAAAAATTCTGCCGGTGGAAAATTTTAAGCCAGTGCCTGGATTAGAGCTTTGAGCCCATATGTCGCTGGAAACCACTCTTGTAATACTTCGAGCGTTAAAATATAAATCCAGAATTTGTAAACTACGGCCCAGTTATAGCTAGACATAAATAATAACGGACCGTATAAAGTCACAAAGGTCACAAATTAGTGGGCAAAGTTTAAAGAAGGGTCCGATGCGAACTTTTACGAGCTTTACTTCCTCGTTTACCGGTTCGTGGCGCAACGGGGTGCCTGTGTTCCATTGCATCTGTGGACCCCACAATTTTCTGAAAATAGAGGGCTGCAGAAACAAGACTTGAAGGCATATGAAGAGACCATGTGTTTTCCGATAGAACAGTACACAAATAACGCCGCGTCTGTTTATCTTTGAATATTGAAGTGACGATCTGAGAGCAGACAAAGGCGCCTCACAACGTACCATATGACGACGAGCGAACAAGTTGAAAAACAAGTTGAGAAACCGAGTTGAAAAGCTCCTTACTAAGTTGGAACCTGCCCCCCCCCCCCCCCCTTCCGAGCGCTCCCTCTTTCGGTAACGATCTTCCTATCCCATGCTCTTCCTCGGACGCCCATACACGAACTTACATCAAAGCCGCTGTATCAGCCGCGTCGCGCTCAATGAAGGGCTCAAGTTGTGGGCCCTGTCGAGTTGTTTGTTGTTATCTGCCGCTTCCACCGTAAAATATCGCCGCACATTCGACACTGCGTGTACACGCCGCGTATATACACACACATGTCTCGACTGAAACGATGTATGAAAGGAAGGTTGCGACGCGGGCTCTCCCCTCTCGATCCAGACCCTGCGATGCTTTACAAGGCAACGACGGCGGCTGCTTGAGGGACGAAGACGCTGCCGCCTCGGGGTTG
The DNA here is from genome assembly GCF_048455015.1 of Haemaphysalis longicornis. Taxonomy (NCBI): domain Eukaryota; kingdom Metazoa; phylum Arthropoda; class Arachnida; order Ixodida; family Ixodidae; genus Haemaphysalis; species Haemaphysalis longicornis. Next base: position 256,371,577 of record NW_027526295.1, on the reverse strand, counting down.
CGGAGTAGTTGCGGCAAGAGCGGGGCCCCGAACGGGTCGGGTTTCTCCCGCCAGACGCTTCATATCGCTCGTCGACGATGCACTCCTCTCCCCCACTCACGCTGTACACACGGGGCGCACCGCAGAGCCCATTCAAGACTTCGTCGAAGCACAGCCACTCATGGCATCACTCAAGGAAGTGCCTGTACCCCTTGGGACCATGACGAAAGAGGCCTGCTTGTTCCGCAGGAGACAATGCATTGGCGCGCGTTTTGTATTTTGTTCTGTGCGAGTACACACGAGTTGAGAAACGGCCTTTTCTTTTCTTTTTTTGCTCGCGCAAGTTTAATTTAAAGTTTCATCTGGATGATGGCTTCGTATACTCTTCTTCGCGATAAACCTTTTTGACAGAGTGACAGGACAGTAGCTACCGGAAGCTGGGAGTTCATAGTGAGTTCCTCCCCTTAGTTTGTTGGCGTACAGCATAGTGGGGTGCCGTCAACCGTCTATGCTATCGGGCGTTGGAAATCCCTTAGTAAATTTCTCATTTATTAACACAGATTCATTCGTAAAGAAAAGCAATTCGTTTGCCAATATACCAAACATTTTACGAGTAGGGGGTTACCTAACAAGACTCGTTTTTAATTATAACTCAAAAAACAATGTGTCCGTTAGGACTGCATTAATCATGCTAGGTCTGAGTACGCGACACGATCTTTCTTCCCACAGAGCAGCTATTTTTTATGTCGAAGTAGTGCGCGAAATGCTTGAAAAATTCTAACTTATTTAACCCACATTTCTTCGACACCACAAAATCCTATACAACAAACGATCCTGGCAATTATGTTTCTTAACAAAAATGGTGCGCATGGTGAAAATAAAACTCTTCCTCCAAACTACGTTCATTGCTCGTCACACACCGAAGATCCCCTGCCGATGCGATCAACTCCAGACAAACCGAGGCGATGTCTCCGCACAATTTGTCCTGTCGCATAGGAGCTCGCATTCGTTCCGGGCGGCCTTCCAAGCCAGACCTCGCTTCCCGAGCGGGTGACAGCGGCTTGGCGGGAGCGACTCACCAGTTGAATCCACGGTCCCTGTGCACGGTGACGGCAAATCCGAACATGGAGCCGTCCGGTCCCCGGTGCACGAGCGCCGAAGGCAGGTCCACGTTGAACGCCCATGCCGGCGGGCACGTCCGCGGCACCAACAACAAGCAGAGCAACGGGCCCAGCCCGTGCCGGAGGAGGGCACGAGTCCGCATCTCTCGGCGGCGAACGACGACGAAGCCCGAGAGGAGCGATGCGCTCCGAAGGCCTCCTCCACCGCGCGGGGGAGCTTCTCTGCCGCGGCCGCTACGGGCGACGACTGAGGGGGGCGGGACGTACGTACAGGGCAACGAGCGACGCGCGCTGATTTGCGGCCGCCTCCGTCCCAGCTTGCTTCTTCGCGACTTCTTGCGCTGGCCCTCCGTTTTGAGAGACCCTGCTGCCGTGCGTTCTGCTGGCAGTTTCCGCGCATTCCTTTATTTTTCAGATATTTTTGAAACTTATGTGGAACACCGGAAAAGAAAATCTTGTCGCGTCCTGCCCCTATTTCCGATTGCGCTTCCGTTTCGACATTTCCTTTTGGATCTTTATATATATCTGGGATGCCGTATTTCTGTGTCCGTTCTTTTTCTTATTATTTTTTTATAAGATTTGGAAGCCATCTGCTGTCCAGGTTTTTTCTTTCGCTTTTCACTGGATCCCAGAAATTACTTTCCCAGTTGCCATGTTCTAAAAGTTGCGAAAATGACACATACTTCTGATCCGAGACGTCATGGAAGAACCAAAAATGTGAATGACATTTCTTAATTGAAATATAAGCACAAGTTTAGTGCGCTCTATGCGCTCTGCTGGGATGTTCTGCTGGGATGTGAGGGGTTCTTCCATTACGGTCTCAACTTGCTGCAGCAAGTTTAAACCACAATGTCTTTCATTGTCATTCACACAATGGAAGGGTAAAAGAGATGTTGTAGACCTTCAAAACCTGAAACCATTGTCATTTATTACTTAAGCTTAAGTCATTCACAGCAAATAGTTTAAATTTAACAAGTGTTGAAAGACTGCAAGAAAAGCGTTAATAACATGACTTGAAAAACTGGGGAATTGCATTTAACGGGAGTTAACTGACATGTTAAGCCCTCAGCGCATTGTCTATCAGTGCTCCAAAATATGACATTCGTTTCAGCCGCCGCCACAGGACTAGAAACCGCTTCTCTGAGACCGCATCTTTGTCCACTTTCACAATTCAAGCGGAAGGTACCCCGCAAAGCTCTGTCATCTCACCACTGCTATTTAACCTCGCCATGAAGGACTTCCCACCGAAGTTGCAGTCGATTCCACGTATTAAACCCGCGTTATACGCGGATGACCTCCCCGTCTGGACGCCTACTGGTTTTATTGGAGAGCAGCAAGGCGTCTTGCAGCAAGGGGTTACCATTACCGTTCACTACCGCCAGACACAAGGCCTCTGCAGTGCGGACCCGTTAAAATCGGCTTTGCTGATGCTCCACTCCAAGTCTCCTCACAAACCTGCGCAAGACCTACCTGAACCTCAGTTGACCATTGCAGGGCAGCCAGTCCCCAATGCAGGGATGCCAGTCACGATACCCAAAACGGCTCTGGACTGCACACAGTTTCCCCAGTACATAAAACCCTATCGCAACTGATGCACCTTCTGCAGAGCATCTCAGCAAAAACGCCCGTGTTGTCGAGATTTCAGCACACGTTAAAGATCCCCAGGTGGACAAAATTAATCCGGAGCCCTCCACTACGGCGTGCCTCATCGCCTGCGTTGCGTACAATCAATCAATTTATGCAGCGCATATCGCACCGCCGTCGATGTCTAAAAGAACAAGATACCCTCGGAATAGTGCAAGCTTTGCTTATTAACCGCATTACCTATGGAATCCCATACCTCACTCTCAAAACAACAGACAAGGCTCGGGTCAACAGTATGATTCGCCTAGCGTACAGAACTGCGCTTGGCCTCCCCATTGCCACTGCGACCCAAAAACTATTCGCTTTTGGAGTTCACAACAAGTGGGAAGAACTGCAAGAAACAATCACTAAGCTCAAGGAATAGCTATTGCCCTGGCCGCCACTTCCCGCCCTTAAACAGTCACTATTGCAACGATTGGCAGACAGCCCGCCGAAACTACCAGATTGGCCGCATCTCTCTATCAGCCCCACTTATCCTCAAAACCTTCTCGACGACCCCTAACATCCGCATCATGTGGGCTTCTGGACATGCCGCTACCCCCAGTAATGAAGCGGCTCACGCCGCGGTCAGTGATTTTATACACCGAGCCCTTGGCGACGGTGGCCAATTTCTACCCCTGCCCAAACCCGAAGACACCTCGGAACCCATCCACGAGGACAGCGAAACCGAAAGGCCCCAGTCCGACCGCAACAACACCGCGAACAAGGCCATCGAACCACAACCCAAGCGCCGCGCGCGAGAGAACACCAAAGAAAGAAGACTTCTCGCGCGTCTCGACCACCAACAAGATCGACAGGACAGACTCGAAGATGCCGTAAAGTCACATGCCGACCGCCTCACGGCGCTGGAGAACACGTGTCAACAAATGATGCACACCATGCAGAACATCCAATCTATGGTGCTTCCAATTCGCGCCCAACTGCAACCCGAAAATGCACCGCCACCTCCGCCACCGCCGATGATACAACCGGACCAACAGCCACCATACGCACCCGCCCATGGCCCGCAGCCCCAGCTCATCACGCCCACGTCTAAGAACGCCCGGCGACAGTGGTCCACCGCGCCATCTTACGGTGTGGCAGTGGAACGCTAACGGAGTCCATAGCAAGAGAGCTACACTACAGCAGTACTTAAACCAAGACCCCCAAAAAAGCCCAGACGTCATTCTCGTCCAGGAAACACACAGTGAAACCCCCTTCACACTCCCCGGCTACCGCACACATACCAGCCTGCCCAGCGCCCTAACCGCCGGCAAAGGCGCTGCCCAAGGCGTGTGTACCTTAGTGCGCAAAGGCCTGACTTACATCGAGCATGAACTCAGCCTGAACAGTGCTATAGAACATACGGCCGTAGAAATCGTCACCGGTCGCAAGAAAGCTAAGGCCAGTCTCTACATAATCAACATCTATAGCAACCCGAAGCAATATCAACAGCGATTCCGCACTCTCCTACACCGGGCCGACCATCTGGCTCAAGAGGAAGCAATCCGGCTGTGCGGCGACTTGAACGCCCCCCACACCGCCTGGGGCTATCCCAAGACCACAGCAAAGGGCCACAGCCTCTTTGACGAAACGACGGAGGCGGGATACACTCCTCAACGACCCGGCCATCCACATCCGGCATGGGATGTCCGTCCAACGCGACACTAACCCCGACCTTACGTTCTACAAAGCCCCCAAGGACCGCACGAGAGCCACATGGCGGAATACCGGGGAAACGCTCGGCAGCGATCACTGCATCCTCGAAGTTCTTGTCCCGCTGAAGGATCGCCTACCAACCCCGAGAGCGCAACAACTCACGGACTGGCAGCAATATCGCCGCCACCTCGATGCCAGCCTTCCGCCTACCATAGAGGACATTGACGACTGGACACGCGCTCTGCATTCTGCCACCCACGAGGCCACTGCACTGATCCCCATCGACGCAGACGCCCCGCTCGCCGACAGCCGCCTCGCTCATCTCACAGAAGCCAGAGCATCTATACGAGCCCGCTGGAAACGCCAAAGACACAACCGAAGTCTCCGCAAACGTCTGGCGCAGCTCAACCGCGAGATAGAGGCTCACAGTGCAACCCTCTGCCGCCAACATTGGCACGCCATTTGCGAAGAGGCCGATGGCCAGATGCACAAAAGCCGCACATGGCAATTACTTCGACATCTCCTCGATGAGAGCAAGACCAAGAGCACGCAACGGCATGTCCTCGCCCGCACCCTCCACAAAGCGCTGCGTGAGCTCGGCGACTCAGTGGTCCGTAAACGCCTCGACGACAAATATCTCCCAGCCACGCCCCCAGACCCCCTTCCGGACTACGTGGGGGCACCTAACCAGGGCGTCGACGCGGACATCGAGGAATGGGAGGTGCGGGCGGCACTCCAGAAGCTCAACTGCAGATCGGCAGCTGGACCGGACAAGGTCACCAACAAAGCCCTGCGAAAAAGACCGACGGCGCAATCTCGGCGCTCACAGCCTACTACAACAAGTGCTGGCAATCGGGCAAGCTACCCCCACAATGGAAGAAAGCGCGCACAACGCTCATCCCCAAACTGGGCAAGCCTCCATACATCGATCACCTCCGACCGATTTCCCTTACATCCTGCCTCGGTAAGCTGCTGGAGCACGTTCTCCTCAATCGCTGGCAGACGTACCTCGAAGAAGCCGACCTGTACCCCGACACTGCTGGGCTTTCGGACTAAGCTCAGCACACAAGACGCAATGCTCCTCATTCAACACGAGATCCTGAACCCCCCCGCCGGATCCCTCGACAACTACGCTCTACTGGGCCTGGATCTTCATAGCGCCTTTGATAAGGTGCACCACTCAGCAATCCTCGCGCAGGTCTCGCACCTCAACATGGGACATCGCACTTTTGCATATGTCAAAGACTTCCTCGCTAACCGCACGACACAAATCGTGGCCGACGACATCGAGCTCCCAGAGAAGACCCTGGGTAGCACCGGCACACCCCAAGGATCAGTGATATCCCCCCTATTGTTTAACCTAGTCATGATAGGAGTTGCCCGCAGACTGGGCAGCCTCCCAGACGTCAAACACACCATTTCCGCGGATGATATCACCATATGGAAGGCCGGTGGCAGCGACAGACAAATCGAAATCACGCTGCAGCAAGCTATTGACACCGTGGAAGAGCAACTCCAAGGTACGGGACTCCGGTGCTCCCCGGCAAAGTCCGAACTGCTCAACCTACCACCCCCTGGTACGCGCAACAATCGTGAAGCACCCCCTAACATCAAGCTGAAGACGAAGGACGGCACCCCCATCCCGGAAGTCAAGTCCATACGGACTCGGCATGTACATTGACGCACTCCGCCACAACGGACACACGTTACAGCGCCTCAACGCCAAAATCACCACGGCCATGCAACTCATCCGCAAGGTAGCCACACGATATGCCGGCATGAGAGAGACCAGTCTCCTCCGGCTAGTTCAGTCTTTCGCCGTTAGTCACGTCGCATACGTGGCGGCATACCACAATTCGAAGCCGGCAGAGCGTCAGAAAATAGACGCCCTGATAAGGAAAGTATACAAGACAGCGCTCGGTATCTACACGTATACCAACACGGAGAAACTCCTCGACCTAGGCGTTCACAACACGCTCGCCGAGATCGCCGAAGCCCAGCGAGCCACACAGTTCGTAAGACTCACCCAGACAAAGACAGGCCGCGCAATCCTGGCCCTCATCGGTTACAACCCCCCCGGCCACATCGGCCCTACACCCACCGGCCCACTGCCACTAGTCTTCAGCCGACGGCTCAGGATCCCCTCGCTGCCCAAACACATGCACCCCGACGCCAACCCCGAACGTCGCCTGGCCCGCGTGAAGGCCCTAGCGAAGATGTACGCACAAGACACAAGCGCTTACTACGTCGACGCCGCACCATACCTCGGCAGACCCGATGCTTACGCGGTCGCCGTCATATCAGCTGCCACGGGAGCCCTCAAGACAGCCGCAAGCATACGTACAACACACACGACTCTGGCCGAGGAGTTCGCTGTCGCTCTGGCCCTCACCCAACTTCCGTGCACCACGATCCTCAGCGACTCTCGCTTAGCGATCCTCCGTTTCGCCACCAACCAGTTATCCCCCGCCACCCTACGAATCTGCACCCCCTCCCGGGCAACCGTAAAACTCGCCCGACTCACATGATTCCCGGCCCACACCGACCTACCGAACGGCGGAACTGTTAACAGGAATGCGGAGGCGGACGCTACGGCACGCGCGCTCACCAGTCGCGCAGCCGTACACGACCCCGCACGTTCCGTCCAACAGCCCCTCCCCAAACCCACGCCGCTCCTCACATACGGTGAGATTCTAGCCTGGTACCGCGACACCAGACTAAAGTACCCACCGCCGCACCCCGACCTCCCACGAGCGGAGTCGACGATACTCCGTCAACTCCAAACGGAAGCGATATGGACCCCCGTATTCGCCAAGCACATCTGCCCCACGGTTTACCCGGCCGGCGACCGACCACTGTCAACACTGCAACGCAGCCAGGGCTACAACACCACATCTTTTATGGGACTGCAGGCCCCCAGAAGACACCCAAGACCCAATGCCACCAAGCATGGCACTCGCCATAAGAAGCGACGACATCGGCCATCAACGCGGCACGGTCCGGCAGGTGATGGACATCCTCGCGCGGCAACGGCCGAAAACGCCGTCTCCACCGAGACGCGCAGTGAGTAGGCGGCCGTAGCGGGGAGGTCCACCACACACCTCGCCGCCCCATCCCTTCTTTCCCTACCCCACTACTGCTGGACATGATAATAAATGTTTTATCTCTCTCTCTCTACCCCCTGCCTCCCACCCCCTCCCCCAAGATCAACCTCACCCACTGACAGGCTACACAAAAACTCTCGCCATCTAGTCAAACTCGCCGCAGCCTCCAACAACCACAATGGCACCTCGCCCGAGACGAAGCTGCAACTTGGCGGCGGGCCCGGCTCCAAACGAAAAGCTACCCCCATCACACCCGCCTCATTTTCCCCACCCCTTCCCTCTGTGCTCACTGTCTCCAGCCTGGCGGTGAGCGCGACCACGGGCGGCGCTGCGAAGCGCGCCTCCGTAAGGGACCTTACGCCTCCGTGACGTCGGCTTAGGGATTCTCGCATTTGTCGTCTGCTTCACTCGGGCTCGCTCTCCCTGCTGTTTCTTTGCGCTCGGTTGACGTCTGATGCTTATTCGCACCAGATTTGGAATGTGCGTAACTTTTTATCATAATAATAGACATAAAATCACATACACTAGCTCAAGGAGTGAGTTAAAGAGCAGTTTTGGATACCGCTCGGAAGAAACATTGCCGGCGTCGCCCCATTCCTTGCGAAGCCGGTCCTGTGCGGAGCGCGAAGAGTTGGAGCTAGGGGTCATCTTCTGTATTAAGCAATATTTCGAACAAAGGCAACAGCCAGCTGCTAATACCGACAACAGCGAAATTGCAAGACCAAAACAAATACCAGGCCTTCAGGGCTGTCGGCTTTGGCAGGAGGCATTACGATTGCCGGTAATCTCATGTATAAGGTAAGAGTTTTTTCAACCTTGCCGAACGCTCGAAAGTATTGTATCACATCACTTTACGTTGTCATGGCATGAATGTATGCCGATCGACATGCATTATGGGGCTGCAAGAACTGTAGAGAGAGAGAGAGAAACAACGGATGCCTGCAGCAAGGACGCGGCCTAAACGCCGTGACGGCCTGCCCCCTTTCGGACTGCTGACGGTCGAAGGCAGCCATCACCTGCTGGACGGCCAAGAGTTGGGTGGCGTGGTCACCGCTTCTTGCCGCAGCCTCGAGCTGCGGCAGGGTCGTCGTGGCTTTGCTGGCTTCTCGTGGATGGAGTTCGCAGTTCTACAGGATATGTGAGCCGCCGTGGCCCTCTCCTTCGCACATAGTCTGCACACTTCACACTTCACACTTCGGAACACATATGCTTGGCAAGCACCGGGGTTAGCAGCGAATTTGTCTGTAACTGTCTGTATATCACTGATTCTTCCCTTGTCGGCCTCGGATGAGGTGGCGGGTAGGTTCGACGACCGAGGCGGTACCACTCGAGGACGTCCCGGTACGTGGGGAGGGGTTCGGGCTCCGCGAGTATAGGGGCGGCACAGGCGGGGAGGCTAGACCATCGGGCGCGTCGCGACAGGTGAGCGCGTGCGCTGCCCGGTCGGCCTCCTCGTTCCTGTTGTCGTGCCCCTCGCGGAGGCCCAGGGGGCCCGCGTGCGCCGGGAACCAGCGTAGAGTTACCGGTGTCGTTCGGGGAGGTAGGGCACCGCTGCAAGAACTGTAAGTTGAGTTCCGAATAACCCACTGTGTGTATAGGCGCATGCTGGTTTTATACCAAGCTTATAAACCAGTATGGAGGTTTATTGAGCAAAACGAGTCACGTCTATGGTAAAGATACAGTAACACTATGTTTGTTCAGACCTGGAGGGATATTTCAGTACATTCCCCACATCCATGTCTTCCCAGTATTCAGATTTGCGTTATAGGAAAACTGCACTCAAGATAAGGAGGAGGAGGAGGAGGAGGAGGAGGAGAAAACTCTATTTAACAGTAAAATCGAGCTGATTAGTGGTCCGGGTCCACAGTCCAGGACAAATGAGTAAGAGTAATTTTTTTCCAATTCTTAGATCGCCATCCCGGGTCTGTTCTTTACGCCTGAAAGAGTTATAAAAGAGTTGAAGAGAGCTCCTTGTAAATATTAATCGGTCTCAATTCTTGTAATGTATGCACATATACTATTTATTGCGTTCGTAAGCGAGTATATCAAGCCACCGTAATTATGTCATAACTGATCGTGTTGAGAGTCAGTTCGTTATGATAACAACGGTTACGACAGAAATTCGGAACATAAAAGCCGCCTTCGAGTACTCTGGTGCCTGGGGCGTGATCGCGATGGTGTAGCAAAAACCTTCTCATGGTATTTGCATGTGAATAAACAACGCACGATTCAAATATCCACTTTCTTGCAAGTAGCCATGCAAGTGACATACATTTCCTTCTTCACAAATTGGCTTCCCTTATAAGGGAAGCCAATTTGTGAAGAACGAAATGTATGCCATGCATACAGCCTGAAGAAAGTATCCTCACGATCTTTGTGAGCCTCCCAAACATCCCCAAATCTACTAATGAGACGTTTGTGACGGTTAATAATTAATAATTTATATTAAACTTAATGCGTTGGGCACAAAAAAACATTCATCTGATACAAGTCAACAACAACGAAAAAAAATAGAAGACAGCTGCTCTATTTCCTGTTGTTGGATGCGCGTGTACGCAGCATTAGACTGTTGAGTCGTTATAAGAGCATCTCAAAAATACTGTAGGGAAGCCAACGCATTTTGAATACTTATCTGTGCTCTGAACCTTGCGAAACGACGGTTGAACCCGAGCTTCTGACCGATGCTCTAAAGAAAGTTGTTCTTTCCCTCCTCGTGTGTTGCAAACTTGTGGGGGATACAGCTTGAAATTATTCAGATGTGTCAGAAGCTTGCAAAAATGACTGAATTACTAAAAATACGCTTTTTAATGCACTAAAGCATCAAAGCGAGAGATTTCTAGCACAGGCACTGCTGCTCCTCTCAAGCGGAGTGTAGCACACGACAACCGCGCGAGTCCCTAAGCCGACGTCAGAGCCAGGGGGCGCCACTCGCGAGCGCGGCGCCAGCCGCGGCAGACCTCCGCAACTCTGGGCCTGTCCTGCCGCGCCGACCGCCTTCAGCACCCGTGAACGCACGTTTGCAAAAACGTGTTCCGCAACTTCATTTGCGTCAGTGCCTACTACATACTGCAACGAAGACATACAGAAATGTTATATCGAATGAGGAAGCCTCCAAATGAAACTGGGTGCTGATGTCGCCTTGCAGCCAAGCCGTAGGTTGACACTGCTTGGAAGATTGTGTTCAAGGCTTTGCATTCTCCCGCGGATTTTTCTTGTCTCTTTTTTTTTTTGCAAATAGGAAGCCCTGGTTACTGCATCTTGAAAAGCCCACACTAAGCAAGCGGATTACATGCTGCTGTGATATACGAGCAGCTTGTTGCGGTCTGGTTAGCGGCGGTAAATACACATAAGTGCGCATTGTTCACAACGAGGTCCCCTAAACACGGTTATAACAGCGTACTTGATCACTCAGCGGTTCTACTCTGCTTCATCTACTATTTCATGCGCTGATATCACCGTATTAAATACATATAACCCGGACACTTAAGCCGTTGGCGTACCCAAACGTTTCGTCAGCTATCGCATAGCACAAAAGAATAGTCTTGCAAAAGGAACTATGAAATTGTTGTCTAAGCCACTAAAAGGCCTATAAAAACAGACAAGACGTGCAGCATTTAAAAGCTGGAAACGTATGAACGCAGGACAAAATTCTCGCGTTCGTGGAGGACAGGAGGAGGAGGAGGGGGAGAAACTTTATCTATCGCATCCCTTGGTATTGCGGTCACTTCGAACCAGTGAAGGGTGTCCTCAGGGAACTAATTTTTTTTCCCGTGACTTTTGCTGCAGAGGTGTAACGGTAATAAAAGCGCTACTATTACTTCCCAACAGAGGTCTCATGCCGGACCCGTTAGTGACAAACATCACCGAATATGAACATTCTGTGATTTATTCTGATATGCCTATTAGATGTTCTGCTTACCCCTCCCCCTACCTCCTCCTCGCCCTATGCAAGTTCTTCTAATAGCCTTTTCGTGAAAGTTTCTTTTTTCGGGGCGTGTTTTTATACAGCTGGCGTGCTAGGCTGTTCCTGGAAGCCCATCAAGTTTCTTGGCGGAGGGTGTAACATTTAAGGCGATCCATTTTCCCCTATCCTTGAGGCTGGAAAGGGGGATATTATCTGTCTGACGTTGCTCCTGCAGAACCGAACGACGATACATGAAAAGCAGACAACACGTCGAGCCTGATACACCCTTCTAATATTTTGCTGATGTTATAAGCGAAGTCATGGATTAAAAATCGGCATCGGACCGAATACGAAGTTCCGAGGACTGGAAAGTCCTCGAGACTGACATTGTATTCGATCGTATGTTACACTTATTGACGTCAGCGCTTCCGCTATACACAAAAAAATGTGGATTTCACACTCTTACACGTATGGAGCATCACATTCGTATCAAAGACTGATATGTAATACCCATGTGGTCCAGTTAGTAGTTACGCAGTCGTAAGTGCACTCACAAGGATGGAATACCCCGCGCGAAAACATCGCGCAATGTCTGATATATTTGCATACGAAATCTCCTCCTTTGTGGAGTTGAAAAATATAAATTACATTTTTTTAAAGCAAAACACGCAGATTTGGAGAAAGTTGTGCTCTCAAGCAGGCTGTACAAGCGTTCCTCTTGAGTGCGTCACCCAATACGGCCTTTATTTGCCTTCCCACACGCGAGTTCACCTGAATAAATCCTTGTTCATTCACCTGCACTGTGTGGAAGCATCCCAGCTGTTCGGTGCCTATAATAATAATAATAACAATAATAATACTTTTATTACACACAACAGAAAACTGTACAAAGTCACAGACCTGCCAAGGCCACAGTAGGCTTGAAGGGCAGCGCCTGGCAGGCAGCGGAAATCCGTGCACATAGGCGAACATTAAAAAAGTAACAGAATCGTCTATTCAAAATGGTACAATATAACCCGGAGTTAGAATACAAAAACATGGTGAACTCTAAAACCATTACAGGCTACACTCTGCCACAGAGTGACGGGAAACTGAGCAAACAAGCCAACAGAGGTGGGCATCAGCGGCAAGCAGACTTAGGCAACTTCCCAGCAAAATGCACGACGGCGATTTTTCAGTTTACAACGACTGTTCACTTCAAATACACTGGGTGGCAATTTATTGAAGGACGACGCAACATAGTAGCGCCGCATTCTTTGACCATACCTTGTATGACAACGTGGTACGCGATACAGGTCTCTTGGTCAAAGGCTACGTATAGGAATGTATTTTTCTTTGTAGTCACTCGTCCAAAAATGCTTTAACACGATTGTTTTCGTTAGCAACATAGTAAAATTGGGCGATTCTAACGCTGTGAAAATATTTCCACTTCCGGGGAGGCATAGATTATAGGCCACATTTTTTAGCAGATAGCTTAGAATGGAATTCAGCCTCTGCTGCCATCGAGCTGCGCAGTGACCATACACTGTAATGCCGTAACAAAGAACACTGTAGCCCAACGCATGCAAAACAATCTTCCACACGGATAAAGGCATAAAGTAACGCAAGTTATACAAAATGCACGAAAGCGCGCGCAGCTTTTTACAGACGCCCATAGTATGGGCGTTCCAACTCACTCCAGACTTTCCCCCACTTCCCAACCCCAGCTTCGAGCAGTGGAGGGCTTCCCTGGGCAGCCCAGACCCGGATACCCAGGTCACACTGGTGACCCGGCAGGGCAAGTACAGCCAGCCGAAGCTTAGGCATCCCGGACTAGAGATGCCGTCCACGGGCGAGGCCCATACATCAGCATCTGCTCGACAAATAAAAATTGCTCTCTCTCTCTCTCTCTCTCTCTCTCTCTCTCTCTCTCTCTCTCTCTCTCTCTCTCTCTCTCTCTCTCTCTCTCTCTCTCTCTCTCTCTCTCTCTCTCTCTCTCTCTCTCTCTCTCTCTCTCTCAACCAATTCCACTAACACTTCGTGGGTCGGAGCACCTATATTCTAACCGAAAGGAAACGAACCAATCACAGACGGATACTATCGAGGTCAAGCTCGCAGGCACTTCTTTAGTGTAAAGATTTATTGCAGATTTATAAAGTAGTTGGTACAAACGTTAGTGAAGAGAAGGGGCGGAAACAGTCCTTGGTCGGCCTGTTTGCGGGGGCGAGTCTTGCGGGAGACGCAGATCCAACGACACCGCCGGCTGTAACTGAAACTTTAGAAGCATGGCAACGCGGACTCCTCTGCCGAGAAACGGCCCTCGCGTCAGTTCGGCTTTCCTGACAAACGGCCCCTAAACACAAGTAGCGCTTCTTGGAAACGCAGTCCTTGGTTGAAACAGAATCGGTGGAGAGGTTAGGAAAAGGATAACCAAAAGGAAGGCTTCGCGACAGCTCGTTGAGAACGGCGCGCCAGTATGTAACGTCGACACCTGTAGCCGTTACATCGCAGACTAAAAATAATATGGTTACGTCTTTTAAAGCAGAGAATGTGTCCCAAGCGTCCAACTACAGCGTTACCATCAGATGATACTGGCACTAATATCTTTGAAAAACATTATCATTCTGTTTTATGCGGTCTGTGCTAACGGTGCTATTCCATTTCTGTGACTGACTTTTGTCAACGAACTGAATTCACCAAAAATTAAGAATGTGCATTTTATTGCTTGTTACCGAACAATTCAAAATATCTGTGAAGGTTTGAAAACTGTCAAAAAAAGGCGAGAACGCGCACGCACACACACACACACACACGCGCGCGCGCGCGCGCGCACGCACGCACGCAGAGGTTGCCACGACTCACGTGCTGGGAGCATGAGTTCGGTACCGTGGATGGGGCCCATGGCACACTGCAGTCACTGCGTTCAGCTGCTGTGGCCTTTACTTAAGTTGAGGCTGATGAAAGTAGGCTCGTACAAGCTGTACCTTCTAGCACAATTCTTGCAAACTCACTTTATTAAACAAAGCACAGGATGAATCAAGGCAAGTGTCCCGATTGGGTATGTGACATGCATTCTTTAAAGAATCCTCAAAGAAATCCCTTCTACTTTTTAGGGGAGAAGCACCTTAGGGGCTCGAGCTGTCGGCGTCTCCTGTCGTCACAGTAAACCAGGTTGTCAAACGATGGTTAAAAAAACAAGTGATAATGAATGAAACCGGTTCAAAATAGGCTAACATGATTTAAACTAATTTTAAATTCAGGAGTAATCAGGATTTAATTGCATTAATAGCAGACATTTGTTAAATTCCGTCTCGAAATCGGTTTCAAACGCCAGCTTTTCTCTTGTAAAGCATACTTCCTAGCATGCTGCGGCGTATGACGCGAAGACAACTTACGGCCAGTCAGTCTCATTTAATTGCTTAAATCCAGTTCAGCGCAAGAGAGGCCGCCACCGCCTCAGCAAGCGCGCGATTGTTCCTCCCACCGGCGCTTCTCCGGAGCCCAATCAGTGCGCGCCGCGTGCAAGAGAGAGGCAATTGCGCGCGTTGGCTTCAGAAACGCTCTTTTTTGCGATGAACGCTTGTCCATCATCAGCAATTTTGCCGTGGGAAGCGCCGGCGCACACTGCATGCTTCGCCCCTCCCCGGGTTTCCCGGTGGTGGAGATGGCCTGGGATTGTACCATTTCCCTTTCCACCTTTCTATGTGTTTTCTCCCCTTGCATCTGAGATCAAGGGAGCAGGTTAAGCTGTTAAGAAGAAAGCTAGCCGAATGTTCGTTTTCTTGAGGAATGTCTTAAGAGTATCTTGATTTATTATTTGCTATGTTTAATGTTTCAACTGTAACAGTTTATTTTTCACCCTGCTACATATCCGGGGTACAGCTTCGCCTTCATCGGTAAGTTCTTTTTTTTTTCATTTTTGGAGGTCCATGTGAACTTCCCATGCGAACGACAATTTGATTATGCCATCGCATTTAGTTGGCACTGTGTTTTTGTGGTGTCTTCGCAACCATTCTGTATTCATAATTAATTTATGACGCGTGAGCCGAATTCTGTTTCACAAAATCAGAGCCCTTAATGCTTTTATTAAACGACTACGATAAAATTCCTCGGGGAATTTGGATCTGCTTACGTGCGGATTTGAAAGCGAAAGCCTGGCAATACTTATCTTTACTGCTACGTCGTATTTTCGTCTCTTCCTTCCATTTCGCCACTTCGTCTTATGGTGCGAATTACTTCAGCAAGCAGACTGCAGGTACAGTCGGCCAAATCTTTAATTAGCGTTCGGGAGCAGTGCTTTTTCATGCATCGTCGGCGTATGACGGAAGCCAAGTTGCTAACAGGCCCATCGTCTGCTATGCTGTTCCTTGAGCGGAATAAGAATTAAAAATTGCCTCTCGCGCACGCTAGTTAAAGATTTGGCCGACTGTACCCGCCACTGTTTCTTTAGACTCCGGGTTCTGTGCAGCTGCTGTGCCCGTGTTATACTCACGGGGCATCACGTTCAGGTGCCACGCGACACTCACTATTCTACACAGCGTTTGCACTTTTAATAGTACAAAGTTTTGCGAATTTTGTGAACCGGGCACAATATCCTCTCAAAGCTCCCGTTTCCCGAAAGTACCCCAGTTGGGTATGTGTCCCGAAGAAAAGAACAACAGCGACAAAGAAACAACAACTTCTGTACAACCACTGGCAACGTGCGGAGTTAGCGCAATGATATAGCGCACTTGGCTTCTGCCGCTCAAACCTGAGTTTAAATGCAGAGCTGCTTAGTCCGAGCTTTCTTCATCCGTCGCACCAAAAAACCTCGAAGCCTCAAGAAAACAATGCCGTTCGGGAAAGTCCGGGAATCGGCCCCAGGACCTCCGTGAAACCGAAAACCTAACCACCGAGCCAACCCAAAGGTCCGAGGGTTACGGGCTTAGCAGTGGCGGGGAACAATTGCGCGCTTGATGAGGTGGTGGCGCCCTCTCTTGGGTTGAACAGGAAATTAAATTAGAGACTGACTGGCCGTAAGTTGTCTTCGTGTCAGACGACGCAGCATGCAAAGAAGTATGCATTACAAGAGAAAACCTGGCATTTGAAACCAATTTCGAGACGATTAAACAAATGTCTGTTATGATTTTCCGGAGAACAATTGGAAAGAATAAAAAAAGAACGCTTCCCGTTGGCGGAATCGAAGCTGGGCGCCCCTCGCATTATGAAACCGGCGGCAATCCGAGTGAGCTGTCATCATACTCCAGGCCACGGTGTAAGATATAGTTTTCCAGGCGCACAGAATTCCTTTGAATTCGTAGCGCGGGCGTTGGCTTTGGATATGGCCGCGGGTTCTAGCGCGTGCTAACGCGGTCCACTTTGGCAGAGATGTGAGAGCCTGCGGATGAAACGATCCGGACCTGCCAAGCATGTAGAAATTTCAGCAGCAAGTTCGGAAATAAATGCGAGGTGCAACAGCAGAGTCTCCGACGAAGGGAGAGGGGCCGCCAGCGCTGCTGTTTCTCCGGCCTCGCACCATTAGTGCAAGCTGCGCATTTTTTTTATTGAATATTTACAGCGGCGCTCACTTTCCTGACCGGACAACGATGTTTTCTGCTTTGTTTTTAGCAAAATGGGGCACTCAGGGCTTTCACTTTGAAAGTGATGTCATAGATGCGGTGCCGAAATACTAACAAAAAAAAAAAAGAGTACCGGACGGAGGAGGACCTTGGTTGGTCATCCTCCGTCCGGTACTCTCTTTTTTTTTTGTTAGTATTTCGGCACCGCTTCGGATATTAGAATACTTTACAGATGTACCATACTATGCACGGAGCATTTTGATTGGTTATTAACTGATTACACTGGCTCTGATCCATGTATGTGCCAAGGAAAACTGGACGTGAGATGTTAACGCGCCACTAAGGTCAAAGCAATTGACTCTTCTGTGTGACGTCACTCTTATAGACCTCTTTTATGCATGCCTATTGTGGGTCTTTGCCTTTTTGTTCAGCTTTAATGACGTACAAAAAAGCCACTTAGCAGCACTTGCTATGCGGAGAAGCAAAAATTTATATGCCATGCGGCAAAAACAACTTTTCGCAAAACCGCCAACTTGAAAAAGTAGGAAGAAGGCTTTGAAGGAACCTTCGGAAAGTCCCCCTGTAATGACTTCCTGAACTTCGCGGTGTACGCGAGCCCTGACTTTAAAACAGTCTGGCTGTATTGTATTTATTTGTGTACACACGCCCTTAGAGCCGAATCATATAAAAGGGAGTGTGTTTAAGCTCTTGAACAAGCATTCAGTACACTCAAAATCAAACAGTCATGCAAATAGAAAAATAATATACAGCATAAAAACACGAAATCGAAAAAGTGTTGCAATGACAAGCCACTTAAGCAGAAGGCGAATACAACAAATACTATACAACAGGTCAGTCAAAGACGTTAGAACAAGTTCAGTAGTTTAGTTGTACATAGCTATCGGAGAGAATAAATTCCAAGGACCTATTGAAAAATACCAATTTCTAAAATAGTCGCAGTTGTTGCCGGAAGGCTTTTTTAGCCGCGTTGTTTTCAGGGAATAAATTAACACGACTAGGAGCGCACATGAATTGAGTTTGACGTATCAGAGCTGAGCGACGAATACGTAAAAAGAAGAGCTCACCTAAGTTTATATCCCGTTTGAGGGTGTGTGATGTCACAAAGATTAAAGGTGGGTTTGCAGGGTAAGTGAAAAACATTTATTCAGAAAGGGGGAGAGGGGAGGAGAGAGAAAGAGATAGGAGCGGTTGGTGGCCATAGAGAGCCTACATGCGCCGCGGCGCGGCGCATGTAGGCTCTCTAGGTGGCCATCCTATTCCGGTAGGCCGCGCAGATCGCCGCCGCCTTCGCCCGAGATATCAGAGCTTCCTGGTCCTCAAGCTAGCAACTACGCAACGCGCTCTCCCATCGCTCTATAGAAGCTTTATAGAAGAGACTGCAAAACATTAGAAGTGTGTGGATATCAGATCTGGGACGGAGGATCGATTAGGAACAACTGACTGCGAATCGAGTCGAATATTTGCTAATGTGACTGACTTTGCTTTAAAGCGTATACCTTTAATCTACCTCACATAATGCGGGCATGCCCTCAAAAGAGCTTTCCCTTAACCTCATCCAAGGAGCAGTGGAAGGAGGCGCTGCGTATAGCCCGGACCCAGGCGTGCAAACCACCCTGGTCACCGACGTCGCCGCTCGGCTTATGCCTGCGGCCATGAGTATCATCTGACCTAAGGCTGCTCAATAAAATGTTCTCTCTCTCTCTCTCTCTCTCTCTCTCTCTCTCTCTCTCTCTCTCTCTCTCTCTCTCTCTCTCTCTCTCTCTCTCTCTCTCTCCGTCGGAAAAACAGCTGCCGGGTGCGGTGCCCGAACCCGCATCCTTGTTGTCAGCAGCCAAAGGCTCAGCCACCCAGCAGCTCTTGATGGTTGCACTTGTCAAGTATTTCTACTTTCTAGCGGTGTGACGTTTTTAAGAGAAATTCAGAAATACAACAAGCATGCACATTCCTGCTGTTGGCTTTCGCCGTTGCGCAGTGCAGCAAATACTACGGCCCGCTTGTCTCGCAGTCGCAGCGAGCCGGGAAGGGCGACGTCGATGTTTCATACCGCCTGGCTGCTGAGGGTGTGATATTTCCGTTGCTCAGCCTTTCACTCTGCTCGCGCTACCAGCAGTAGCATGCCGCTTCTCGCGCACTTTCCCCTTCAGATCAGTCGCAGTACTATCAACGCTCTCTTCGTCGTCACAGCACGAGGAAAGGTATGCGCACAAATGTTGCACAGATACTCTACTGCTGGTAGCGCAAGCATGCTGAGTGCAAGGAGTGGGAAAACGAAATGTCACGCTCTCGGCAGGCTGCAGGCGATATGAAACATTGAGTTTTCCCTTCGCTCGCGGCGACTGCGTAATTACAATCGTGCTGCAAGACTGCTGCACTGCGCAACGGCGAACTGTGCATATTTCATACATTTTGCATTTCATACTTGCGTTTAGTGCTTTTCTTCAAAAAGGGCGCACACCTGGAGAGTGTAATTACTGGAGAAGCGGACCCTTAAAAGCAGCGCGGTGCTAATATCAAATGCGCCAATATTATTTGACAAGTGTGTTTCCGTGGGCCCAGCACTTTGCTTTAATTTATTCCGCGCCGAGTTCCCACACGAATAATTTATGCTCTTTGTTGCTGCATTCAGCCATCGATTAAGCCAAATACCAAAAGGTAGATTTTGCTCTAGGCATCCGTTCCTTTGTAAAACATTTAACATATCCAAACGTGTCATCACGGCGAATGTAGCGAGCACCGTGGTGCCCAGCACGCGTAGAGCGGACAAATTCGCGTTTTGTAACGGATCCAAATAATGATAACAGATTACGCAGAGAACGCTGTTAACGTATGGCATGCACTTTATCCTTTTGCGAGATATTATCCCCGACCTTGCAGGCACTACGTATTTCATCTCAGATAAAAATTTACACCATCTTCCCGTAAGGGGAACCATGGGTAGATGCGGCGCATCGTGGGTTTCCGTTGCGTTTCCGTTATGTTAGCTCGCGATAGCAGGCCTGTTAGTCTCCATTCAAATCATCGGTGGTCATCGGATGTCATCGGCGGAGCGGCGCGGTGGAACGGCGGCGGAACGACTGAATGGAGCGGCGCAGTTACCGCGTTTATATGTAGCGGAATGAGAGAGAGCAGCGCATGCGCATGTGTTTAACCGAGCGCTAACGCGCGCTGACACACAGCTGGCACGGCGACGGGAGCGAGCGCCAGCGAGCGCTAAACGCAGATGGCGCTGCGGTGAGAGAGCGGCGTTAGCGCGCAGCTGGCGCGGCGAGGAGAATGGGGGAGAGACGTGCGGACTACGCCGACTACGGCGGACAAGGCGAGTTAAAAAAATGCGTCGCATCTAAAAAACGGCACTAGGAAGCAGAAGACACATGCGGAAAGGCAGGCCGGTCCCGCATTATTCCATTCGCCCAGCGCTAATACTTTTTCTGCGGTTTTGTCTTTTGAGGGATGCTTTGTTTTGGGATATGCGCTTTTCTGCCTAGTTTAGCGCACTGCCCTGCTGATACTGCTTCCGGAGGAAGGGGGTGGGGCGATACTGCTGTCGACCATTCAAAGAGCGCCTGTTCAAAAGAGTTCCATCTCGTGCTTTACGAGTCCCTCCCCCCTTCTCCCCTTCTCCTTATAGGTGGTATTCATAACTGGTTAGGTGGCCCGTTGAACCAATATGAACTGGTTAGGTGGCCCGTTTGACCCAATATCTGGAGAGTAAGCAACAGTACCCGCACACAATGTTCGGATTTCGAGCCGGCCTTTCCACCCAAGACGTCTTATTGCAGCTCAAGCATGATCTTCTCCTTGCTCCCCCTACTGCCGACTCGTCAGCCGTTCTAGCGCTAGACCTCCAAAAGGCCTTTGATCGGGTCTCCCACCACGCCATTCTGCGCCATTTGGCTGCTCTGTCTCCTGGAGCCCGCACCTACAACTACGTGCGGGCTTTTCTCGCTAATCGCACGGCCGTCATTCAGATTAATGATCTACGCTCCGGCGTCATTCCGCTCCCCTCCATAGGCACTCCACAAGGAGCAGTTCTCTCCCCACTGCTCTTCAACATCGCTATGATAGACCTCCCTCCTCTTCTTGCTAATGTGCCCTTGCTTCGCCACAGTTTGTATGCCGACGACGTCACGCTGTGGGTTCCAGGCGGCAGTGACGCACACATTGAAACCACCCTCCAGCAGGGGGCAGATTGTGTTGCTGCCTATGCTCGTGATGTCGGTTTGACTTGTTCGCCCGAGAAGGCAGAGCTGCTGCTTCTCTTGCCCAACAGTCCGAAACGCGCCCGCGCAGCTCCGAACATTACCATCCGGCTGGATGATCACCCCGTTGCGCGAGTGCCCTGCCTTAAAATCCTACGCCTCAATATCCAACAGAACCACGCCAGTACCACATTCCTCGCCAACCTAACATCCCAAGTCAATCAGACTGTCAACCTCCTCCGCCGCATCACCAGCCGCCACGAAGGGCTCAAAGAGGCAGAGCGATTGCGGCTGATACAGGTCGCATCACTTACTCTCTTCCTTATCTAGTACCGTCCTCTAAGGAACTCAAAAAGGTGGATTGCCCAATTCGAAAAGTGTACAAGACGGCGCTCAGGATTCCGCAGAGCGCTGCCACCGCTCGTGTAGAATCGCTTGGTGTCACTGTCTACAACACCGCATCTGAGCTCCTCGAAGCTCATCTTATGAGCCAGTACGCCCGCCTTGCAACAACCTCAACAGGTCAATCTCTCCTCCGGCGACTTCCAATCAACTTCCCTTTCGCTACAGAATCCTCTCTTGCCATTCCTAGCACTATCCATGACCAATTCATCGTTCGGCCCATTCCCCGTAACATGCACCCGGCGCACAATCGAGCCCGCAGGGAGCAGCGTGCGCGGGCCCTTAGGAAGCGATACCCAGTGCATCCGGCAACTGTTTATGTTGACGCGGCTAGCTACAGGCACCATGACGCCTACGCGGTCGCAATCATCAACGCTCCCAACAGTCCCACTCTTACCACCCTCACCCTTCGCTCCTCTTCCCCCGTGACTGCGGAAGAGGCGGCTATTGCTCTTGCATTAACACTGCGGCCTTCCCCTGCGATCATAATCTCCGATTCAAAGACGGCCATTCGAAATTTCGCCCGGGGCCGCATTTCTGCCCTGGCACTCAAAATCCTTCTTCAAAATCCCCCTGACTCCCCCACCGAACTGGTATGAACCCCAGCCCACACGGGCGTGGGAGGGAACGAGGCAGCACACAGAGCCGCTCGAGAGCTCACCTTCCGAGTGGGTCCAAGCCTTGAACCCTTCCATAGAGCCCTGTCAGCTCGAGATCGGCTCCTTTCCTTTCATGAGATTACGTCTCATTACCGCCTCTCCCGCCGTCTACTGCCCCCTGCACACCCGGCACTTCCTCACACCGAAGAACGCCTATGGCGCTTAGTGCAAACGTACACCCTTCCTTGCCTGTCCTGCCTGCACCACATGTACCCCGGTCTGTACCCTTCACCCCACTGCCCCGCTTGTGGGGTGGTCCAAACCATGGATCACCTCCTCTGGAAATGTCCCCACAACCCATTCCCCCCATATCGAGACGGTGAGCACTGGGCGAGGGCGTTGGGCAGCTCGGATTCGGCGGTGCAAGATGCCATCGTCGCCCGGGCTGCCAAAGTCACCGGGGACCTTCCTCCCTCGGTCACCACCCCTCCCCAGAATTAGCCCTTGCGGCAATAAAAGTTTTCTCTCTCTCTCTCTCTCTCTCTGACGACGTGCCACCAACGCCAGGAGCATCAAATACTGATCTAGCGCGAGCCCTTACAGTGATGTACAAACGCTGGCAGAGATACAGGCGGAATTCGTCGCGCGTCTGTACAGGCGCGCGCATGCATACTGTTACGAATCGGGCCACCGCCGTACTTTCCCGCATCACTCCTCTGCTGTGCGGCGAAGCCACTGCGTGCGCCTTTCAGGCAGCCCCCCACCCTAGTCCGTGATTCATGTTTTCATGCCGGGACAAGCCTGGGTCTCCGTTTCAAAACTTCGGCGGCTGCCGGCGAGGCTCGTTTCAACGCTTCAAGGACACAGAAGCCCCGCGATCGCAGCGGAGTCCTCCTCTCTCCCCTCTGCCGGACTCAACGTGCGCCGATTCTACCGACGGCTCACGAACTCTGGAAAGAGCGTTGTGTGTGTCTGTGACGTTCGTGGCGTGTTGCCGCTTGTTGGCGTTTTGACCATTACCGCTTTTGGGTATAAATTTAAATAGAAGCCGCCCAAGCGCTGTAACCCATTCCTGTTTGAGCAGCGAATCCATGCTGTCACTCTGCTCGAGTCCTGTACTGTAACCTCGCCCGTCGGGGCATTGTTCTTTGGCTTCGGCTCACCTCTCGCTACGAAGTAAACAGTTGCGTTAGCCTACGGCTTCTGGACTTCACAGCTGCAGCAGCGGCTGGCCGCTCGCGTCACACCACGCTACCACACGCGTATGCCGGAGGCGACAGAGTTCGGTTTCGATTATTTGGACTTATCGGCGGTTCCCGTCGAGTCCATATACAGGGTCAATGCATGGCGCTCGTCGAGTTTAACTTTGTGAGATGAACACAGCTCTGCTGGGACATCAGGCTTGCACCGTTGTGCAAGTTCGCTTCAATGCGTCTACGGGAGAATCTAGCATTTAACACGTACGCTCATTCAAGGTATACATGGGCTATCTAGTACCGTTCGCCATGGGTATATGCAGAAGATGGGAATAACACCCACCG
Organism: Haemaphysalis longicornis; assembly: GCF_048455015.1. NCBI lineage: Eukaryota > Metazoa > Arthropoda > Arachnida > Ixodida > Ixodidae > Haemaphysalis > Haemaphysalis longicornis. The sequence goes on along the minus strand of NW_027526295.1, from coordinate 256,347,888 downwards.
AACCCCGACGACTGCCGTGCACGGGAAAGCAGAAACTGAAACTACAATGAAACGGCGTCAATAGGGTGCCTCGATGCGCGCCCGCTAGGCGTCAAGGCACAGTGGCGCCGCTGCGCGGCCAAGGAGCCAGGCGTAAGGTCACGTGTGTTTTCAGCGTTCACTTGTGTTCGTTCGCGCTGCGTTCGGTTCGTGCGTTGACGTTGGACAACGTGGGTTTTTTCGTTGTGTCCCGTTTGTTTTGGCTCCACAATCTAAACAAAAAGTAAATAAGCCAGCCATGGCTAAGCCAGTGAAAAAAGTGGCCGCAGGGTTTCACGTTGACATGAATACACTTCTTGCCAAATACTCCGCATCGAACAGCGTCCGTTTCAGTGAATTCGCCAAGTGTTTTAGAGAGGCAAAGTTCTCTTTAATATTCTGGTAGGTTTTCTCTGTGATCGCGCATGTTTATAAAGTAACCCATTTCAGCTGTTTACAGAATTTGTTGCTTCATTTCAGCGGTCGGAAGGACCCTCGGGAACTACGCCTGGTAATCACATCATTGCTCCAGCTTGTTCATTGAAGATGCCCTTCTGCGTGTGCCTCACAGTTTTGTGATTGTGCTTACCGTTGCACCGTTTTGCAGCTGATTGAGGAAATGGTGTCGATGGTTCTGAAGCTTTGGGCCCCTACGACCACGTTTCACGAGAAGGTGTTTGGTCTGTACATGTTGTATGCGATCTACACCATGCAGCCGTTGAAGCCCAAAGAGAAGGTGTGTTTCTTGTCACTCTTCCAGTGAAAGCGTGTCGCTGTTCAAGTTTAAAATTACCGTGAAGCATGGGAAAAATCAGCACGTGTTGCTTTATTTGCATACAGTGTGTTGCGACGATAATTGGAACACTTCAAAAATGTTTCCTGAGCGAACCGCCGCTCTGGTCGCGCTCAAACTTCCACGAAGGTCGAAATTTGTGGTCTATCTTGTTTGATACCGGGAGCAACGATGGTACTTACCTGTGTATTCCGAAAATAAATTAAAACAATTTTCACCTATGGGGAAATGGCGGCTGATTTGGACGTGCGAGACAGCGCAAGTTGATGTTGGAACGACGGGACCACCTGCAGAGTGAAACGCATGTTTGGAATTCACGTACGGAGCCAAATGGTGCAGCAGACGATCAGAAAATGCACCTAGAAATGAGCTAACAGACGATCAGAAAACCCGGTTTTCGGGCTCGCACGTCCAAATCGCCGCCATTTTCCCATAGGCAAAAATCGTTTTTATTTATTTTCAGGATAAACAGGTAACTACTGTCGTTGTTCCCAGAATCAAACAAAATAGACCACAAAATGCGACCTTCGTGTGAAGTTTGAGCGCGAACAGAGCGGCGGTTCGCTCAGGAAAAATTTCTAAAGTGTTCCAATTACCATCGCAACACACTGTGGTCGGGGTGAAAGGGACGCCATGCTGGATGCATGGCCAGCAAAGGCCTAGCGTCTGTGGCTTGTTTGGTTCACTGTGTGGGCCCCACTGGCATTTGTTGCTGCTGCCTCTCCGTTGTAGGCTCCTGAGGAATGTCCCCTTGCACTTAGTCTTCATAGCAGACTCTGCTATGTGGCATGGAATTAGAACAAAAATCTGGTTGTTTAATGGTGGGAAAAGGGGGCTCGAGCACCTAAAGTCGCAGCATTCATGGAGAGGATGGTTGTCTTCTCATGTGGTGATGTTTCTACATGACTTATGGGGGGCTACACCTGACGTTTTTTAGGGAAAGTGCTTGGCGAAGATCTTGAATTGGACTACGTTCTTGCTGTTTGTGAATTAGCGGACAGCAGATTACAAAAGTAGCTTTTGTGTGTCTGTGTGTAAAATCTGGGCGCACAAGGTTAGCCTGTTTCTGTCTCTGCAATGCTTAGCCGCACACTGCCTCCGTTAGTCTGAAACACCTTCCCCTGAGGTGCCGTTCGAAACAGTCCTCTAGTTGGACTGTGTGTCATAGTACTACACGGGTCCGTATAGGGCCACTGAGTAACAGCGATTTTTACAGGATTACTGGGATAGTTTGGGCTGTGAAAAGCTTCAAGGTTCTAATGAATTGCTGTACGGTGTGATTGCAGTTGAGGCTGAAGCTGTGTCACATGAACGTGATGATGCAGCTCTTGGATAAGTGTCAGCAGGAGCAGCACTTGGACGCTTGCTACATCATAAACAGGCTCTACTTGGAGAAGTGCTTCTTCTACACCGCTTCCATCAGGCAGGTATGTATTGTGCAGACTGCCTATCACATGTTCAACCTTTGGCCTTGGAATGGCGGGTGTATGCTTGGGTTGCTTCACCACGCTACTCTTGCAGCTTAAATGTCAGTCGTCTGTACCTAATCATTACCTGTTACCACTGCGTGGAGGGGCAAACCACAGTTGCTTGGCTTGCCTTGGTTAACAGAAACCTAGCTCAGTTCTGCAACCCTGAACTCATTTTTGCACACATTTGTAAAAAGAAACTAGTAGTAATGTAGAAAAATGAAAAGCCCAACTTCAGGTTAAGGCTTAGGTTGCATTGGAAGGCTACAGAACAATTTATGAACGAAAATTCTGGCATTTTTATTCTTCGCTGCTGTCACCAAAAAAAAAAAAAAAAAAAATCAGCTGGGTATCGAAGCTATGACCTTTTGCTCAGCAGAAGTGCAATGTAGGGGGATGCACACACTGCCGTTTCGTAACCGTGCCCAATCTGAATGCAATGCAATGGCACGCCTGACCCCAGCCTTGCTCGATGGATCCACAGCATGGTCAGGTCTACCTAGTGTTTTTGCACTATTTTATAGCGTCCTGTTTCAAACGTGACTTTTCGGCGCTTCCGGCTGCCATTGTCGGCACCGCTGGTGTTTCACTTTGGCGGAAAGAAACTGCTGCCACTCGGTGCAAAGCCTTGGGAAGCTTCAGATTGGAGCTCTAAGGCTGCTTTTAAGTGCAATGCACTTCTTAAGCGACCCTGAACCTGCGTCCACCGGCGATGTCCGCGCACGTGGAGATGGGCGCGCACAGCCTGGCCGCTGACATGGCACATACCCACGTGGGGGATTGGCCAGGAATCTCCTCGTCTTCCTTGGCAACGGGGGGAGATAAGCGCGCGCTGCCTGGCCGCTGACATGGCACATACCCACGTAGGGGATTGGCCAAGACTCGGGCGTGAGAAGGGCTAATGCACCTGCTTAAAGGAGTACTGACACGAAATTTCAAAGCTGAGATCCGCTCTAGCAATCAAGTACAATGACAACACAAATAGGTGTCTGTGAATAAATGCATCTTTCTTTCTTTGTAGTTGTGTGTGTGTGTGTGTGATCTCTCTTTCGCGAACATTACCGAACCGCGCAAATTCGACTCGTGCATTCGCACTTTCACATTCTTCCCCTCGGGGAAATGCGGGGAATTTTACTTGCCTGTAACAACTGCGTGTAAGCACAATTGGGGTTGGACTCATGAAGTCACTCCTGAAGGAAAGTGTGTGACATAAGATTTGTGTGACATAAGATTTTTGACCCTCTAGGGTTGTTGTACCCTGAAAGCACAGGGTTTGAGGCTTATATGCGTGTGTTGCTGGAACTTGCGCATTTTCAACACAGATGAGCCCCATGGTGACCACTGAGAGGGCAGAGGACACGGACCCTGCCACGGAGGTGTCTGCCAAGATCTTCAGCAGCATGGAAATGTTCGGCACGGGGGGCACACTGGAGGTACGTAGCGTTAAGCGCACAAAAAACACGGACACAGAAGACAAGGACACGCGCTACTTCCAACTGAATTTTGTTGAACCAGAATAAAATGTGTACCAGTAAAAAGATAAAAGACACAAGAAAGGTTACAATTATAGAAAGATTATAATAACAGAAACACTTGGTGCTGTCCCACACGTGTCAGTCACTACCATGACCAGTTCTTTTTCAAGAACGCTGCCTTTTTTTCTGACAAGGCTATCGATGTCGTACTGACACATTCGAAATCGCCAGCTTGCATATCAGCTGCCTCCACTATCTCACGCATGCGCCAATCGGAATCTGAGTTTTGAAAGTGCGGCTCACACCCACGGCATTCACCACAGTGAGTTGACAGGTTCCCATTTTTCTTTTCTATACGTTATTCTGATGTTTGCGTAGCTTGGAGTTGATACACTGTGCCATCCATCCCACACATACCCTTCCACAGACCAACGGAGCACAGTACACAACCCCTCCATCACATTTGACGTACTTGTTGTGGTGCCCAATGCTACAGTCAGTCTTTTCTTTTTGTACTGAACATGTGTCTCGAAAGCCCCGTGAGCTTCAGTAGGGTGGCCGTTACAACCTGAACGCCAGCTTTCTGCCCTATTTTCTTTATCCGATGTGTGATACCGTGCAAATATGGTATAATCACCTCTTAGGGCGTTCATTGCTGTCACGCGCATTGTTTCAGCCGCTTTCACGGCCTGCTTCTCACACCCGCAAACAGCCTCACAGACTGCCACAATGACAGGCTTAGGATACCCTTACTGTCTTAGCCGAGAGACCTGTGCCTTCACAGCACTCTGCGCGTGGTGAACACAGGACCTCTTGAGGGCGTTAGTGAATTATATCGTCACCACAGAGCGTTTCACGAGTTTGGTAACGAGTTAAATGGTAACAGAGGCTTCTGGCTGCGAGGTGTAAATCCAGCAAACCTGGTTGTCCGAAAACATGAGGCTTATGCCCAAGAACTTAAATGCACTACCTTCCGGTATTTTGTGCATTATCTGGAGCGGATTCAGGCAATCTTCGAACACTGCCAGTGTTGACCACACATCGTTCTCAAAGCTAGACGCGCCCCTCCGCAGATTACTTACGCAGATGAGTGTCGCTAGACATGATTTCAGAGTATCAGCACCCTTTTCTGCTATTGTTTCATGCCACCACCTTGATCATTGGCCCTTTCACATCATGTGACATTTGTTTACACTGCGATGGTTCATGGGCTCCGCCTTTTTGTTGTTTATGCGTTTTGGTCGGTCAACTGTGGTAGCTTTACTTTGCCCTCCCTGCTCGGTGGCTGTGCGCAAGTGATGTTGTACAAATGCGAATCAAAGAAACCATGCTTCCCAGCATTCCAGCTGCAGAAGTGCACCCGAAAATGCCGTTTTGCTATGTATTCGGCAGTGCTGTTTACAAATGACCCCGTCAGACTTAGCAGCGAGACTGTAGACATGGCAATCTGGCAACACTAATGAACACCAAAATGCCTGCCGTTGCTCACTTGCGTGCTTCAGTGGCGGTGCTCTGAAAGCTTATTTAGTGACTCTAGCACAGTTGTATACAATGTCGCAGACCCTCCATATTGCAAAAAATAAATGTGGTTGATCCTTCTTGCATTGGAATCTGTTAAGCGCGAAAGTGAAATGTGCCTTCACAGGAGCATTTGAATGTTTATTGTTATCAATATGAATTTGCACATCGCTATTTAGGTATGGCGCCATATAGATGAATCAACATTAGATACTGGATTACACGCGCCGGAGCATTGCGTAAATCTGATTGAAACCCCAGGTGCTCGCTAATCGTGCAAACGAAACCGAACAGGTTGTCAGCGAATCGTTTGGTGAAGTCACGGTCCACTATAGCGAAAAGAGCATGATTTGCGGGTCGGTAGCAGTCTTGTGAGTGTGCTTGGCGAGCGACGTCCTGCTGGCGGGTCGCCTAGGCAATGGTGCGACCACGTTGGTCCTGCTGCATGACGGGTATGCCAGGTGCATTGCGAAGAGCTCAGCTTGTGGAACGCAGCAGCGTCGTTCCACAAGCTGAGTGGCGTGCCACATAGGCAGCGGACGGGTAAACACAACAGTTTCCGCTGCTACACGCTGGCCTAACGAGGCGCCAACTATCGGCGCTTATTAGCGTCACGACGCACTACTTCGCTTCACCTCTCCTACCTCTCCTAGACGGCACCACCATCTGACTGGACAAGTTTGAGGGAAGGACATAAGGTGCACTCGTACAGCTACCCGAGCATGACTTCATGGCTCAGTCGGTAGAGCGTTTCACACTTCCGATTGCGGCCAGAGTGATCACGGGCTCGAAACGTAGTGCCGCCGCGCCGTTGGAACTTTTTCTGGTGATGTCATTTCCGTCACGGGTATGACGTTGGTGAGGTTTGTGTACCCCGGCGTAAAACATTTTCGTGCTAAAATCTATCCTGCAGTTAAAAAACAAATTATAGTATCTAATTTTCTCTTGTGCTGTGTCAAAGATTCTCTCTTTCTTTTCCTCCTCCCAGTTCTGTTATTGTGCCCCGTGTTTTGCTATGTTGGCCACTAGAAGTGGGTGCGAGTTGGGCTGCAAGCTGAGTTGGTTGCAGCAAAGCAAGTGAAATTAATCAGGTTGCTTGTAATCCTGAATTTAAAGCTGGATTGAAAAATTGAGGGATGGTGCGTAAGTGCAAGGGATACCATGGAAGGTATGCAGCACGTTTTATGCAAAAGTTAGTTCAGCTGAAATGTGGGGCCTTATTTGCCTGGACGTCTGAGCAGTTTACTTGTTTAAAATGTTCATTAAAGGGACCCTACAACACCCTTCGTGCAGTGCAAGTAAACCAGCGCGACGTTTAGATTAGACTTCCAGGAACACCCGAGACAAATATTACACGTGCATGTGAAGCGGTAAGCGCGCAAATCGCCGTGAAAGTCGCGGAAAAACCAACCGCTCTCTCTTCAATTTTCCTCATTATGCACCCCTGGCATGGCCTCTGCGACGTCAATCGGGCCATGGCTGTCCTGGCTGTCCTATTGGCTGTCGCCGGTCAACTTCGCGGCTAAATTCTGGCATTTCCTGTGACGATCAGCCGTTGTCGGCGCTGTGTATGAACCTCTTCTATGTCTGAACCTGTCCGCATGCTTTTGGCGTTTCTTTTGTTTTGAGTGCGCGCGGAGTTTGAGTGACGAACTAAATATTCCACTTTCAACGAGCCCAACAAACGTTTATTGCTCCAAAAACACCCTACCAGCCTAAGCGCTTGCTTGCGAGCAGGCCACCATGCCTGCTTTTTTGTGGCACCAGACCGGAAATAGACCTGTCTACGTTGCGGGGAAAAGGACAAAACTCCCCGGCCTGTGACATATCGAAGGCCGCCGAACAGAACGCTGCGCGCCGCCCCCCTCTCCGGGAGAGAGCGCGCAGCTTTCGTCACGTTGTCCGCGGTTGAGTTGAGAGGGAACATTTATGCGCGATTTTTCATCGCGCGTAGTTTCGGTGATAGTGGACGGATTTTCATAATTCTTGCGGGAGGAGATTGCTGGGACAATAGACTTTACCCCAAAATACATTCCGAGTAGTCGATGGTAAGTGTTGCAGGATCCTTTTAATGTGGAGTTCAAGTGATGGCTTGGCAGGCATGCAGAGCTTTAGTGAACACTCTCCAGCATTATTGCTCTCTATTTTCAACTTTGCTGCCTTCAGCCAGCAAGCGCCATGTACTTGTACCTGCTAGTTGGAGGTAGCGAAGAAATGTTTAACAAGCTCCGTGTGCCCTCTTGATTGCTTTCACACGAGTGCTTTTTTGGCTGGCCATACGCATTGTAACTGGCTACCGGGCGTGTTTTTGCAGCAACTGTCGCATATCCACGACGAGTATGTCAAAGCGAAGTCCAGCCAGCAGTCTTCGGAGAGCGTGAGAGAGCTGACCATGGTCTCGGAGAACCGTTTTGCCGACTTCGGCAGGTAAGCCCCGATTTAGCACAGAGCACTCAAGAAATAGCAGCTGACGTTTCCCTGAGAAATTGTTGAGTGTGTGCAATTGCATGCAGAAACTTTTATAAGTAATTGAGGCCAGTCTATGTATATTTTGGAAAAGTGTTGGAGAGCAGGCTACAGTTAGATTCCAGGTAAAGGAATTCAACCATTTTTGTCACGAGCAGTTCACAGCAAATGGAATGCAAATGCAAGGCCATAGAACACAATTTCAAATGTTCTGTTGTAAAGCCAAATGTCATGACAGCCCAGCAAACCACGAAAGTCCATAGGATATCCACAAATGGTCACAATATCCAATGTCATTTTGGGACATTCATGTGATGTCCATACAATGTTTCACCCAAGATCATCTGCTTGCGGACATCCATGCGATATCACTGCAGGTGTGTTGTTATAACATCATTATGCGATATTGCTAGGATGTCCACTAATTTACATTTTTTCTCACACTGAGAATTCGCACTCATAGCGCAGTGTACATATGGGGCCCCAGCCACACAAAGTGTCTTAGTTCAAATCACCCCTCATCCCCGTCTTTCCTTAAGCTTCGAAATATTTTCTGGCCTGTTTCTAACTGATATTTTAAATGAAGAGCGAGTAGTTATTTGATTTGGAATTTGAGGGAAATCTGGTTGCCTTTCTGTTTGATTCGGGAATTGAATTCTATATTTTAGGCTGCTTGATTTATGTGGATGAAGAACAAGCGGGACTGTTGATTTTCTCATTTCTCATTTTCTACGAGCACTCGTACGCAGCCTGCAGTGCGGAACTAGTATGGAGCACACTGAGTAGGCAGGACTCTTGTCACCCAAATTTGATGCTTTGGATGCGAGCAGGTGCATTGCATGATGCAACCCACCGTCTTGGTGTTGCTTGTTTAGTTCTTGCGCGATGGAGTGGCGTGTCTTGTCCAGTCTTGTAACGTCGGAGGAGATGAGGGTGACGGCCGAGTAATTTTGCAGCGTTTTACTGCATCGTGAATAGCCTCGTGGGGTGAGCAGTCGAAGGCTTTGCGAATGTCCAGAAGGACGACAAAGGCCGCGGTTTTTGGTAGCCTTCGCGTTTTCTAGTGCAGAGACAAGGTCAGCAATTGAATCCATCCGATCCCCCGTGAAAATGGAAAGCGCATTTCTAGCAAGAAATCATATCTTCCGGCTTCATTTCTGACTCGGTTATTAGATTCTAGCTGAAATCGACAGCTTCTACCTAGAAAAATTCTTAGTTTAGCTAGAGAAGATTATTTCCAGCTTGCGGGTTTTTTTCTTCGCTTAACTGACATATGCTAGCTGGAAGTAAATCTCAATCCAGCTAGAAATAAACTAGAAACTGAATTTCTAGTTACAAATTCTGCTATTTCTTGCTAGAATATTTCCAGTAGGAGAAAATTTCTGGTTCAATAATCCAGCTAGAAAAAAAAACATATTTTCAGCTGGGATGGCACTGTGCTGGCGGCAAAAACCTGTCTGCTGCTCAGGGTTCAAGTTGCAGATTCGCGCATACTGGTAATTCGCATGAAGGAAGAAAAATGGAGGAAAGAAAAATTCCTCCATGGTGATTCGAGGCGTGCGAGCGCAATGGATTCGAGAATTTTGGAGGCAGCGCTCGTGAGTGAAATAAGACGAAAAGAGGAGAAAAGTTTGGGAGATTTGTTCTTTTTTAGGATGGGAGAAACAAGTTGGAGGCCAAATTGAGCAGGGAGGGTGCCGAAAGACCAGTAGAAGTTGCAAAGTCAAGGTGGCGCGAGCGCTGCCTCTCGGCTACGTTTCCGATAGCCTGGTATGTGATGCCGTCAGCCCCGGGCGCACTTTTCCTTTTTGCATTTTGAATGGCCCACACGAGCTCGGCCGCCATGAAAGGAGCTTCAAAAGCTGTGCTCGGGGGGAAGGCGCGCGCGTGGCGTCAGATTCTTCGTTTTGGGCTGCGGCAGTGTTTGCGCGAGAAAGCTCGGCCGCGTTTTTTCCCACTTGCTATGGAAAGGGCGAGGAGGGGGGGGGGGGGTTGTATGCGGGGGGTCTCGGAGAGAGCGCGAAGCAAGTGCCGTGCATTCGCCCCCCATCCCCCCGAGCGCGCCGCATACTCCCTCCCAGCTTCTCCGTACTTGCTTGGCGTATCGTCTGACAAAAGCGGCGGCGGCGGCGGCGGAGGAGGAGGACCGGAGGAAAACATCCTCGCCCTCTCCGACGGGCAGCTGGGTTCCCATGGTTCCCGCGCTTTTCAGTCGCTCACTCGCTCTTTGCTCGGCTGTTGAGCTGCTCGAAGGAATTCGAGTCTCGAGAGACGGGAAATCGACGGTTGGTGTTCCGGCTGCACCACACGGTTCTCAGATCACCGATCGGCTTCACTTCAAGGACCCGGCCGTATACTTCTACTTCAATAATTACCATCAATCTCTGTTCAAGGTATTTCTTCTTTGCGATTGTGATGCTACTCGCGGCTCCAAATTACTGCTTGGTATTTTCTTCCAGTTTTCCTTCTGAGATCGACTGCCAGTGAATACATCCCAAAAACTTCATCCCAGCCCCTTGATCAACGTCTCAAGTAGCAGGTAAGAAACTATCATAATGTCAGCAGTAAGCTGAAGCTAACCAAGAAATACGACATTTTCTTGCAGGACAACTAGCGTTTTCTCCAGATTCTGCCATTCCAAGAAGGGTACCTAGCATTTCGTTCCTTTTCCCTTTATTCAAATGTATATTCTGCTGCCGCTGCTGCGAAGTTTGCTGCCGCTCTTTCTGCTGAAGAAACAAGCTTTCTGGATCAAACGCAAGATTTCAACTGGTGGCCCAACTTCTCAGAAGCAAATTTACAGAACACGTTAACATGAATCCAAGCACGTGCCTTCTTTTGCATTTTTTTAGACTAAATTTGCCTTTGCTTTTCTGGCCTGTTTCTTATTTTGTGGGTTTATTACATTTAAAATTTATTCTCTGCTTAAGTTTTCACGGCTTCAAGTTGAATCACATTATATTTGCTGAAATCTTTGGTGTGTTTTTCTCATGTCTCATTTTAGCTGCACAGTTAAGAAACGATTCATATATGCACGCCTGTTGATGGTGAATTTGTATGTAAAGTATTTGACCCGCCCGGTTGATTGCAATTTTCTTTTAACCTGTCACTCTTTCAATAGGCAGATGGTGTAAGCAGCTGTTTCAATACTAGCCATTTAACAAGCGTTTAACTGGTGCTTTTTTTAAATGTTTTCTAGGCCTTGGACTTCCAGCAAGGTTCATCTGGTGGATATTGAAATGATATTGAAATAAATACCATTTTTCTTTGCAATAAAAATTGGGGATGGTTTCATGTCACTAATAATAATATATAAATAGTTATATAATAATAGTATAAGGTCCTGAGAATGCCTCAACATGGCATCAAATGGACATTACATGATGTCGTCCGGATATCTGTGAAATGTCCACAGAAAGTTTCCATGAATTTTAAGGACATCCTGTGGATATCCAGACGAAAGTATTTGTGGATGTCTATTCCGAGGCAATAGGGACATCGCCTGAATATCCTGTGGACATAACGTGGGCGTTCACGGATATCCTCTGCACATTGGATATCAGGGAAGTTACATTGAATGGACATCCACAAGATGTTTTGTGGTTTGCTGGGAGCATACTTGTAATAACAAAATGTAGTTATTGCCCCCTTGTGAATGCAGTCAAACTACCCTGTTAGTAGTTTCGATTCATGGGCCACAGTCCAGGCATTTAAGTTGGTACCAACGTTATCATGTTGACACGTCATGTATCCTGGATGACACATGAAAACGTGTAGCAATTAGTGGTGGTTTCTTTCCTTTTTTTCCCCCTCTTAGTGCCTCTTTACTTTCAATTGAACTCGCTAAGAAACTTTGTGCTTAGCGGCAGAACAACTTCCGCACCAGCGGTTAAGCTTAGCATGGTGCTTTTTTCTGACATTTCATTTGGAGTGAATGACATGCACATTTTTTTTTTCTGCAGGCAAATTTCCCTTCTCCAAGCTAAGTACCGAGCCATTGAAGAAGGCGTAAGTAACTTATTTTGTTCTTGCTTCTAAGGTCCTTAATACGGGAGAATGAAAGGTTCGCCATTGGGCAAGAAGTTCTGTTGTATGGTTCATAGGAATTGTTACCAGAAACATGCATTTGTTTTCTGGATTTTGACGATGCACCGTGTTAACTCCCTAATGCTTGCACTATTTTTAGCAAAAGAACAATGTGAGGTTAAGTGGTGCGATACTCCTATTGCTCGAATTCGTATAATCTCGCTGAAAGCAGAGTGACTATAGGCCTCCTGCGCTGCCCATGGGGCGCTGCGCAAGCGGCTTCCGGGCAGTACTTCCGGGTAGTACGAAGCTGCGCGGGTCCCATAGGATCCCGTGTTGACAGAAACAAAATGAGCTCGACGCTGCCTATTATTTTGCGACGTGGTCACCAGCTCATCCCCGACGCGTCCGATCTATTTCAGCGATCAACTTGGCATTAGTTAAAAAAGCTTTGCAGCGCTAAACACGTTTACAGCGCCGATGAAAGTGCCCGGACCGTAGCGGCGTCTGCTACTTGCAGGTTCACCGATCGATGGTTGTACGAAGTGAAATTTTAAGTGAAATTTCTAATTTAAACTAATACTCTACGTGACAAAGACTTCTCAAAAACAGCCGATCAAAAAAGAAGAGTGACGCAATCGGCGATGATCGCGCTTTAAAAAGCCAGTGAGTCCGGCGGACCGCAGGCTCGCCTGCTGCGGTGCGCCGCTCTTTTGCGTACCTGCACACTATGCGTGCACTTTCATTAAGCAATGCTCGTTTGCGTCGCCGTTACGAATACATGGTGCAGCGCTAGCTTGCCGTTTTGTTGCGTGTCTCAGTGACAAAATTCCGCGACCGTCAGAAGCGTGAAATCTGTTTTGCGATTCCGAAATTAGTGGCCGTAAAACAAAGTGGTCGGGCGAACTAAGAGTCCGCTCGCTTTCCTTGTTTGCTCTCAATTTACTTAATTACGCTCTTGAAGCATAGATTCCCAGTGCGCACTTAATAGCCTATAGAATGAGGGTCAGCAACGGCCGAGTTCCATGCAGCCGACACGGCGGAGGGCTGGACGGCAAATCGGGTGGGAGGAGGAGGGGGGCTTTGAATGCAAAGAGAAAAAATTCAGCGAATTTCTAATAATATTTGACAATAATCTGGCGAAGTGAAGATGGGGGGGGGGGGGTAGGGTAGGGGGGGGATGCCAATTCTCTGGAGGATGCCAATTCTCTGTTCTTGTCTCGCTGTCTAACTCCATTTGAAGTAAAAACTGGCGTGTCGGCATTCAGATTCGACGACCCCTGCACTACCAACACAGCCAGTGATGATCGTATGTAAACATTCGGAGCCCCGCGCCGTGTGTGCGGCTGTGTTATGTTATGCTGTGTTATGTGATGTTATAGAAGTACACATCTCTGCAGGCAGCAGGCGTGTGATTTGGTGCATGTTTCGCGTCCTTTAATAGCGCTTAATTTGTTTATTTGGCGCTATTGCCCCACCTAACTGCTAGTACACATGTACCCTGCCATTCGTAAATCGTGCGGCGTAAAACGTTACGCAAGAATCATTTAGTTTGCGAAAATACGAAACAAAATTTCCACTCGTTTCAAAGGCGGTGCCAGGCCAGCAGGTAGTGTCAGCTGAGTAGGCTGCGCAATTCTTGCGTTCGCTTGCATGCTCCCGCTGAAGCAACCTTTTGCAGTTACCTCAGGATATAGGATGAGCAGCGTTCCGTGTTTATGCTACTCGTGAACTTTCCTTTGTCGACCGCATGCAAGAAGAAAAAACTGTAACTGTCGTCAAACAGTTAAACCACCCGACCTGGCGATACTGTCCCTCGCCGCGACCACCGCGACAGCTCGCTCAAAAGAAAGCCGACAAATCAGCTTCTTTTAGCGGATAATATTTTGTTTAGCCTCTGCAACTACTTTAAGGGCTATTTCATACAGTATGCAGTCATTTAAACACGCCACAAAGCGCCACAACCAACTTTCACTCTGGCTTGTAGTTGAAAACACGTGGAGGGCGGCGAGGGTCGTCTGCTTTTGTACTACCCAGAGGCGTCAGTCGCTAGGGGCGCTGCATGTCGCCAAAACTCCAGCGCAGGAGGCCTATAGTAGAATGCGGAACATTGCTAGCTTAATTCATTGCCTGCGAGGCAGATTTTGCTAATTGCTACATTCGATTCACATTTCTGAAGTTCTGTTTGACTCGTGCGTCTTGTACTTGCTTTCAGTTTTCTTGAAAATTTGTTGTGGGTACCATGTGACAGCTTCAGGTGGCTTGCATGCCATGGCTATAGGGGCAATCATTGCAGTGCCTTCCGCGCTTCCTCTCCTGCCACCCTAAAAATTCCTTCCGGAATGGAACAACTCAGCCTCTGCTCTCAGATTCTCTTGAGCACATTCTCAGTTGGTTTGCCAGTTGATGGGAGTGCATTTTGTGCCGCCTCAAGGAAATTGATGAAGCTTTTTACATTTCTACTGAATCTCCGACTCTCATCAGCATTATCTTCTAGCGTTATTTCGAACATGAAGGTTGCCTATCTGTACAGGTGGTGTGGTTTGTTGCTGGCTTGCGACATCCATCGCACACTTGCAGGAAGTTTCGGCTTGCAACCTTGCAGGAAGCTTGCAGGAAGTTTCGGCTTGCAACTGCGCGGTTTCGGCTTGCAACCTTTTCAGCTCTTTCCTTTTTTTTTCGCATGGCTGGCGTATGCACGGTATCGCTCACTCCAGTAGATCTACTACCGTAATTACCCTATTCTAAAGCGCACCTTTTTTCCGAAAAAATAGGCTGAAAAATCACATGCGCGTAAGAATCGGATACGAAACCGAAACTGCCAAAACAGAAAAAATTTCGTCCCACCCATCGCCATCTCAAGATGGCGCCAAAGCCTTTAGCAACATGGAGGAAGACTTCCTCCATGTTAAGCAACAATTTTTCGAACGGAGGAAGCATAAGCGCCAATGGTTTTCTATCGGCGTTTACGCAAATCGTCAAATCGTTCCACTTGCGCACTTGATAACAGCAATGGCAGCAGCGGCTCTCACGCGTTCAAAACGAGCGGTCGGCTGAAGCGTGCGGCTCTGGAGAGGCTCGCGGGATGGGCGTGCGAGGCGTGGGCCACAATCCCATTGACCATGGTTGAACGTTCGTTCAGAAGTGTGGCATCGCGAACGCTCTTGGCAGCACCGAGGACGAGATGTTGTCAGCGGAAAGCGACGAGGAGTGAGATGAGTGAGAATACTTCGGGAAATAAATCGCCCATTTCTCCCGCATTCATTTGTCTGGGTTATAAAGTTCCGTGCGCGTTACAATCGGAGGTGCAAGTTTTTTTTTTTTTTTTTTTTGCCAGGAAAATTGGGTGCGCGTTAGAATCGGGGCGCATTAGAATCGGGTAAGTACGGTAGTTAGGCACTGGTCCCATCTTCATTCCTGCCATGTGTCTTGTACCATGGAGATTTTACATGATGCTTCCCACTCATGGCACGAGTACCTTGGCTACTTGCATACAATCAGATTGCCTAGTCTGACTGAAGTCCATTCTGATACAAAGAAAATTCAATCTCCACAGGCTATGTTTCGTTCGTGTGCTATTGGGCGAAATATGAAAGAAAACGGGTGACACATTAGCTAAAACCTTGCCTTAGCTGCCACTTTTTTGCTATTGCCACTTTTACATCAACATCTGTCAGTATTTCATAGGGGGCACATTTCTCCCAGTGCGGGGTTCGAAGCATGCCTTCATTGCCGCCATTTCTCTGCCTTGCCCTGCCGGAAACAAGTACTGGTCTCTGCAAATGCAGTAAGGGGTGCCCGTGCGTATGTTATGAATGCTTTTCTGAAGGAGCCTTGAGCTTGTGGAGGTGGTGGTGTTACAAGTTGGGAGTCTTCTTTTTCCTTTATGTTTCACGTTGTGTGCTGGGCAATTCTGCTTGGTTACTGCCCCTGCATTTCACGAGGATAGTGATGACGCACATTCGCCTGCTCCTCCCTTTACGTCGAAATAAATCTGCAGCAGCTATTGAAGTGCGCGTGCCTGCGAATAGTGTGCACGGGCTCCACAGCAGGTATTCAAGAGGGAGTGGAACAGGTTTCCTTAGGTAACCGAAAAGAGCCGGATAGTTCGCCTGGGGAGGGCAGGCGAGTGTGATTGAGAAGTGCGGAGGTGGCACTGCACTTCTACTGGCAAACGCCGCGACGCTGGCATATTCTCCTGGGGGCCTTATTGGCCTCGGTTTCAATAGCTGCCAGGTACCTTAATGCTTAAATACTTTGATATTGCACTTGCTTATCATAGGTAAGGCGCAGTCATCAACAGACTCATTTGAAGTGGCCGAGTGGCGACCGGAATAACATGTGGCATCACACGGACATGAGAAAAGCAACTAACAGTGAGCTAAAGCATGGAGCTGAGAGGCGGTGAGGGCTTGCCGCCACGCCTGCGCAAATGAGCTGCTTCTGTTTTGATTGCCATTGAACGTTTTTTTTGCTGCTCTCTCCTTGCGCTCTGTTTCAAATGAGCACAGACATTTTTGTGGCCTTTTCAGACAACCGGGTAGGCAGTGGAACATGTGCCTCACCACCCATATGCAGTGTACATGACATTTAAATTGCACAAGCTCTTGTTTAGAGCTTCTACTTGATCGAGGAAGACTATTTCTTGTATTCACTGGTGAAGCGCGCATGCAGGCAACCATGTGAGTGCGCCGTCACTCGTTACGTCGGCCTCCGCGGGATGGCGGTACTTGTCCGTGCTAAGCACATGACTGTGCTGCGGGTTACAAACTCTACCTCGCTGAATGGAAAGTATTGCCTCGAGTCCAATGTGAGTGCGATTAAAAACATCTCTGTTGATGCCACCGTTGAGAATCGGTTTGAAACGGAGCAGACGATGCACGCCGGTGTTTTTTTTTCTTCGGCGTGCGGTCGCAGTGGCCAAAGCCGCGCCATGTCCGTGGTGCATCGGCCATGTTTGTGGCCGTTTTCAGTGTTGCCAAGCGAAGAAATTGACAGCTAAACTTTTCATCGAATACCACCTATACTCCAAGGCTGTCTGTAATGCCCCTCCACGGATCATGGTTTATTTTTTGTCTTCTGGTTCACTTTGGTGTTTTTTTTTTTTTTTTTTTGCATTCCAATTTTATGTGACTGTACATATGTACGTACAAATTTTTCACTGAAGCCAAGCATACATCTCATTCTGTAATCACAGATGAAATCTCCTCGTCAGGAATATGTATACTAGCGGCACGAGCAGGACACATTAGAAACTTGTGCAGCAGTGAAAGACTGAAGTTTTCTGTGCTTTTTGGCTGGCACCGTTACTCCACTTTAGAAGGTGTTCAGACTTCAGACTTCACGACATACAGAACATACAGAGAAATGTTCGCGGAAGCCAGGCATACATTTCGGTCCGTGAAAGAAGCCTAATTCTAGTTCTTGCATCCTGCTCTTTCATCCGGCGACACTGCTCTTAAAAACAGCTTTTTTTAATTTTTAAGTACACTCCGTGAAACTCGCCAGTCTTGCTGCTTTTTTCCCACTGATTTCAAATGTGCTATTATTTTTTGTGTCACTCAATTAGTTCCTGAGATAACTACAGATAATTAGTCATTTTTGGAGAAACAATAGACAAAACAGTGTTAGTCATAAAGCTGTAATTTTTACATTTTCCAATACTATGAACCGTGGTGAGTGCAATGAGAGAATCAGTTTTTTGATGCTCTGCTTGCAACTAATTTTACAGCTGATTAAACTTTTGCGTTTGAAATGAGCATTCAAAATGATTCCTTGCCACTGGTGCCAGCAAACTCTAGTGAGCCGTAAAGTTAGTCCCAAGCGGTGCATCAAAAGCACAATTCTGTTATTGCATTCACCAGGGTTCATGGCATTGGAAAATGTAAAAAATTACAGCTTTATGACTAACACTGTTTTGTCTATTCTTTCTCCAAAAATGACTAATTATCTCTAGTTATCTGGGGAAGTAATTGACTGACCCAAAAAATAATGGCACATTTGAAATCGGGGGGAAAAAAGCAGCAAGACTAACAAGGTTCACGGAGTTTACTCAAAAATTAAAAGGAGCTGTTTTAAGAGGAGTGTTGTCCCTTAAATTAAGTGTAGCAAGCGTGCGCACTTGCTCAACTGGCAGTCATTACGAAGCAAGCCATTTGGACTGTAAGATTCTTACCGTGGTACTCTGAGTCCTTCCTCCACTTCAGCCTCCCATGGAGGAGATCCTCGAAGTCGATTTGCCCATGCATAAGCATTGCGGAATCCTCACCTCAGCCGGGTGGAGTGAGCCAATGGAGTGGAGGAGGGACTCGGAATACGGCTCTGAAGCTATCACAACCCTGGTAGTTGCATTTTCCCAACTTTATGCTGCAGGCATCTGCTCAGCTGTGCGTGTCTGCATTCGTTAAAAGGGCCATGAAGACAGTATACAAGTTTGGTTCATTAAAGGGACTACTTTGTCCCAATACTGGTCATGCCAATTTTATCACGAACATCGAACAAATAATGGAGATATTAAAAAAAAAAAAAACATACGAAGCAGTGGCGACTCCCCAGTCACATTCGGGCGATTTCTCTATAGCATTTGGAAGTATTTAAATGTTTCTTGTGCTTTTCGATGAAGAGACGTCTCTCGTGGCTGGAGTGGAGCTGAGTGAGCTGCCAAAGGCCCTCCAAAGTCTGTTTTTGTGGCCCTTTCAACGATGCATGTGACGGTGCACGCTCTCCACCACGCAGGCCTCCAAGGCCGCTGAGGAGGCCGAGGACACCTCTGACGAGGAATACACGGACGACATCGGGGCACGGCGCACCAAACTGCGTGACAAGGTGTTCCGCAGTGCCGGCAACACCCGCCTGAAGCAGCGACAGGACGAGCTTCTCCACCAGGACGATTCGTCTGGCAACCCGGCCACTGATGCAGGCAAAACCGGCACCAAGAAAAAGGCCAAGCCGGCGGCCAAGAAAAGGGGGCGTCCGAGCAAAAAGGCGCAAGCGTCCACTTCTTCAGGTGGTGCTGCTGAAAGCGCGCAGTCTGGTGTGGAGAGCAATGACTAAGCCTGAGAAGGGCGCCATAAATTGACCTGGTGCCCTTTCTTGTGTCGTATTCAAGCGTAATAAAATAATTCGGCTAACCTTGTTTCAAGAAGAGAGATTGGGGTGGGGGGGGGGGAACACACAATGGGCATCATGTGAAACACGCATTGCAGCAGAAGTTTTCTTCTTCTTTTTTTTTCCCGGGCCCATTTTGCTTACTGGAATGGTAGTTCTCGCACAATGCAGCAACACTAAAGCTGTTTTGTGAAAAATGCCTTAGTGGTTCATCAGTCAGCTCAGCTGCAGAGGGTTTGTTTTAGCCTTCAAATGCATTTTCTTGCAACTTCACACTAGCCAGTTACGACTTTGCCAGTTACATTCTGGGGCCTTGTGTACAAAGAAAAAAAAAAAAAGTGGAACACAGTCTAATGGCACTGGTTACGAACGAGTGTCAATTTTGTGCTTTCAGGTTGTTGCAGAGAACAAAAGGGGTAATAATTGCTCTCCTAACATTATGTTGCATTTGATGCCCACTACAGAACTAGTGGGCGTTCTTCCTAGTGAATGCATTAAAAAATGCGCGTTCGTAGTTGTATGTGATGCCGAAAGAAACGGCGGGTTTTCTGAATTGCTAATGAGCTTTCAAGAGTACAAATCTTATTCATGTTAGTACGATGTGCTGTTTTACTGTTTACAGTTGCTTACTACAGAACTAGTAAGCATTCTTCCTAGTGAATGCATTAAAAAAATGCACGTTCCTAGTTGTATGTGGTGCCGAAAGAAACGGCAGGTTTTCTGAATTGCTAATGAGCTTTCAAGAGTACACCTTATTCATGTTATTATGATGCACTGTTTTACTGTTTACAGTTGCTCACCCCAGAACTAGTGGGCATTCTTCCTAGTCAATGCATTAAAAAATGCCCGTTCGTAGTTGTGTGTGGTGCCGAAAGAAACGGCAGGTTTTCTGAATTGCTAATGAGCTTTCAAGAGTACAAATCTTATTCATGTTAGTACGATGGGCTGTTTTACTGTTTACAGTTGCTCACGACAGAACTAGTGGGCGTTTTTCCTAGTGAATGCATTAAAAAATGCGCGTTCGTAGTTGTATGTGGTGCCGAAAGAAACGGCAGGTTTTCTGAATTGCTAATGAGCTTTCAAGAGTACAAATCTTTTTCATGTCAGTATGATGTGCTGTTTTACTGTTTGCTGTTTTACTGCACCAATAAACTGTTTATATCCTTCAGATGAGCATGTGCTCACCAGTTTCATTTGTTTTTAACGCCACAGCAGCTGTTAAAAGTGATGAAAACCTAATTATGTTTCGAAGAGTTGCAGTATTCCCTCTGGCAAGATGTTGCTTTGTGTATCACAGTCACTCACTCGTCCATCGTAGCATGGAATGCAGCTTGCTCAGTCATGCAACTCGCCTTATTATAACTAAAAAAAGGCTGCTAGTTCTGGTCACAAATGTGTCCGTGCTGTGCGTTCTAGCTAATGCATCGCGTGTTCACAAGGGAGCCCCTCGTTCTCATTCCCCCGGAATGCGTATAGGGCGTCCGATACGCATTGATTGTCACATGGCAAGGCTTTGCTTGAACGAGAACCATGCAGCAAGAATGTGTTAGAAGCAGCAACTGTTTCTCTCCTCCAAATAGGTAATGTCAAACATGTTCAGCGCAGTAACATGCTGTAGTCAAGGCACTGCCACTTTGTCTACCAGTGTTAGTGTGTACTGGTGGAGTATTTTTGTTACATTTAGTAATACCTTGCGCCTGCCGACGGCAGTTCCACTCACCTCCTACATGTTCTCGCCTCATGTTTCAGACAGAGTAATAAGTTTTCACACAGCCAGAATTGCGCATAAAATCAGGAACTAATGAAATAAGTCCGAAATTATTAAAGTATTTGGAATGGTGGTAGTATACCACAACTCCGTGAAGTATGCATCGAGTTCCCGGTGTGTAATTTGTTGCTAATTGTGTTGTAATTGGGTACCCGTGAGAGGAAGTTTAATTGAAAGGAAAACGTAAATGTTGCCAGAAAATGGGGAGCAAGCAACAAAGTTTGCAAACCAAATTTAACTAGGATCCCTCTTGCTCACATTTCTAGTGCACTTTTATTGACCAACGTACCTATGAATGCATAACATCAGTTCCGAGTGCAATCTAGCAATTTTTACGCCACTGCCGTCTTCATTGACACACGAGAGTATATAAGAAAGTCATAACCATTTCAATTGCAGCCTTCACCTTTGAACTGAGAACAGTCAGCACTGCACATATTTCTGCATACGCTACATGGGAGACCCATTGGCTTTTACGACACAGCTCCACATTGTTTAGAGATCATCGTGCAGTCCCTTGCCCTTTCGATTCACCCACCACCACCCTGCCTCGCCGAGCCGGAAAGGAGCAGACATGGCTGCTGCGTGTGCAGAGGATGAGCAGGTAGAGAATTGGGAATGTGCTCCCACTGGTCTGAATGTAACTAACCATGGAGGGCACCAGCGACACATCACTGAAGAGGTCTGCAAAGAGGTGCATGGTAGTAACGAGCGCCAGTAAGGTGTGGCATTGCACGTCAGTAAAGGAATTCATCAGGTGCGTGTCTCGCGTAGCGCGATCTGCAACGCGAAAGTGTGTTGCCCCGCTTAGCAACATTGGGCAGTCGATTGCGATGCAAGTCAAAATCGCCTACAGCTGCTCAGCAGCTACAACACACCTGCTGCTATTGTATGCCAGCTTCAGGCACAGCTCAGTGCCTTACCGTGTTTGCAGCTGTGTGCCTTACCATAAAAATAACCACCTTTAATACTTCACAATATAGCATTGATTCCAGCGTGCAAGTAATGAATACAAGCAATTTACTCAAAAATTGTAGTGGGCAATGCACCCCAGCATTGTTTCAGCATGTGTGACAATGCGTTTGCCGTTTTTATTGCAACCATTATGCCATGCACCTTTAAATTGTGTTTTGTAGTGCATCATTTAGTGCCTGTTGTGGAGCTCAGCATCGCATCTTGAACATGCAAGCCGGGGAGCAGCACCTCTGAAAGATGTTGCAAAACCAGTCCCGGACCAAATGAAAAGCGTACAAGAGGAGTGGCAGCCTTTCAAGCACATGCACATCACTTGCTCCCTGTGACCTGAAATCTTCAAGAGGGTCGTAGTTGTGCCCTGCAACACAGTGTAGTATGCAGCCCAAGGCTTATCTGGGAGTTGCTGTGAACACACACTCACTACTTGCATTGCTTCCAGATTTTGGTTCTACGGTTTTCTTCCAAGGTAAGAGGTGCTTGGCTTTTCACAAAAGTCAATCACTAGTGGCCCATGCCACACCATGGCAAGTTCTCATGCTGGCCTTTGCCCACCGGAACAGATACCATTTGCACAAATGTAGTTCATCACTGGCGTATTGTGCATCCTTTGTTTATTGTAATGCTCAATTTCCACTTCCACAGAGCCAAGCATACAAATACCTATTCCTTTGAAAATTTCATGCCAGCCATGCCATGCTTCAACCAAGGGCAGCCTGCAATTCACACTGCGGGTACTGTGCAAAAGGGGTGCTGCAGCGTTGTCACAAACTACCTATGCAGCACAGGAGACAGTACAAGTGCTCTGCCTATAGCCGGTATTCAATGGCGTGGAATGCATGCAGGCAACCAAGTGTGCGCCGCCATATCTGTGGCCAAGCGTCTGTTGCTAGACGACGTTGTGCGCACGGCCCGCAGATCAGGCACCCTTCCTTTATGCAACCGTGCAAGTGCGCCCGTGGCCTCCGCGATCGGCTACCGGCGGCGCGCCGTCACTCGTGACGGTGCGCCGTCACTCGTTACGTCGGGCTCCGCGGGATGGCAGTACTTGTCCATGCAAAGCACGACTGTGAAACACATGACTGTGTTTCACGTTACAAACTCTTCCGAACGCAAAGTATTGCCTCGAGGTCAATGTGAGTGCGATTAATAACAGCTCTGTTGACGCCACCATTTAGAATCGGATTGGAACGAAGCTGATGACGCACGCAGGTGTTTTTTTTTTCTTCGGCGTGCGGCCGCAGTGGCCCAGGCTGCGCCGTGTCCGTGGCGCATCGGCCATGTCTGTGGCCGTTTCCACCGTTGCCAAGCGAAGAAATTGACCGCTAAACTTTCCAACAAATACCATCTATACTGTGGTACAGGTTAAGGGTGGCGATAGCTCATGCAGTGCATTGCTCTGCTAAAGCGGCAGCTTGGGATGTCAGTGCGGGCGTGCGTTTTGAAAGGATATCTCACTTAATGCGCGACATCGGCTGCGTTTTCTCACGCTGCGCTGATGAGGTACAGTGGCAACTTCCGTTGGGTTTCTTAACATGTACCCGAGTATAATAGTGGACCGGACATCTTATTTCCTGTTCAGTATTTTGCACACTTTCATACCTGTTTTCAGCGACCCATATTTCCTTGTCTACTTCCCCAGCCGCAGAGGTACCATGTACGGATGGGCCTTGATCCGATATCATTTCGGATATTTCAACTAATGGCTTGTATCTGGCATTCTGAATACAATTCTGAAAATCTATTGTATTCGCTGTGCGTTTTGTACATCTGCCTATTTTCTGATCCCCTTAAGTTTGATGCATTCAAATTCATTTATTGAAGCTTATGAGACTAGGCACAGAATAAGTGAGTTGGGAGTGCTTACATCACATGAAAACATGGAAGTGCCAGCCATATGCACCAAATTGTCATGGAGACAACAAAAAAAAAAACGACCAGGACATGTTGCAAAAGTATTCACCGTTTTTATTACATTTGTGAACAAATAAAGATGTGAATCTTAAGCAATCCTTCCACCTTATAAACACATCGAAATTTTAAATGCTACTTCTAATAAATTCTGTACAAACCATGCTTACCCTGACTTAGCAGAGTAATGATAAGGCAGAGCTATTTCGAAGACGCGTTACAATTCATTTCTTAAAAATACAGACGAATTTTTAATGTAATGGTAAGGTGCAGCTATTTAGACGTGTTAAAATCAGTGGAAACAACAATATGAAATAACCGAAATAATGAATGCAACGTTGTATTCACATCACCAACCCAAAATATTGCCTGGCCGATAACAACTAATGGGCTCCACAGCCCAACTGCGTTAACAGTATAATAGGCGTATGCTGTGAACGACACGAGAAAAACAACTGGATGTCATATACAGGTGTACGGCAGTGGCAGTGTTGCAATAACAGTGACAAAGAAACGCTCTTCTCTGCACCTTCACTAATCCACTCTCTGGCTTAACCCTTTTTTTACAATTTAGAGCACATTTTTTTTTTTTTGAAAGAGAGGACACCATTACTGAAGGGGGAAACCTAATGCATCGAGAAGTCCCTCATTCAGCAGGCTGAGGCATGCTGTCCGAGCCTTGCGCAAGAGAGTATTCAGCTCCTCCTTCCCGAACTCTTCGTACAGCTTGTGCTTCTCCGACGCAATGACGTCCGCCACCTCGGTGCAGTCCCTGGCCAGGCCGGACTCCCCAAGGCTCTCCATGAGCAGGAAGGTCAGCTGCGGAACACACAGTCGGCGAATTGCAGCCATCTGGCGGCCCCTGGGCGTGGCGTCCTCGTCGGCCTCCCCTTGGTCCCTCATCCAACCTCCCTCGAAGAGCAGCGCATCCAGGACGTCCCTCTTGACCTCTCTGGCCAAGGTGGACACGAGGTTCTTCCACTGCTCCAGCTCCAGCGCGTAGCCGCGGATCTTGTGCTCATGCGCCACCTTTTCGGGGAAGCGCGCGCCCTCTGGGAGCTCCTCGGGAGCTGGCGGCTTCCTCCGGTGGTACAGGCTCGACCACTCCTGGAAGCTGGTGTGCACCTTCAGCAGCGCCTTGAAGCAGGTGAACTCCCGCAGCGCGTTCTCGTTCTCGGCCGACAGCTGCCCGTGCCGGCCGCCGCACCACTGTTCCACGGCAACCTTGATGGAGTCCGGCGGGATCTTGCGGAAGGCATCCTGAGCGGCCCCAATCTTGCCCATGCAGACGAAGCTGCGCATGAGCGCATTGGCCTGCTTGAGGGCCTCGCCCCTGGTGGATGCATCAAAGAGGAGCCACTCCAGCGAGGCCACCTTGTCCCGGTCTTCGGCCGTGGCCTCCAGGGATGGCACCGTGCCCGTGGCCTGCAGCTGCAGGGGCTCTTCACCAGACATGCGCACCTGCTCCACCAGAGTCCGAGTGATGACGGCCACATCGAGCCCGGCTGCATGCGCAAGTTTCAGGCAGTGCTCCTGTTCACCAGGATTCTTGGTGCCCAGGCTGAGCAGGAGGCGAGTGTACTTGGCCACCTGGTCGGGTGGTGGAAGTGTCGCCGCGTACGTTGCGACCAGGGAAACGTGGCCCTCGTCAATCAACCTGTCAACGTAGGCTCGAAGCAGAGCATTGCACGGCTCGGTACTGGTCTGGCAGCCGACTTGCCGCAGCAGGAGCACCATGTGTGCCAGGAACCGCACCGTCTGCAGTGGTGGGTCAATCGACTGTTGGACCCACTCGTGCATTTCTTCAACCATTGTAGCGGCGTCGTCGAGCACCACGCACTGCTGCAAGGTGTGGGTGATCTCCAAACGGCCGTGATGACTGGCCCCCAAGGCGGCATTGAGCTCTCGAAACACTGCATCCAAGGTGCCGCGGTTGCAAGGGTAGCCGGAAGGCAGTGGCTCGAGGCTTCTGGCTTGCTGTGTGGCAGTGCGAAGCTCGAGCTCCACGCAGACATCCACGAGAACGCGCATCCGCGCCCACAGCTGGTCTTCCCAGGTGGTACACACGGGCAGCACAGCTTCGAGGTTGCCACTCAGGGCACCGTACACGGCGCGCTCGTACGGCGAGCAGGTGGGACTCGACGCGGCTTCCCAGCAGGCCTGCTTCCAGAGGTCCCTGTAGAGGTCGCCTTCCGCAGGCTGCACCGAGGCGACGCCGCTGCCCTTGTTGGGGTCGTGATGCGGCCGCCAGCCTTCGACCGCGGCGGCCAGCCAGTGGTAGCCGTTCTCGACCGCGAGTTCCTGCGCCCGCTGCAACTGCCCCGCCCGCAGGTGGGAGAAGACGCTACGGAAGAGGCGACACTCGTCGTCGCGGTCCAGGTCGTGAATCGGCTGGCGCAGCCGTGCCGGCGCGTCCGGGTCAAGCTCGCGCACACATGACGAAGGCACACTGCTCGCGGCGCGAGACTGCAGCTGATGCAGCGTGTTCTCCCAAGCGCAGCCTCCGTCCGCAAAATACTCGACTCGCTCGCGGTCACCCGTGCTCTGCTGGAATGCGGCGCAGCTTTCCAGCCAGTCGACCACCAGCTGTGCATGGCGCACTAACGAGTCACTAGTCATCAGCGCGTCCACTATTTCCTTGTCGCTGGCTTCGCACGCAGCGTCCATGCGCACAGGGTCATCGAGACCAGCAGTCACGTTTAGCCGGTCGCGGAGCAAAACACCGGTAAGCTTCCAAGTGTTGCGCTCCTCGGTAAGCAATGTGAGGCACGCCATGGCTTCGTCCCAAACGCGTTCGCCTTTCCGAGAGGCCATTCGATCTGTCACCTTTTTTACCTTGGTTAAGTATTTGTCGCACACAGACTCGTACTCTTCGAGCAGTTCGAGAACGTCTTGACTGCTACCGAACGTTTTGTAGGCGTCCATAAACTCCGAGTTGATTCCCACTATGGCAGCAACAACGGGGTGCTCAGTCGCCAAGGCACAAGCACTGAACGCGGTCATGTCCGACGCTTCGAAGTTCGCGCTGGCATTACCGGATCGTTGAACTCCACTGCGCGGCGTCGCCAAGTCCGCGAATGATCCTCCCACTGAAGCATTTGCAGCCCTGCTCATGAGGGAAGAAACGGTGCTTGTGTAGTTCGCCGCAGGAGTGGTGAATTCTTGTAGTCGCTGTGAAAACGACGCACTTCTGTTGCTGAACCGACTTCGCGACCGTTTGTCGGCAACCGGCGTGGCGAGGTTGCTCAGAGAGTACACGAACGCATCACTCGCACTGTGATCCATGTCTCGCTGGTTCTTGGTTCGTCAATTTTGCTTGGCCCACTCTTCAAAACCGAGAAACATAACGGAACGCTGATATTTGAACTTTGGCAATGCCGCCCTGCCGCCGCATTTTTAGGGTTAACCAGAAACCGCGTAAAGGGTCACATGCATTGCATTGTGAAGCGCAGCAGGCGCCCCCTGAAACATTTCAAATTTATTTTTTGTCTGAATAACTTCCACTTTCAAAAAAACTAAATTTATTTAGAACATTTATTCGAAAGTAGTCAATTTAATAGTTTTTTGTGTACTGGTAATGTAAAACTTTGAGTCGTAATTTTATTCTTTTAATAGTTCCAGCAAAAGCCAACATTGTCGCCACAATCGGTATCCTGTAAATTTTTTGGCTTGTTTTCTCGGTTAGTTGCTAGCCGCTGGCAGAGCTGCTGGTGGCCGCAGGGCCGCTGTCTATGGTGCCTGCAGGCAGTGGTAGGCCGCTTCTATTTGTGCATTATGTGTCTCGTGTGAAGTTCTCTTCGTTGTGTATCGCATTGGCGGCGTCAAATGCCTTCGCGTCTGTGAGAACCCTCTTCACTACACAGTGATACCAATAACTTGAAGGTAAGTTAGTTTGTTCGGTAAACTTTCTCTCCCACAACCTGTCATGCCGCCGCATCCATCTCGCGCTCTCATTGATCCAGTTGCCTTCGCAGCGCTGCGCATGATGCTTCTGCATCTGCAGCTTGAATTTGGGCATTCCTCTGTCACTTTGTCCTAGGATCTGACGCCGGTAAAAAATAAATAAGAGTGTACAGTACTTATTTTCTCAAGTAATTTCTTATGGCGCACACTGCACCGGCGCAGGTCCCGTTATTTCCGCGCTACTTGTATTACGCCCCTGCGGCGTGTGCTGTTCGTAGCACGAAGTCTGCCTGCTTCTCGGGTCTTCCCGTGGAGCTGACAGTTTCACGATTCACGCGAGAGCTTAATCGTGTTACATCGAAGCACTTCGATGTAAGGAGTACCCGCATACGCACGTCTTTTTTTTTTTTTTTTTTAATAATACGCAGCTGGCTTGCGTTCAGGTAGCAAGACATCGTAGTTATGCAACCGTTGCCAAGCGCAACCGTACGTTTTCATTGTGTGATAATTCCGGCTGTTCATGGGAATGCGACACGTTTTGTTATTGTTCTGGTGGTGTCGAAGAGGCGGTTACATGGCTCCTTCCTAATGGTTTAGTTTAGCTGTTGTTCGACGTCGAGTTTAATTATTTCAGCTGATCTGTGCCTCTCGTTGTGGGTTGCCGTGTCGATATCCTGACTGATTTTTTTATATATAAAACGTCTATCGCCTGGGAGAAAAGATATCTTACAACGCTCACGACTAGTGCTGATACTCGTGTTTTCAACCCATTAAGGCGAATCTCAAACCTTGAAGAAAAAGAAAAATGAGCTCCATTAAGAATCGCCGATCAGTTCAACTTCGTCAGATGCCTACCTATATTACTAAGTGCGCTGGTAATATATGCATGCAGTTTTGGACAGTTGCGCATCTTTCCTTTCGGAAAGAATTTTCGGCCATTTTAGGTCTTGGGTCTCTTGACCTCTCCTCCGCGGGAACCGAGGTAAAAAATCGGTATTCTTTTTTTTTTTTTTTTCCTCGTGTTTTGCTGTGGCACATTTGATCTGAGGTGACATCTCGGACTATCCAACTCTGTAAAGGAAATCGATGAGGCCCTTTTGTTTCTCTCTTACCCATCTGCGTTCTCTCACCAAACACACACAAAAAAAGAGGGTCGAGTCGGCGCTTTTATTATTATTTTCTTTTTTTGAAGTTTTAATTTACTCGACACTCCTTCGCCTTTCAAAGATTAGTTCCCCGAACAGGCAAACGTTACTTCTACGCAAACGTCAGTGTCGTCGACGCGCTGCTGTTGTGGGTTAAAATAGTGATAGCTGTTGGGCGATCTTTTTTTTTTTTTAACCCTCTGCCGCGCCGGCACCGGGCTATCCATGTGTAGAACCAAACCAGCAGCAGAACGTGAACTTTGACTTGTTCCGGCGAGACACTTGGAATTTAATTGGAACCGTCTGTTCCACTGATGAAATCAAGGTTTGCTCACCCCACACCTGGTTCGTTAACTTCCGACGCACAGGTTGACTAGCGTGCAGATTACTGCACTTGCACGGGCTCGTTCGATTAAGTAGCTCATGGTTGTTCAGTGCCGGTGTCGCCATCGTGCGGAACAAGTGCCGCACTTTCGTCTGTTCATGCACTTTCTATTTTTTGAGGTGCAAAAACTGCACTGGGCTACACCGCTGGCGAATTCGGTGGAAAAGTGCAGGTGCAGTGCACTCGCAAGCCAAAGAGGCGATTGGGTTCCTACACTGCCTGGATCATAAAGCGCGCAGCCGAACAGTTGAGTCTATGGAGGGAAGTACCGCACTCATCGTCTGCTGGTCAGGTGCGAGCTGCACTCGTCTGTAGAGGCTGCAGTGTACGGAGTCACGCATTAAATGCGCATCGATTAAATTCATCCATCATCTGGTCTCTTGTATTTGCCTTCCCAGAGCAGGTGGTTTCTGGGCAGTACAAAAGCTGCTCTCGAGATAGAAATTCTAAGGGCAAATAAAATTGCGCAGCTGCTTTGGAGCAGTCCTGGGCAGTCCAAAGTGATAGAAAGAGCAGTCGTCATGTGCCACGAAAAGAACTACAGAATGCATTGGAACGGGATCTCCGGGTAGTTTTCGACCCTCCGCACTTGGCATAGCAATAGCAGGAAGTTGTCTAATCTGGGGGAGGCGAAATAATCTTTCAAGGCATTTGCATATCCCGTATTTAGTCGATTCTAACCACCCCC
Source organism: Haemaphysalis longicornis (assembly GCF_048455015.1). Taxonomy (NCBI): domain Eukaryota; kingdom Metazoa; phylum Arthropoda; class Arachnida; order Ixodida; family Ixodidae; genus Haemaphysalis; species Haemaphysalis longicornis. The sequence goes on along the minus strand of NW_027526295.1, from coordinate 256,318,244 downwards.
TTTTTTTCCAAGATCGCGATGCCGAAAGTGAGGGGATGCTTAGATTAAAAAAAGCCTAAATTGCCTTACCTCCCGCCACTTTTTTTCCCCCGCCGTATCTCGACGAGACGGGCGCAAGGAATGATGTTTTATTTGACCAATATTCAGCCGAAAAACAGGTACAGACCCACCGCTTTCGTATGATACCCCGTCACCTTCACTACCATTCAAGTCCAATGTGCCGCTCGGGCCGCCCCGCCGCTTTCACTGACCCCCCCACCAGGTCGTTTTCTGTTCCGTTGAAGTGTTGTGTAATTGAAAGCTTCATAAGTGACTTGGACACAACGTCACCTCGAGCCCGCTTCCACGCGTCTGAAATCCACGTTGCGGTGGGGGGGGGGGGGGGGGGGGGGGGGGGGCTAGATTCTTAAGCAAACTTTTTTTCCAAATTTTTCCCCGAAAGTAGGGGAGGGTGCTTAGAATCGAGTGAATACGGTATATGCATGTTATGGGAATGTCGCACTGCGCAGCGTTCCAAAGGCAAGTAGGAAATCAGCCATGAAATGCCGAATCTGGCTTGCAATCCGAAATGCACGTCCCCAAAGTTCGCCCCTCCCAAAAATACATTGGCATTTTCGCCCAGTGAGAATCGAGACTGGGGTAGCGTTACACAAGACATTCCAGATATTGTCATTTGAACCTCCGCACTTCAAATGTCTGTGCTGAAAGGCTGATTCCGCTCTTGGGTGCGAAAGCTTGGAACGCACTGTCAGTCTAAGCTTGAAGAAATTTCGGGTTAACATGTAAACTGTTTTAGTTGTCTAGTCGAAATGGTTAGGGAGGATATCGTTTAATATTTTGTCTGCGTTTTGCCTTACTTTGCTGTGCAATAGTGGGCAGTAGCCATATAGGCTATCGGTTCCAGCATTATTTTTTTCAAGTGCTGATTGCCTGATGATGATGATGCTAAATCGACCTTTGCCTGCTGGTCGAGTAGGTTAATTGAGCGAGCCTTTAGATGGCGCGGCTCGTGCTTCCGTACTATGGGCCAGCATGGGGATGTGGGGCGCATCGCCGCGTCGGTTAAACCCCCAAGGAAAGGATGTACAGCGCCTCGTGGGGCGTTTATTCTCCGGGGCAGTGAACCTAGCGCATGCGAAAGGATTGAAGCGACGCGAGGCGTAATGATGAGTCTCCCTCCCCATTTCTCTCTCTCTCTCTCTCTCTCTCTCTCTCTCTCTCTCTCTCTCTCTCTCTCTCTCTCTCTCTCTCTCTCTCTCTCTCTCTCTCTCTCTTTTCTGCTTCATTTCCTTCTTACTTTTTCGTGTTTCTGTTTTAGAGAACTTGGTGGCGTTAAGGAACCAACAGCTGTGCTAGTTGGTACTGGATCTTTAACATCTTTAAGCGCTCTCTACACGGACGAAAGAAGGAAAATTTTTAATTGCGAGTCAGCTCTGTAATTTGTCTTTTTTCTTTTGTCCGTGTAGAGAGCGCGCTACTTCAAGTTGTTAAAGGCTCGTATCGTTGAGTTGACGCTAGACTGATGTTTCTCGTTTCAAGTCGGCTGAGCAGCCCGGACTTGCCAAAGCACTGCCTTTTCGCGCAGTTGTACGCATGCCACGGTGGTGCAGGAGGGCTAAAATCTCGATTTCAAGCTCCCTAGTCCATTGCATTTCTTTCCTTTTCTTTTCTTTTTTTCCTTTGAAGCGCTGAAGAATCGACACTTTGAGTGATGCATCAGGGGCCCACAGTGTAGTGGGGTATACTAGCTTAGTTTAGACCACAGCCTATCGCCTCCTAAGCCCTGTATTCCAATGCTGTATAAGCTTAGCACTAACACTGGGAAGTGTAACTGGTCTAAAAGGTGTTACGAATCGACTGGTGTGTGTGTGTGTGCGCGTCGACGCGCCGCGCAGACTTCAGCAGTGCTCAGCGCGACGACGCGCCGTCGTACTTTCCCGCAAAGCCTCACTGATGTGAGGTGCAGTCCCCTTACCGGAAGGCCCCTGCAGGTTCGTACATGCCTCGCGCCCATCAGTCGACTTCGAGATTGTTGCGTGGCCGGAACCCTCTTGCGCATCCTCGTACTCGACGCGGCGGCTTTTCGCGGTGTGATTTTGCTTTGTGTTCGACTGGGCTTCGGAACGTGTCGACGCGTGTTTCGACGGACACCACTCCACTTTTTTTTTTTTTGCTAATAAAGAAGTTGATTCTCTCGCTCTCTCTCGACGGTTGCAGTGGAGCAGCTTCTCGTTGAGCGGGGACAGTGCCTATATGGGCTTTTGCGGGTGGCGTTTCTCTGCGCATTCGAGTTGTCATGCTTTAATTTAAGCACGCCAGTAGGCTGCTACCTGTACCATCGCTTTTCTATACTCGCCGTGTATATTAAACAATTCAACTCCATCCTTTAGCTCTTCGTCGTCGGAACGGAGGCAACCCTGCTGCAGCCGGGAAGACAAAGCCTGCACTGAGTACAATGAGCACTCTGGGAAATAAAGCGGTACTTCGTCAAAAGTGGACATGATCTGCTCTCTTTACATTGCAGTGTGGACCATATAAAGCGGGAATTTAAATGAAGCGACTTCGTTATAACGAGAGTTCTCTGTGTGCTTCGAGGCAATGCGGTAAATCAGCTTATCGTGGAAAAAAAATTACTGCGCTCTAGGCTGGCTTTTCACAAATCGCGTAGAACGAATTCCCCGATGTGCCAAGCAGACGCTTTCGCTGTATTGCAAAGCGTTTTTGATTGAGAAGACGGTGGTGTCGCAATATACGCTGGAGTATCATTTCCCCGACACTTTAACGTCGAAAGACGTCGTATACTGGTTGTTACGCTGGATCGCAGGTTTCGTTTACAGGTCACGGGGCCTGCATTATGCGTAGAAGTGAAACCCCCGTGTGCACGAAATTTCGGCGCTCATTAGAGAGCCCCGGGTTGCTTGAATTATTTTGCAGCCCTCCTCCGCTACGACCTTATAGACAGGACGTGAGATTCCAGTTGGAGATATGTATTAGCGTTGCCTCGCACGGCCGCGAAAATTTTGGACTGAATAAAAAGTCATCATTATCAGCAGCAGCATGGTTGTGTCCACTTCAGAATGAAAAAGCGTCGACCAAAGATCTCGAGCCACGCCTGTCGTGCGCTAGCTGAGTTTACTCTTTCCCCCGAATTTCCGTAGTTCATTCCTCTATCGAGTCCTTGACCGTCCCCTATGGCAGCCACTTCTTCAAATGGATGTTTAGAAAATACTTTTATTCCGTTTAAACAAACGGCCATCAATGCAATGAAAAAAAATCACGCATCTCCAAGAAGTGAGTCATGACGAGTGGGTGAAGCACTGAGGATCGTTCTTACCGTAATCACCCGTGGCATTGCCCACTCGCGCATGTAAATGAGTGACAACTCGTGTGTGCAGTATACACAATTCCAATCCGATAAATTCAATTTAATCCAATCCAAATCCAATACAATGCTCCTCGCGCATGCGCAACACTGTGTACACGGACGCCAAGCCCCGGACAAAGCGAAGTCCTGTAAGGTGCTTCGCCCCTAAAATTCGCGCGTGGTGACGCAATATTAGATTTCGGCGACCTTCGCAGCGCAAGCCTAGGTGGCAAAGGTTCCGTCGGTCTGCGCACACGCGTGTCCTTCGCATGAGGCTGTCCTTGCGAGAGCAGTGACTCATAAGCGAGAGCGTTAGCTTCGCTGCAGTGCGGCCTCAGAAATGGCATTTTCGCTCGTGACTCGTCATGCGGCGAGCAGTGCGCGCTGGTCGTCGTCGGAAAAGTCTCGCTGCCGCAACGGAGCGGAACGTTATATATTTTGACGTAACCCGCCGGTATCGCCTCCATCGTCGTGCCTGATGACGCGAGGCCAAACAACGCCGCCGTTTTGGACAGTGGGCCGCTTTCTCTTCTCACCGCACTGCGTTCTTCTTCCCCTTCGGGCTCTAATGTTTTTCTTTCTTCTTTTTGTTTTCCGTTTTTCCAAGCTCTCTTGCTCTTTTTCCGCTCCACGCCGAAAGGTTTTATGGCTCATGCACGTGCCCCGGTGAGCAAGCAGACGCCTCTCGTCGGCTGCTCGATGTGAAGGTTGAAAGAGCTTGCGTTGTGGTCGACGCTCCTGTTATTTGAGAAAATAAAGAGAAGAGCAAGGCAAACTGGCTGTCATCCCGTCACGGGGGAGAGCGCACCCTTTCACGCAAGCTGCGGTGCCGGGATGTGCGTGCTTTCGATACGGCGGCTTCTGGGGCGCCGCGGTGTCGTCAAAGCCCATCCTTGTAGTACAGCTATACTACTCACGAGACTTGGACGAGTGTCGTTGCGGAGTGGGGCTTTCTCATTGCAACGACCGCTGCTTGACCCGTATCGCCGGTTCTCACGCGAGTACGATGGTTGACTAACGCTGTGACTCCTCCGTTCGCCGCCTTTTTGGGCGACGACGAGGTGTACGCAAGCTGCAGAAACGGTGTTGAGACGATAAGGGGGGTGTAGCGTGCTTGCTTGGCTTGTCTGTGACAGCTTCTCTGGGCCGGCACGTAAGCATAAAACAAGAATACAATTTTTGTGGGCTAGTTCGTTGACTTTTCAGATATGCGTGTGTGTGTGTGTATTGTACGCGCGGTTGTGATGCGTAATGTGGGCCACCCGGGAGTCCCTGGCGTTCGGCAAAATTAAGCACACACGTCGCTTTTTTTTTCTTTTTTTTTTTTTCATTTTTGAGATTTCAGTGCGTTGCAGCGAAATGCCCTTCAAAATTTCGTTCAAGGCAGCGCTTCCGTGATACAGGTTCACGACAGCCTATTAGTCTTGCGGCGAAACAAGCGGGTCGTCGATCGTTATTGATCACCGTTCGTTTAAGTTCAATTCGCGCTTTTGGCAGTGCTGTGCCAGACGCGCTGTACACCTTTCACGTGGACGCCGAGCTTTGTCGGCTTCGCACGTTCGAGCTTCGTTGCTATTATTCTGTGGATTGACTGCATGCCGTATGTTTAACGTATGCGAGAAGATAGCTCCAGAACGCTGGCGGCGCAACACATTAGCCAGCTCATAAAGGCATCCACTATATAGTTAACCCTTGCTGTGGTGGCTATAGCCGGGGTTTCGTTGTGTTCAATTGTATGTGCTAATAGGCGTAACCTTCCTCAGGGGCGTAGCCAAGAGGGAGGAGGGGGGTTCGGCGTCGGAACCCCCACCCCCCCTGAAGTTCATGCATTCAGAAAAATGGATAATGTTTGCCCGTCCGGCGCCGTCACTCTTTCTTTTTCTTTTTTTCAAATTTGTCCGGTGGCGTAACGCCCCAGGAAATTTATTTCTGGCTACTCCACTGACCCACGGCACCGGTAAATTACGAATTAGTCTGTGTCGGGTTATGTACCAACCTGCTTTTTTTGTGCGTTCACGGGCGGCTGCCCCTATTTTTTATTTTTTTTTTCCTTTTCGTGTCTCTCTCTGGATAAGTTGAGTTATTTCCATATCTCTTATCCGCCGCGGCGGCTTGGTGGCTAAGGCGGTGGTCTGCTGAGCACGAGGTCGCGGGTTCGATTCCCGGCCGCGGCGGCCGCTTTTCTGATGGAGGCGAAAAGTAGAAACGCCCGTGCGTACGAGATTTCGGCGCACGTTAAAGATCCCCAGGTGGTCAAAATTAATCTGGAGCCCTCCACTACGGCGCGCCTCATCGCCTGCGTTGCGTCGGCACGTTAAACCCCCACAATTAATCAATCAATCAGTCTCCATATCTCTTAGTTGGCAACTGAACAAGTAATACTAGTCTGTGCCATCGTCAATATTATCTGGAGCCGCCGAACAATATTACAGCTTTCATTGCTAATGACGTCATATATACCCGTGAGCGTACATTCCCCACCATCTTCGTCGCGTGACTGTGATTAATGTCACTATTTGCTCAATGTCCAGTCAGATCTTCCTCTCGCGGGGTCACACGCGTATTTTCATTGGCAACTCGTATGAGTTACCTATGTGACAATGCTCTCTCAGTAAATTAATGAAAAATGTGTTGACGCACGTAGCAGTGGAAATTGAGTTCGTTTTGGCACGCGTCTGTGTTAGCATATGGAGCTGATAAGAGTCTGTGCTGAAGTGGAAACACGAGTCACGTGCTAGGAGCCCTTAGTAAACTCTTTTCCCACTGCAGTCCCGGTAATTGAACTCGCGTGTGGCCGCCAGCAAGTCGGGTTGTGTGCGGGGCAAAGAACAGGAGGCGCATCATCCGTCGCTTGGATAACGACTGCGCAACGTCCTGTTGCGAGTCAACTCGAGTCGAGACAGCCGGCCCGCACATGTTCCCGCGGTCCTGTTAGGGGCGCTCAACTTGCCAGTCAAGGTCGTCTTGACTACGTACTCGATCCGTGAAGGCCTGTTTTCCCGTGCCGACACGAAACTGGGGGGGAAAAAAAGGAAGAAATAAACCGTAACTGTGAAACCGCGGGGAAACAAGCGCGGAATCGTTCATCGATCTATCTCGGCTTTGCGAGGTTGCGTTAGAGGGGCAAATGGATCAGTTGGTCACGCCGAGGCGTATCTCCAAGGCAGCAAGGGCGAGGGTGAAGACATCGGGTTTCGCCGTCAGCGGCTTTTTCGCGCCTCTTGAGGCTGCTGGATAGGGCGCCGGCCTCTCCAGATAAGCTTTCGTTTTGGGGAGCGGTCGCTGACCTTTCTCGCGCCGAGTAGTGCGTCGCGTTGTCGTCGCCTTCTTTTTGGTCCGTCGCGAGAGTACGGCGTGTGCCGGCTGTAGGGTGAGCACGCGCCGAGGTGGGATGAGAAACGAGTCGGGGTATGAGGGGGAGGCGATGCCGACGAGAGACGTGCGAGACTTCAGTTTCGCCTCCGGCCTCATTTGTGCACGTATACGGTCCTGCGTTATGCCCCACGCACGTTGTGCCTCAAGGAGCGACGCTGTTGCCTTTCCTTTTCTTTTTCTAAGCAGCATGGTGACAAGCGCTGACTGGCTACAGACGGAAGCTGAGTTGTTAAATTTAAAGAGCCATTAGTGCCCGTCTGGATACAGGTGATCCTCTCGTCGGTTCGGAATTTTCAAACCCTGTTTCCATTTACTGGGTCGGCTTTTGGGTGGATCTCACTGTAGAATGGAAGCTTCTCAGTGATCCAAATCGCCTAGCTTTCCCGCCTGAGTGTAGGTTTTCAAATGGCCCAAACAGCATCCGCCGTTCACTTTATCATAACGTTTAAAGACGTCTTAGCAATGCACAGCCGCGCACGCGCAGAGACACGCGCATAAACCGACGCAGACTGACGCATTGCCCGCACCACTCCATTTGCGCAGAGCCGCCCACATCTAGACGTTACGCCAACACCGCGACAGCGCAGGCACGCTCGGCGCCTGTTTCCCCGTGCTGGTCACGACCCCGCGCAGTTACGCAAATACGGGAAGACAATGGCCTGCCGCCAAGTTATACTCGAACGTGCTGGAGCGGCGGTAGGTAATAGGCAGTTGAGCGCGCCTACGGGACACTTGCATGCGTGCGTGCGACCGAGAATCGCACGCGCGAACCGCCGCCTCGCTGCGACGTGTGATTTGGAGAAATCTCCCGCGACTGAAGTTGCCCCCGATTGCCGAGGAAACTGTATATACTTCTCTCCCTCCCGTTGATCCCGACGGCCAGAACGATGGCGATGGCGGGTACTTCTATTACGGCTCCCTGCACATCAGCGGCGGCTGACCCCGATTCACGCCACTCCGCGATGTGCTCAGGGGTTTCGGAAAGACGCGTTTTCTTCTTCTTGTCCCCACCTAGTAGCGCTCAGAAACGACCCTGTCCGGCTTCTGATTGTGACAATTTTTCGTGTGCGCGAATTCTTGGCCCTGTGTGTGACGGCGTGTGTTTTCTCGTCGTGTGCGCGCGATCCGGACGGAGCAGCGCGCTTTGCTCCAGCTGCTCCGACGGCGGCCGCCATCTTGGGAGGCGCCGATCGATCTGCTGACGGAATGGCGGCCGGTCAGCTGAGCGGCCTTAGAGAGAGAGAAGCTGCGCGATGCCTGCAGTGGTGCTGCCCATCTCCTGTGTCTGCTGCCAAGCCGGGACGGCAGCTTCCTGCATTACGGCCTCGGCTTTCGACCTCCCCACCTCCTCGCGCCGTCCCTTTGTTTCTGGGAGCAGAGTCGGGACCCGAGACGACAGCGCCGTTGATGGCTCCGCGGCCTCCCTTTCGCCCCATCCTCCCACCGGGGATTACCAGAGTTCGGAGGCGGGATAGACGGGACTTATTTGTCGGCAAATTATGTCTGTAGGGGCGTGGTCGTGAGGCACAAAAAGGATGAGAAAAAAAGAGTGCGTGGGAGGCAAGGAAGAGGGGAATGTGGTTCTTGGGAGGAAGGGAAGGAACGTAGCGCTTGAGACGCATGGCTTGCTGCTTCCTGAGTAGTGAGTCTGATGAAGTACATTTGTAAGCATACCTGATTGACCGTCGAATGGCAACGCATCGATATCTCTCTCTTTTTTTTCTCGGAGCCGAATACTGCGTCCAAGATGTAGCGTTTCGTGAGAGACAGAAAACGAAAAAAATTGGGGCAAATCATTGCATCTGTGTGGTAACAAAGGCTTCTTCAGGGGAAATCCTTGTTACGCCATTACGTAGGTCGTGGCCCGCCCTGTGATCAGGTGCTGATTCGAGCTTTAGAAGTACAGTCGTGTCTATAGAAGTTCGCTGCACAGTAAAAGGATTTTAAAATAGCTCGTCAACATAGTGCAGACCCTTACCCACACATTTACTGTAGATGCCACTCACTGAATACATACATAATTCTCTGTAACGATTCGACACAAGTTCTTCCCTCCGTAATTTTTTTGCGCACGTTCACATCGTGGCCATAGTTTTAATCATTTCCACTTTTCTAGCGTGCGTAGGCATTTGCTTTGTCGGTTTGTTACGTTGAACACTGAATATCTCCGTGTGCAGCAAGCTCATATACACGACAAATGTGGGCACTTATACTGTGTATATATATATATATATATATATAGACAGACATAAGGGTTGGCAGTCAAGAATGCCTCCTCGGAAAGCAAAGGGGAGAACGCGGTAGGTCATTGAAATAGATGAAGAATTTTGAAAGATAGAAAGAAGGTAGAGAAAAGTGGTCGTGGGTTCGGATCCCACCGGGCGGGCATTTTTTTTCTCGAACCCACGACCACTTTTCTCCACCTTCTTTCTCTTTCAAAATTCTTCATCTATTTCAATGACCTACCGCGTTCTCCCCTTTGTTTTCCGAGGAGGCATTCTTGACTGCCAACCCTTATTTCTGTCTTAATTCAGCGAGCCCCTCATTTCCCATTCTACTTCGCTATATATATATATATATATATATATATATATATATATATAGTACGATAGCGGTTAGTCTGTGGTTCACGCGTCCTCTTCCGCTGTTACTATTTCCCACATCGAGTTGAAACCTGGCCAACTATTCAACGCGTTTAGCTTTGTTTTTTTCCCTGCTTTTTGTTCTAAAAGCTGCGCGTTCAGCGAAGAAGGGCAACAAACGGAACCGCGGAACTGGCACACGACCAAGGATGAAGGAGGAGTTCACTAAACGCGGACAAAAGTGATGTGGCTTGGAAGGCTGCTTGCAAGTGGAGCAAGACAGGTCTGCGTAATTGTCCCCGCTTCTACCCGTTCTTCTGATTACCTGGTAGTGCTCGTTTCTCGCCCGCCTGTGTGTCTTTTGCGAAGGAATAATAGGTCTAGAGCTCTCTTCACGCTTGAATAACGACGCTGTTTTCAATTCGCGTTTGTCCTTCCTTCTTCTTCTTCTTTTTTTTTTTTTTTTTTTGTTTCGTGCCAACCTGTAGGTGAAAAAAGGCTAGGCTCGACGTAGGCTTTCTGATACCGGAAGCATTAATGTCGTGGCTATATTTATATACTTACGGAACCGTGCGTCTGCGTTTACATTCGGGATCTCGATCCCGCTTCTTATACTTTTCCTTGCTCCGGTGTCCTGTAGGTATCCTTAAGTATTGCAAAGTGACTTAGACTAGCAAAGCTTGAGGGGCTACTAGTTGTTTCATTAGTACCGGGGCTGCCGCAAAATGAAACCGGTGTGAGTACGCCAATATGGTACCCGGGCGACTTCGCAGCCGTCGGTGTTTTAAAGCTCCCGCGTTGCGGGAACGTTCTTGATTTTTCTCCCCCTAGTCCACCTGACCATTTCGCGTGTGCCTGCGGGATAAAAGTATCGGCTCGCATGCAACGTTCAACGTTTTTCGTCACGGTCCACTCGCCAACACCTAGCTGGGTAACAACACGCGCGCCTGTCCGTGTACGCAGCCGTTGCAGTGTGCGCACACCGAGCACAAAGTTGGGGTTGGGTTGGCGCTTGTGTCGTTGGTTCGTTGCCCCCTTCGTGCTCAGCCTGATTCTTTCGTGTACGGCTTCTGCCATCTCGTGACCGAAGCGTGGACAGCTGTCTCACGACCAGCCGAGCCCATCGTGCACGCGCCTTCTTCATCTATGTTGGACGCTGGCCGCTTCGTGAAGTCCGTCTCTTAATTCGAAAGCGCGTGCGCTGCTGTCCTTTGCGCCCGTTGACAACTGCCGCTCGGTGCGCCTCTTCGCTCCCCTGCAGATTTCATTGCGAAGGTTTGTCACGCTCCGCCTGGACCCTGGCAGCATTTGTGACGTTTACATTGTGTATGAACAGTCGTGTCGCATTACAGATGCGTGTAAGTTGCAAACGACCTTCTGCTCCAATTTTGTTCATATCGAGCTGCTTGTATAGTAGCGGTTATTGAGCTGAGAAGATGGCCGTGCTGATTCTCTTTTGTCGTTTCCCAAAGGAGAGTGGTTTTTTTATTATTATTTCCCTTTCGTAGTGACATACAAGGGCCAGTGGTACTTCTGTTTCCTTTTAACTCGACGTTCAGTTCATTACGTACAAGCTGGTTTTCGGCGTTGTTTTTTGCGGCAGTGTGTTTTCCCTTGGTGAACATTGCGAACTCGTTTTCTCAGGCATCGCTCCCTTTCTGCATGTCGTTTTGAATAGATGACGTCAGTTCTTGACCTTTCTCTGAGCTTCACCCTGCCAACCTCAAGCTATCAAAAATAACTTTTTTTCGTGCGTCACGGTCTATGCAGCGCGTCAGGGGCGACCGCGTTCATTAATAATGAGGTCGTTACTAAACATAAAATCTATATAGATTTTTTTGCTTAGTAATGAGATTGCTTGTGGTCATGTCCTTGACGTGTACGCATTTATGCGAATACAGGTTGTGGCTTTATTTTCTCGGATGTTGTCGTAGGCTAGGGGGGTAGACCTATATCGTGGCCGAACAATTACCGTTGCATGTAGATAGGCACGATCAGAGGACTTCCGCCAATACAGTCATAACCAAACTCGACTTTCGGACTGAAATAACGCTTAGCTGGCGCTCACATATAGCTCCCAGCTTATGAGAGTCTGCTTACATGCGTGGTCAACCTATACGATCCAGTAGTCTCTTTCATGGTTGTCGAGGCAGCGCATACGAATGCGCAAGGAAGCCCTGTCCTGTCTATTTAGCTTGCGTTATACTTCATTGGCTGCGGTCTTTCAGGAATGGTACAAGCTATCTGCCTGTAGCCGCATAAATGTAATTGTGTACGCTATATTGGGCAGTGGTTTTCGAATGGAGGTCGGCGGTCCTCTGGGGGGCCCGCAAAGGCACTTCAGGGGTTCCACGAGTGCCTCCTCCACACTCCCCTTCTTCGATCCTTATTGCCAAAATTTGCCGCCATAGCAAATAAGTGGCTTTTTTGCAGTGCACGTACGTTTGACTTCTCCTGGTAGCCATGATCTTTAAAGTGCACTTCGTTGCGCCATGTCCTAATAACTCAAGGAAGCACACAAAAGGCAGACACAAAAAATTCCGTATGGGCGACTTTAGCTGCTAGAGTAACTTGTATGACGTTGTATCAATACATTTCGTCGTGGGGTCCCCGATCACTTTTGCGGGCCCAAAAGGGGTCCCCATGCTCACGGTAAAGAACCACTGCATTAGGGGGCCTAACCATGGGCGTAGCCAGGAGGAGTTCGGTGTCGGAACACCCCCCGAAATTTTATTAGTGGTGCACCCACCCCGAGTTCCTTTCGGCCCTTTTTACTTACACCCATGCTATTTACACACTTCATATAAATTTAAATTGAAAAACGAAAGTAAGATTTAAAAAAAAAAACACTGAAAATGAAGTATTGTTTGGGTGCGGACTTTCTTTTTGAAATATTTTCTGGCTGCGCTACTGATCTTAACAATTGCGGTTTCGATTTCTGTCGCTGCGGCCGTTTCCGTGTGCGGGAGCTCATCTCTCGACGACCGGAGCGTGTCGGAGGGTGGCGTCGGCAGGAGCAGGGGACGTAACACGTGGCGGAACTGCAGCATCGTCGTCGACCCCTTCATTTCCGCCTGTCGGCCGTCACGCCTTTGCGCCCGCGGCGTCTGTAATTTAACGAGAGCCACGACGCGTCGTCTGGCTGCGCGGCATATTATAACCACGCGGTACGCTGATATACTCGCGCAAGTTGTGTTCGGCTCGTGATGCCTAGGCCCACGGCGTTACGGGGAACTTTTCCGAGTTGCTTCATTTTAGCTCTCTCGGTGTGTGTGGTTTGCGTCGACATAATACATTGTCTCGCTTAGTGCTGTTGCACGTTCGTGTTATCGTCTTTTTCATGATCGCTTCTCGGCGCTAAGGTCAAATAAGGTCAAATTTACTTTCATCGTACGAGCAGTGATATGATGCGGTGGTCATATATCCGGCTCGTCATCGCCGCCAGGTGTGTGGGCCGCAAACCGTCGGCAGGTTATCGCGGATCAACTGCGATCAGATATATCAAAGTGAGTGTCCATTGTTTATAGCGGCGCTGTTTCATGTCCCGCAGGCAGCGTTGGATAGGTATAGTTCTATTGCGGCGGAGGTAATTTGGTTGCAAATATATGTACTAGCGTGACTTCATCTCTTCTCGGTGCCCACAAGCATCGTCTATTGTCGATTTGTCTTTCTATAGAAAAACACGCGTGATTCATTGTTTGAAATCATTGCATCTGTTCTCTGGTTGCAAGACTTCAGTGAAAGAGCAAAACCATATGAACGCTTGTATTGTATCGTCCTTCAGTCTGTCGGAAGTGCGTGCATGCGTACGCGTACCCTGTACTTCGTACATTTGCCATCGGTTCCAATTGTCACTTCCATAGTACTCCGGGGCGTTTTTTTTTTTTTTTTGACACCTGAAGTCAGCGTGCTTAAAAATGTACGTTGTTTCAACTGGAGCTTAGCGCCGTTTTGTGACCTTCCCCTCATTTCCGCCTACGTTTTAATCGCTTGTTGGCTAACGGTAGGTGTGAACGGAGCTGGATTCGCTCTAAAAGCACCTTTTGTATCCACGCACAGGGAGGCCGGGGTACACAATGGAGCCGTTAGCCTTAAGCGCAGCGGCGGCGTAAAGGTCAGCGTATACGTAACGGTGGGACGTGTGTAATGTGAGCATTACGTGGCGAGGGCTGTGCCGAACATGTGCCGGGATTTCCGTCCTGCCGTTAAATATATATCTCTCTGAGCCCCTTATTCTCTTGTTTTTCGCCGTCCGGCATAAGCGATTTTTACACGTCGCGAGTGGGTTAGGCAGCTCGCAGAAGGATGTCGTCCTCGAGCGCCGCATGTGACGTCACAGCATGCGCGGGTACACCCCGGATCCCCTTCGCTGACCCGGAAGAAAGACGTCTGCGTGCATTTTAGGGCCGCACAATTACGCGTGTGGTCGGGCAGTCTGGCAGCCATTGTGTACTGGGAGGAGCATTGTTCCGCGGTCGCCCCTGTGTGAGAAAAAACTGCCAGCTCCGTGATGTACGTAACCTGGTAATGTGACGTTACGTGCACAACGCGTGCGGAAGTTGCCTGCGACGCGCAAAAAGGCGGAATCAAAACGAGTTGTGTATATAATGTGCTTACACTGACGCCTCGTTTTGATTTTTGCAGCGCTTGTGCGTCACGACCAACCTCCGCATGCGTACACCCTCCAGGCCCCGTATGCTCGAACGACGCTTGCTTTGAACTGCCGACGAATGGATAGGAAGGGGGATCATGCCCAGGATTCGCACCTGAAGCTGCCTGAAGTTCTACTCAGATTACACTTATTACGCGGTATTTCATCGCAGCTCAATTTGCGCGCTGCTCTTTTTGCCTATACGTACCGCCTACAAAAAGAGAAAGAAAACACAGAGCAGTCACAAAAATCACGAAGCTTAGGACAGCGCCCTTGTATAGACATGTTATGGCCTCTCTCTGCCCGCCCATTCTTATTTCGCTCATGCAGTTGGTGTAGAGGCAAAAAGGGAAAGGAATCATCAGCCCAAGAAATGGGGCGAACAGCGTTATTTTAAAACGCTCGCATCTTGGAAGCGGCTATAAATATCGATTGATTGCTACTGGAACGATTGGTGGCAGTATTTTTTTTTTAATAGCCTCAAGCGTTCGCGCGTTATTTTCGTAGTGCGATTGAAATTAAACTCCGTCTTGGGCAACCAAATTACGTGCCTCGCAGAGGGAAACGCAGACCCTGTCGTTTCGCGCGAGAGCCTAAAATAGTTTCCGCGCTCTTTGATTGCATGAGCAAACGCGTGCAAGAAAATTGTCAAGGGAATTGCAAGAAAATGATACATGGAACCTAAATCCCTTTTAAGCGGAACATGGAGCATAATTGCCGGGTTGTGTACACAGGGCACCGTCGGCTGCCGTGTAAAAGATGGTAAAAGAACAAAAGAGCGCTCTGAAAGAAAGTGAAGAGGAACAAGAACGGCGGGTAAAAATAAAAACGCGGGAATATAAATCTATATATATAGCGCGTAGGCACTTCGGTGGCGGTTAGCACCGCTTTCGTAATTAAGTTACTCGGAATTACTGTGCCTGTTTTTACCCGCGTTCTCTCGGAACGGTTATCCTCGCCCTTTGCGATTATTGCGAATGTTCGCCCCACGAGCGGTTTTAACAGACTGAAACTTAGCTTTTCAGCGTTAGAAATGTTTGATTTCACGACGGCATCAGGGCGTGAAATTCAAAGTAATGAACATTTATTCAACCTTAGTCCAGGAGGCCGCGAGCATACGCTGCTTCCAGGGCTCTATAGTCACGGGGCATTGCTGTTCCTCCAGCGATGATTTGGTCGCAGAAAGTGTTCAGATTGACAACTCGGAACATATCGCCGCGAAATCGAAGGAAAGCATATACTTCAGGTGCTGCGTTGTAACCATTCAACCAAACGGCGCTCTCACACAAGCCAATTGATACTTTCTTTCGAAACAATCCGATGATGGCGAGACAACAACAGCGTTGGCCACCGCTCGAACGTCTCCTGTGCTCGACCACCGTGAACACATACATTCGATAGATGTCCCATTCCAGTGTGCAGGCGCTTCAAATATCCGCACTTTAAGAACGCACGCAGGTAAGCGGCATGTTCGAGGTAACCGTACTCCATATATACGAAGCTTTCCCCGTAGTTTTCATTTACGAGCGCTCCTTGGCCAATGTACCGACCCGTATTTTGCAGCCCCGTCGTATAAATCATGCGGAGCCCGTCCGGGGCCGTAATAAGCTAGGGGCCACCGCTCGCCTCTTTGGCGGTATATTCAAATTAGCTCTTTCCCGCCGCACGTCGGGCTCGTCCAGCTGGCAAGCAGTGAAGGAAGCGGGGCGCCCTGTCTCTGCTAAAATTACGCCGAGCATCCGCCGCCGCCTCCTGCCAGGCCTCCTCAATCACATCGGCCCCCACCCCGCGCTGAGTCTCCTCCTCGACACGGCACGGCGCCCTGGTAATTCGCACCGTGTTCTTCCCAGCGGGAGGGCACCGTTCCCAGCATGGGGTTCTTACCATAACTCTATCCGCCCGCTGAAGTTTACAGGCGCCAGGAAGACCAGAGTGGAACCTTATAGTGTATACCCTGGCTGCAATGGATATGTGGGAGGATTTATTTTGAAATCGTGCGGTGCCTCACTACCGGGCAAAGAGGGAAACGCACGCTTGTGTCATCTAGTTCTCATTTATTTTCACCCTGTGCGTTCTTGGCGTCTTTACTTATCAAGGGGAGCAGGGGACATGCTGCGTCTGTTCTCGTAGTACTACAATGCACGTCCTGTTGTTCGCCGCGTGTGTTCGTCGCGTTGTCGTCCTATAATTCGCAGTGTTCCGCCTTTGTTCCAGTGTTGCGTTTGGAAATCGATCCTAGTGACGTGTATATTCATGTAGAGGCTAAATTTCCTTCCCCGAGGGTTATGCCATTTTATGATGACGGTATAACGGTGACGGTATTTTATGATGACGGTATTTTATGATGACGGTATGATGACGGTATGATGACGTATGACGGTATAACCGAAACAAGTAATGCTGAACTTGCACGACTCGAAGCCTGTTCACCCCACATTTCTTTGTTTCTTTTCTTTTTTTTTTTCTGTTCCTTTCCCTTCTTGCTTTCCTTTTCCTTGCTTTCTTTCCTAGTTCTCCCAATTTTCGATGTTGAGTTTCCTCCTTCGAAACCGTAGCCGTGCTACGACCACTGTTTGACGTAGACGCAACTGCACAACGCAGCCACGGTCTCGGTTGGTTCGCACCTGTGTGTATAGCTCGTCCGCCAACGCCGGCCTTGATGCTTATGCACGATGGCGCGAGCCGTGGCCTTGTGTCTCGCCATCCGCGCGGAGGCCGCGCCGCTCTGCTTCGGTGGCCTCGTTCGTCCGACCGCACGACGAACGCTCCTGTCGAGTCGGCGACACGTGAGAAGTGGACTCTGGTAGCTCTAAATAACTTCGGCGATGTCCGACGACTCTCGTGGAACCGTCCTCTGCTGGACAGAAGTGTGTGAACGTGGTATACTCTCAGGCTGCTTGAAGGAACTCGTGGAAATCATTGACAGCTGTTCTGTCGGCCTTGTGCTCGGAAAATACTGTCGCTGTGAGATTGAAAACACTGGGCGACCCATACACGCCGCACTCGAGTCTCACTGCCGCTTCTCAACCGCGAACCATAAATGCAGCGTATAGATGCGCAGCAGTCAGTGTTAGCACGTTCGACGATACAGTTGCACTGCGCGTGCGACTGTATCGTCAGCGGGGTTTTCGCAGTTCTGAGGGGGCAAACAAACGTTGCAGGCCATCGCACAGTTCTTAGCAATATGGTGCCGCGCAGTAAGTTAAACAATGCAAATAAAAAAATAATGCCTCAACTATGACCAAGGCACATATATCTCTATCAGAAAGAAACCACTTATGGTCCCTTCCGGAACACCATCATGATTTTCTATACTCAATTGACCCACAGATAAGACTAAAGCTGCCAGAACGACTACCTCGCCGGCGGGAAACGCTATTTCATAGACTGCGACTCAATGCGGCGTTTACAAATGCCTACTCACATCGCATAGGCCTAAGTCCAAGCCTCTATTGGGACAACTGTGGCGCCCCCGAAACCGTTGAGCTCTAGCGTGTCCTTCAGCGTGCTTCGCCTACACTGACGAAAGGAGCCGGTTACAGCAGAAGATGACGTGTCTTCACCCTGGACCAATTACGCTGAGCCTGCTCTTTGCTACTTGGACCGCATTCTCCATCATCTAAGCGGAAAGTCCTGGATGCGTTATGTTGCTATCTTCACAATATTGGCGTCGCTGAGACTTTATAGCCTTCTTATGCGGGCAGTCTTCGCTACATCCCATGTCCCTCTAATGACTCTGTCTCTTTTTTTTTTCTTTCACCTACTACTCCTCTCCTTACTACTCATCTATCTTTTCCCCATTCCCCTTCCTGCAGAGTATACCATGTCGACGTACGCATGTTGGCAAACCTCTCTGCATTTCCTTCCTTAATGAAGTGCTTCTCTCTCTCTCTCTCTCTCTCTCTCTCTCTCTCTCTCTCTCTCTCTCTCTCTCTCTCTCTCTCTCTCTCTCTCTCTCTCTCTCTCTCTCTCTCTCTCTCTCTCTCTCTCTCTCTCTCTCTCTCTCTCATTTTGAAAAGCAATTTGCGCCTCATTTCACACATGCCATGGGCGCCCATCACTGTGCCAGTGAACTGGGTGTAATTAGAGCTCCGCTAGGACTGAGATATAGTCGCGCTGGCACAAAACAACCCAGTAATGCTCCCTGCAGAAAGGCAGCAATCCGCCTCATCAATTAGTTCGACATGGGAGAATTATATTCTATACAGACAACGACCAGATGAAGAGTGCAGCCTTTTGGCGCCGTGGAAATGTGGAACAAGATCAAGAGCGGGCTATGAGACGGATAAGCGTTAAAAGCTGAGCTCGGACGAGCTCAAAAAATAAATTTAATTTAGCATTATATACTCTGTTTTACAGCATTGTGCAGCTTTGGCAGGGGCAAATTCCCCATCATTTATCAATATTCTGTTCAGGCTTTCTGACACGGCTATGCAACTGGACGCAGGACGGGGCACTATTAGCGTCACTGCAGTCTCGTATAAGCGAAAGTTGGCCTTCACCTCGGTTTGTCTGGTGTACGGGGAACTGTTCAGTTGATTTTTTTTTCCCCGCCAGATTTAGAGGCGAGTAGTCGCAGCATCATTTACGTCTGTTTAAGAGCGTACGGCTACCTGTCTTACACGGGATTCGGGTCAAAGGAAAACGAGAATAGGGCTGCTGCTGCCCCATTTCATTTAAGGGGCCGCCCAAGAATGTCTGGGCTGATGAACTCGGTTGTCGCTGTTGTGCCGTGGGAGGTGTTCAAAGAGGGAAACACACACCGGGTCGCACACATTCTGCCAACGTGTGTTTCGCACATTGAGGGCACGGTCGACCTTATCTCGTTCGTGCGTTGCGTCCCGTTATCTCGCCCCGTCGACCCCTCAGCTCCGCGCTGCCGGCAACACTTTTTCTGTGGCGCAGCTATATGTGAGTGTTATTTATTTATCCTCTGCGGCGCCTATGGGAATAGAGGAAACTGGCACGTTGCCAGCTCACGAAGCCGATTCCCGCTGCTCTGTGCATCGTGGTGCTGGGAGTAGGTATAGATGTAATCGGCCCCATGTGCGTGGTCGTCGACATTCCTGTAGTTTGTGCTGCTGAGCACGAGGACGCGGATTCGATTCCCGGCCGCAGCGGCAGCTTTTCTGATGGAGGCGGAAAGCAAAAACGCCCGTGTGTACGAAATTTCGGCGCGCGTTCAGGATCCCCGGGTGGTCGAAATTAATCGGGAGCCCTCCACTACCGCGCGCCTCATCGCCTGCGTTGCGTCGGTGCGTTAAACCCTACGCTCAATCAATCAATCAAACAAACATTCCTGTACTGCTCTACTATTCCTTGAAGTTCTTGGCTAAGCACATGTGTGCGCTCATTAATGCGTAACATGGGTTCGGTTTCAGTTCGAGTTGAGGCAACATATTGTAAAGCTTCTCTCGTGTTTTAAGTCGCACAACATTTGTTCAGCGCCGTCAAAACGCATGCGGAATGACTGCGTTTCAACTCGCTAAATAAAAATTAGTGTACCACAGCTGAAAGTAGGGGTTCTGAGAGCAAGCGCACGTGCGTCGTAACAGCAGCTGTGCTCGTAAAACCGCGCCCGGCGTCCAACGCCCACCATCCATTCAGCTTTCGCGCGATTTCTTCGGAATGAAGCGAGCATACGCGCCCGCTCGGCAAATCGGGGCCGCAAAAAGAGCTTGTATACTTTGTTCATTTTATAGTTAGTGGCGCAATAAAAGCGAATGTGCACATCTACTGCGCTCTTTATATTGTGCGCAGATATTCTCACGCCAAGAGCTGTAATTGCTCCTTGGAAGTGCTTCTGTGTTCACTTGCTTTCTGTGTGTCTTTGTGTGTGTATGCTATGTATAGTCTACGAGCGCGTACCCAGTAGCGTTAATCACGAACGTATGCGAGTACTGCGGTCTTTTTCCTACCTGCCTGTACAAGGAATCTCCGCTGTATTGGCTTTGGAGTGCATAAGCCGTCGCGTTCGCTAATCTCAGGGCCGAGGGAGGGGGTCACCGTTTTCTAAAGAAGAAGAAAAGGAAACCGTACGCGTGGTGATCCGTCAAAATTTGTTCCAGAAACTCGATGGCCGCCGATGTAGGTCGCGCCCTGTATAAACCTGCCACGTTCACGTCCTCTTGCGCGAGCACCCAGAAGGGAAAATAATTGTGAAACGAAAACTGCTACCTGCTGGTTTTTGAACGGCAAAATACAAGACCGAAAGCGAGCCTCGGTAGGCAGGCGCGTATCGCCGCCATCAACGGAGCAACATAGGACTCCGTTCCCCCCATCTTGGTCTGTCGCGCTCGTACGTCACCCCGATTCGAGGGGCGCGCGCAGTCGTTTTCTTAAACTGCTGTGCGCGGGTGAGTATGGCTGTCACGTTTATCGGGGGACGTAATGCGTGACCGCATCGGCGCTTCAGGCCCCGCTGCGGCGGGGACTCTCTTTGCCCCTTTCGCTGTAAACTTTACGCGTTTCGAGGTCGTCGAGCGGGCGCGCGTTCTCCCTGCCGCCGGTGTTTGGAAGTCGGCCGGGAGGTCGCCCTCGAAGAAGGCCGCGTTTCTCTTTCGGGTTTACTGCGTCTGCGCAGGTGCTTGTCGGGGCGCCCGGTTATCGCTGTGCGCAAACCTTGTTATTACTTCCTCGTAGCTGAGCAGTGTGCACGCGTAACGGAACGCTTACCTCCCTTTCTTTCTCTCGAATGAGGGTCACAGAAGCCCGCGACAGCCCCTCCATGGCATGACGCGATGCCTGCCCCGGCCGCGGGTGACGTTGATGGGAGGTGGTGAAAGCACTCATTTCACAAATTGATGGTTCGGGTTATTATTTTCTGCGCCATTTGGGATGATTCTAGGGCTTGCAGTTGTTTTGAGAAAGAGGCTTCTTTTGGTTGCTTTTAGCATTTTTTTACAGCTATATTGAAGGAGGGGATAAAACGTTTATTCAGCTCTAGATTTAGACCAGTTGGATGCCTCTTAAGTATATGTGGCCGCGTGCTTTCACTACTGCTCTGGGAGAGTATTTTCTTTTTAATATGAATCATATTCGTGGAAGGTGCGTGATTTGGAGCTCAATGAAGCAGCATTGTGATTTGAAATCTTCGTGTACGCCTTCCGCATCGTAGAGTACAGTTAAACCTGGATGTAGCGAACCTCTATGTAACGAATTCCTGGATTTAACGAAGTTTTTCAGTTACCCATTGCCAGACCCATTGAAACCCATGTTTTTTACGACCTCTAATAACGAAGGCGTTAAGACGGTTAACCTGGATGTAACAAATTCGCTACGCTGTTTCTCCATTGGTTTTTTGTTTTACTTTTTATATTTCGCGAATTTTTGCCCGCACCGTAAACTACCGTGTTTCCACATGTGGTAACGGTGTCGGTTAGGTGCTGACTTGCCTATCGGCGTGTAGTCGCGCGTCTCCTCTACCGTCTGTGGTATCGGTTCGTCGGTGATGAGTGCTGCTGCCAGCCTCTTTCCAGCACAAGCTCGCAATTTGCAACGCCGTCTCCGCAGGCGAGGAAGAAGAACGTCGCCACCCTGTACAGTATCCCAGCTAGCACCATCTCACTAAATTTGAGTGCGGAAAAGAGCATTAAATACGCGAAAAGGCATTCAAATTTCATCAAAAGTTTCGTCCCTGAAGTACGTTAAGGCAACTACGAGCGTCAAAAGCAAAAGTGGTACTTAAGTTATGTTCGTGAACACGGGGGTAAGTGATCTTGCTTCTATGGAGAGCCGTGTAGTGACTAAGCTCGTGAGAAATCAGCAGGCGCAAATCCTAATGTTTTTCACAGTGAAATAAATCCTTGGTGGGTGAGCTCGCCCAGGCTGATGTCTAGCACTTTGGTTTCATTTCCACTACATTAACGCTAGCCTTAACTGGAAACCTGCATGTAACGAAAAATTGCAAATTTTTGTCAACTTCGTTATATCCAGGTTTAACTATCTGAACCGGAAGCTTAATCTGAAGGGCTCGCAGAGCAGCGTGCTTGGGGAAAAGAGCCACAGTGTATACGCTTTTACCCTCGCGGGCGAACCGTTTTGTTTTAGGGGCATGTACGCTTATCGATCATTTTTAATGAAGTGCGGCACCAAGAAACGCGGCGCTTAATGCGAAGAGACATCCGTGGCAAGTTTAGTGGGCACGCGGGCGACGCGATACCCCCCCCCCCCCTTTTTTTTTTTTCTCTCTCTGCAGACGGGAGAATTATACCGTGGTTTCTCAAGGGCCCAAACACGAGTTAACTGTGCACGGCAGAGGCCTCGCATGTGGAAGTCGCTCACGGGGATTAGCAGGACGTACATGTCAGGTGTTCTCTCTAACGTCTAGGAGGAATAAACGTTTATTGTGCACACCACGATGTGCTCAGCCTCCCAAGTCCAGGAGGCCGCGAGTCCGAGCTGCGTCCAGAGCTCGTTAGCCTTATTAAATACACCGTTCGTAGCGTCGCTTCATCGCTAGAGACACTAGACGGACTAAGTGCTTTCTTTTTCTTTTTTTCCCCCTTTTTTCGAAGCGCGTAGTTGGCGGCTGTAGGAGCCGAGGTTTGCGCAAGAGTAACGTCTTTGTGAATTGGCGTTGGCCAGCCGGCTCTACCGTTTCGGCGTTGATGGATGACGCGGGCAACGGGCACTGCTGAGAGCTGCCTGGCTTCCGCCGCCGCACCCGTGGCGTTTCTCGAGCGACCGAAAGTCGTTTCGTGTGTACGGCTCCCACGCGGCTTCCTCGCTTTTCCCTTCGCTGTACGCACTGACACCGCTGCTGCGTTTCCCGACGGAGCGTGACGAAACTGCTTCGCGCGCCTGGAAACCGCCGCTTGTTTTTCGGAAGTTCGGGCCAAGTACGCACTTTTCTCGGCCCGATCAGTCGGGCCGTAAGAATCGAAGGCGCATGTTATGCACGAGAGTCGATGCCGTTGCCGGCCGTCGACGGGCAGACTCTCGTGGCTCCTTGCGTGCGCGCGAAGCCTGAAAAAATCCGCGGCGTTCTTTCCGAGTTCGTGGTGAAACGTATACCGTTTGAGGATTACGGAATGCGGTACGCTTGTTGTTCACAGTATCTGGAGTAGCTGTAATTTTCTCATCGTATATCGCTTATTGCCCCTGCTCTTAAACCTCGCGAGCAGGGCTATTTTCCAATTACTACTGATGCCACTGCAGGCGCTATAACTGTTTAGTACACCACGCTACACCAAGCTCCCGGTGGAAGACTTGGGTGAAGCCTCCCGTATCGGGAGATGCCTTATTCGCCGCGGTGACTCAGAGCACGAGGGCGCGGGTTCGATTCCCGGCCGCTTTTCTGATGGAGGCGAAAAGCGGAAACGCCCGTGTGTACGAGATTTCGGCGCACGTTAAAGACCCCAGGAGGTCAAAATTAATCCTCCGGAGCCCTCCACTACGGCGCGCCTCATCGCCTGCGTTGGCGTCGGCACGTTAACCCAATCAATCAATCAATCAATCAATCAATCAATCAATCAATCAATCAATCAATCAATCAATCAATCGGGAGATGCCTTCGCTGGTTGCGTATTTGGGTGAGGGCGCTCCCATATCGGGAGACGCCTTCGCCCTGGAGTGATTATTAATAGGCTGATGAAGAAATGAATGACAACAAGCTACAGTTACCAACACTGTCTACAGCTGTGAGGCGTCCGTGATAACGCCATCAGAACACAATAGGTGGTGAAATCGCTATCGTTTTTGTTTGGACGGGTAATGATTACAGAGTGTCGATGAGAAACCGTGAAGGCGGCCAATCATTCTGCGCAGGAAGAAAGGAAAGGGGGAAGCTGTGCGCCCATTAGGGTTTTTCTATTTTCGCCGGGCCGTACACAAGCTTGTGCATGCAGGGTGCTGGGTAGTAACAGGGCCGGATGCGCAGGGCGGC
This sequence comes from Haemaphysalis longicornis, assembly GCF_048455015.1. Classification (NCBI taxonomy): domain Eukaryota; kingdom Metazoa; phylum Arthropoda; class Arachnida; order Ixodida; family Ixodidae; genus Haemaphysalis; species Haemaphysalis longicornis. The sequence goes on along the minus strand of NW_027526295.1, from coordinate 256,294,386 downwards.
CACCGTGTAGCGCAAGATGCCCCGTCACAAACGGCCGGCAAGAATGTGACATCGAGGCCTGTTGCGTTTTGCTGAGAGAATACGATGTGCCACACGCATAACCTTTGTCGTTAATACTTGCCGAGTAAAACCTACTCGCGGGAACCGCGTAGCCTTTCTTGGTAGTGCCGCAATGCCCACGAACGCCGAAGGAAATAAAAACAGAAGATTTGGGGGAAAATGAGGAGCTCCTACACTGCGACGCGCACATTTCTCAAGATGTTGATGCTCAGCCACAGGTGCGCAATAGGTCGCAAACGTGCTCTCGATCTCTTGACAGAAGCAGCTTGGCACGGTTTTCTGTTTTTCCCGTCAGGTGGGCTTCTGTTTGCGTTACGCCGCTATCTGCTTTCTTATCGCTCAACGGCGCTGCGGGTTTGAAGTGCACTCACACAGCCCAGGCAGGAAAGCATCCGGCTGTCTTGTTCCTTTTTACGGGAACGATTGATCACGCGACGTTCATATCGGCATCCTTTTTTTTTTTCTTTTGTTACATCTAGCGTTGCGAATGGTATAATCTGGTCGTGGGGGTGCGATTATGGTCGCGCGACGTTCACGAAAGCCTTTTCCTTTCTCTTTGGAATCGTTGGGCGCGCGGACGGTGCGTTGGAGCTTCGCCCATCGCGTCGCCCTTATCGTCCACGACGCCCAACAAATGCCCCTTGTTCCGTCGGCGTTTCGTCTGTGTACGTACGGTTTGATACGTGTACGTGCTATCTACATCGAATCGATAAGGAGGCCGCATAAATGGCGTCAATAACCTTATTCCTGTCAAGCTGGAGGGGTGAACGTGCTATATCTATACATGTATTCCGCGTGCCGCTTGCTTGCGTTTTTTTGCTTGCCGTTTGTTTGCTTGCGTCGTCAGAACCGTGCCCGAACGATTACCGCGAACTACGGCTCTAGCGCAGTAGGCAGCGCGTCAGTCTCTTATCTATAGTCGGGGTTCGTAGTTCATTCAGCCTCGCTATTAGCAATTAGCTGAAGAGGGGAAAAAAATACGGGAGTATAGGAAGGGGAGAGGATTTCTCGATTTGCTCAGAACGCATGCAGCGAACACGCATGCGCTGTGGCACCGTGTGGTCACGCTCCGCATTTTCAGCTACTTATCTGGTCGCTGCGGACGCCGCCTGCGCTCAAGGGCTACGGGCCACCGTCTGAGGATGGGAGGAGTTTCTGTGATATCTCCCACAACCTGACCTCCCTTTCTTAGTTTTGGACAAGATAATGCTGTTCATCATCATTGCGATGGATTCAGCACTGTAATGGCCATTTCCCTCGCCCATTCAGTGACGTCTACAACGTGCACGCAGAGTGAACGGGGAGGTGTCGCGCGCTAGCGTTGGTGTATTGATAAGTTTTGTCTGTACTGCAAGAGACACACCAGGGAAAAACACGCTGCACAAAGGGAGACACGCGGCACAAGGACAGTCACAGAGAGACAGCCTTGTCTCTCCTCTTGTGTAGCGTTTTTCACTGGTGTGTTTCCTGAGCAATATGACCCCCAAGGCCCAAGCTTCCACTTTTAAGAGCTGCGGGTTCGATTTGTTTAACGTCTCCAGTGAACCTATTCTCTTCACAACGCTAGCAGCAAAATAAAACAATAAAGTACATAGACCCATTGCGCTAAGCCAAGCACGTCACCCTTGGCATTGAAGTTGGCGCCTGTTCGAACCTGCAGGTACCTTGGCCCAAGGAGACCCTTGAGCGTATACCTCTGGAGTCCGGGAGTGCAGTAAGGTGTCCCATATTCTTTTGGAAATTCGTTCGGGTATCATTAATTGCCCTACAGGCACACTGTTAACGCTCGGAAGAAGTAATTACGCTATCGTGATTACCGTAAATATGGTGATGATTGTGATTTTGTAAGTGGGATTTTAATACAAAATTAAAATTATTCCTGCATGTTTATTTAGAAATTCCATGTGCTTACCCCAGTAAATAAAACGCTGGCTTTCATGAGAGCTATACGACATCCACTACACAAAAATTAAAGCCGTTCCACGCAATGTGAAAGCTGTCGGAATTGCAGAGCAGTGATTCGCCATAATGGGTGGTGGCGCCGTTGTCCGCTCACTGCTACCACCCGTCACGCTCTTCGCCGCCCTGTCTCACTCCTCTGTTGATGAATATGCAGTTCAAATTTCCCGCCTTCGCAGTGCTCGTGCGCCCCCTGCCTGAAACTGCGGAGTTCTGTTCTTTTTGTGCTTGCTTTAATTTCATATGCTGGAGCTGTTTTGCGTCATTTTGAACGGGCCATTTTTTTCATGCGCGGCTGGAGCCTTCCTGCGGCATTTTGAACGCGGCGTTTTTTTTCTTGCGCGTCCGCTTTTTTCGCTTGCTATCGTAAAAACCAACCCAACGAGCGTTCCTAACTAACGCGGGCGCTGGCGGGTCGACTCACGTAAGGTCCCTAAAATTACTAAGGTAGCGCCATCTTTAGATCTCGCCGCCTTTCGCCCTCGCCCGCGCTCCTCTCTTACTTCGTTTTTTGCCATTTTCTTTTTCGCCGGCGAACGCCGCGCGCCATTGGCCAAGGGAAAAGTCACGTGGTTTTGTTTTTTTTGCTCCGCCGCCGGGTCGCCTCGCCGATGCCTCGCCGGCTGGGACATTGCGCAACGCCGCCGCTGCGACGCCATTGCTGGCTTCCGAGCCACCGTCGCCACCGTGCTTCAGTACCGGAATTAGCTGCTCGCTTCGAAAAAATGTCGCACCGGTGTCGTTTTAGGTTGCTTCTCGGTGTCGATGTGTTGTGCCTTAGGCAGCGCGAATATCGTCAGGCAGGGCACAAGACTTCGTTATTCCGTCCGGGAAACGCGACGCAGAAAGGAGAAAAGTTTGGTTGCATAGATTTGAACGGGCATACTTCAGGCCGACGCTACCATCACTCTTTTGCGAGGTAAGTTTCTGAATGCTTGTTCTTGCTCTGTTAAATTCTGCGCGAGCTTGAGCGGTCACTTACGAAGAAATGCGTATTCCCTTCGCGACCGTCGTCCACGCTTTGTTTTGAGTAGGCATTGCGCGCAGCGCCGAGTTCGTCCCGTCGTAAGCTTTGGTTTGGATAAGAGGCCGTGTATTTGTCATGTGCGCGCTTAACTTCCAGCATCAATATCAGCGGCGTAGCATGTTCAGTCAGTTGTAAGGGTTTCGTGACGCGAGAATTGTTCACCTGAATTCATGCTTGTTTTGCCCGACGGCAGCTTGCGTCTGACTATGTATCGTGTGCGTTCCGAGTGCGTGTACGCTCTTTTTGGCGTGAAGTCATGTTTTGTGTGTTAGCTACCCGGGTGGTATTATAATCCTGTTGTTATGACATCGGAGTGATTTGCTGCGTAATATGGGCTTGGTCGGTGCGGCGCAAATTGAGGCTGTTGCGAGAAAAAAAAATTGCGGCTAGGTAAAACAATTTAAGGTCAGCTAATATAGTGACCGCGCCGTTGACGTACGTTTGATGCGCAATTTCTGTTATCGCTTTATTAAATTCGCGAACGTTTGAATGAGCACTTCAAATGCATATTCGCACCGTAACGGCTGTACGCCCTTTCTTCCGTGTATGCACAGAGGAACGTTAATTACGACTTGTGTTTGCATTACACGTGATGCCGTACATTTGCAGTGTGCGCGCTTACTTCATCTTAGTAGTCAATGGCGCAGCGTATCCAGTCATTGCGATTTGAACCAAAACACACTGGGCGACTATATTATTTTCAGCAGACGTATTTTTGTCCAGCAAAGCGCTTGCTAAACGGATTTAGTGTAGCTAGTTGGGCGGACGCGGCACTGAGCAGATGCGCGAACACGAATTTGACCATGCTACGGTAGAACAGTCACTAACTCCCTTCTGCAATGCATTATTGCCTATATTTGCGGAGTGTTTGTGGCGCATCTCAAACTCGGTGGCGACAGTTCTTTTCCCTTCTCAATAGGATTATTTCACGGATCAATTTGAGCAACGGATATTGGAGAAGCTTGGCGTTAAAAAAAACTAAACCCAAATGCCACTCCCAACATTTTTTCTCACGGGAAGCCACGTCAGCAGCACAAGCCACCTGCACAACGTCATTACGGACGTTTGTTCCAATAAAATATCTATTTGCTGGCACCAATTCATTTTTGTGATTTATTGTTTTCTCTTGATAATCATCGTGACATTGGTCCTCTTTCGAATTTCTTTCGGGTGTATCCCTGTGTTAGTGCAATGTACAAATCTGCCAGAATATATCCCAGCAGAAAACAATTCTGTCCAGGCGCCTCCATTAATAACGGCTGTAAACGACCGCGCCCGGTGAAAAAACGTATTGCATGATTAATTAACTGCAGTAACTAGTTACATAATTTGTACCTAGAGAGACTGTAATTTCAGTTTACCCGATCGATTGATCGCAGTCTTCTCTGGCGCGTATTCCCAGAATTACAAGTCTGCGTTTTTCACTAGGTTCGCACATGAACGTACGGCCGCGAGTGTAGTTTAGTGTATCCGGCTGCGAAGTCGGGGAAGCAGGGGCTTTTCACGTCGCTGTACGTGCACACACGCACAACAGCATGTGTATGTTTTTAGCCTACTCACAGCAGCCTATAACGACATGAAGGTGAAGGAAACATTTCTACAAAAACGGCAAAGCACTCTAAACTGCGCGTAATTAAGGTAGGCTGTAGGTCGTTAGTAAAAGCGGGTGCAGAGTGAACGCCGCTGAGGATACACAATTATCGCACGAAAGGCGAGTGCAAGGACGCCAGCGCAGCGCTCGAACTACGGCATTTGCGAATGAAGCGCACTGTATACTGCCGCGAACCGTGCGCAAGACCTCTGTGCAGTGATTGCACGACCACAGTCACGCGAATGCAAGAACGGAACTACCGTAACAGAGCAGTTTGAAATGTCCACGCGCGATCCTTTCGCATTCACGAGCTATCCTGAGGTGTTACAGAATGCCGCACACGTAAACAAAAACCGCGCTGTGCGTATGCGCCAGCGGCATCCGCCCCGCAAATATCCCCTTGTAGACAAAAATATAAAACAAAACACTATCACTCAGTGCCTGTTGGTAAAACGGGGCTCTAGAAATCCTATAAATGCTACCAAAGAGCGATTTCGGCGCGAAAACAAGAGCAAACTGCAGCGAGCGCCCTGAAGCGTAGCGAGGGCGTCTGCTCTCAAGTGGCCAACAAATATGGCGGCCCCGCCGCGGAGTTAAAGGGACGGCGGCGCCGCGGGTGAGGGGAGAGAAAAAAGAGGAGGGCAGCGGAGAAGGAGGGAGCAGTTGGCGCTACCTTAGTTCTTTCAGGGACCTTAGACTCACGGAGTGCCTACGCTCTCTTGTGGAGAGAGAGAGAGAGAAAGCACTTTATTGAGCTTGCGCGGTTAGAAGGCGGTTGTGGCTGCCGGTTTGTGCCGGGCAGCGACGTCGGCGCTGGGGCGGTATTCTCGTAACTGTCCCTTTTGAAAACGTCCCTTTTGAGTCCCTTTCATCGTGACGTATTTCCGGTTAAGCAGTACGCGTTCGCAGTAGGTTTTCCGCGCTTGCGTGACGTCACTTCCGGTTGTTTGCTTTTAGCCAATCAGGGCTCGCCAAAAGGGACACTTTTCAAAGGGACGCAAAAGGGACAAAACTCGAGAATACCGCCCCTGGTCTGAGCTCGCCAGTGCCTCCTCCCACTGCTCATTGGAGGAAATGGGGGGAAAGGGTCTTTGATGCATCCCCATATGATGTGGGGAAGGGTGGCGAGGGCTCCGCATGCTTTACAGTTTGGTGAGGGGTAAAGGGAAGGGTGGATGAGGTGGAGCTTGGCTGGGTTCGGAAAGGTGTTCGTTTGGAGGAGTCTCCACGTGTGCTCTTGTGCGGGTGTGAGCAGCACGTTGGCTGAGGGGAGTTTTCTGCGGGAGAGGCGGTAGTGCATGGTTATTTCTTGATATGATACCATTCTGTCTCTGGCGGATCTGGCACCATGGTCGGGGAACGCGCTCGCCCCGGCTCGGATAGTAAGCCCTCGAGCCATACTGTGGGCGGCCTCGTTACCCTCCAGGCCAGCGTGCGCCGGAGCCACACGAGTTCTACCGGGGATTGGGGTGGGTGCTGTTGGATAATTTTGGTTGCCTGCGGCGATAATAGGCCTGCGGCAAAATTTTGGATGGCCGTCTTAGAATCGGAGATTATGGTTGTAGGAGTTGGCCTTTGTACGAGCGCTAGGGCTATAGCCGCCTCTTCCGCAGTTGCAGGATTGGAGGTGAGAAGAGTAAGGGAGTTAAGGGGGGGTTTTTGTGGCGGGTAATTACGTATATTTTGCCTCAAATGTACCTACAGTTTTCTTTGCGCTAAACAACGGGGAGATGTATGACAAGCGCCAGCGGTTTGCAGGTTTCGAGCGGTCATGACTATTTAAACCGCGTGGCTTTTGAAGCCTCAGCGTGACACCCTGACGACGGTACACAAGGCTCTACTTGGGTCCGTTATCTCGCTGCGCCGCTTGGTTCAGGTAGTCGCTTGACATCGACCGTTAGCGAGCTACGACGGCGTGCTCTGCACTTAAAATCGGCTGTCTGTCACTTTAATGATGGTTGTTGTAGTTTGCTTTTGCTTTAGCAGCAACCTTCAACCCTTTACGACCTGTTGAAACGAACTTACAAGACACACTAGTTATTTCAACCCTGTTCTGGTGGCTCCCACAGTCATGCGGATGGGTGCAGCACGCCAGGTAATGCATGCAATCGTGGAGCTTTCACGTTTTAAAGCGGTAGCATTACTTGTCTCGTGAGCTATGTTCAGTGTGCAGTAGGCGCCAGCGGAAGCGACGCGATCACCGCCACCTGTAAACGACGACGACGACGGCACAGCAACGAGAGCGAAACTCCCGTGTGCACCTGGAATCGGGTGCAGCGACAACTGGAGTGTGGAAAGGGGGATGCGTGCCGGTGCGCTTGTAGACAATAGATTTTTAGCCTAGCGACTAACGTACACTACGCTACGCGGTCGGCTGGTACCGGGGGGCCAACTGGACCGGTGCGCATACGTTGCGCGGGGACGAGCGGGCTGCCTCGCCGAGGCCCCGCATTCGTTCTGGTGAGCGGTGGCCCTCCTCGCCGTGCCCGCCCGCGCATGCGCAGTCGGATCCCGGTGCCCGCCAATCCTAGCGTAGCGTACGCTATCCGCTATGCTAAAGTTCGCTATGGCGTAAAAGAAATGGAGACGTGATTTCAGCCGCGCCGCGCCTGGGCGGGTATGTCCGCTCTCCTCTGTGGGTGTTCGCGCCGATGAGTCTTTAGGGAACTTCAGCATAGCGGCTAACGTACGCTGTGCTACGGTCGGCGGGTACTGGGACCCGCCTGGGCAGGTGCGCATTCGTTCCGCGGAGGCGAGCGGCCCGCCTCGCCGACTTCGCGCATTCGTTCCGATGAAGGGTGGGCCTCCTAAACGTGTCCGCGCGCGCATACGCTATCGGGTCCCGCTACCCGCCGACCCTTGCGTGGCGTACGCCAGACGCTAAGCCATAAAACTCTCTTGTTTTCGTGAGTCGCAGCGTATGAAACCGTTGCTGCTTGTCTCGCTCGCTCAGCTGACCTTCAGCAGTTCGAGTATGGGTGGTGGATGCAGCAGCTTCTCTCGAAAACGCTTCTTCGACGACGAAGTAACGCTATCGCGCCTCACGTCCCAAGACCTAAACGGGGATGCCCCCTGCAACGTTTCGTCCACACGTCTAGACAGTGCGCTGATACCCGCCACCAAAGCAGCTGTCGCACCAAGGGATGGAACGGAATAAAGAAGACCTTCTCGGCTTCGTGAAGAAGTTGTCCTCTACACTACACCGAAGCCTTCCAGGCAGCAACGGAAACGGTCGAGCTCTTTTGGCACGCTTCACCGGGTCGGCCGTGTATGGTCTATAAATCACTGACCGTAGTTCCGGATCAATCCTTGGGCGCCGTTTTTTTTATGACCTCCAGGCGATCTTTTCTCTATAGCTCCCTTTACAAAGGCCGGTTGGCTTCTATTAGTGGCCACAAATGGTAGCGCATGTTGTGTGCGCTACCATTTGGACCGCCATAATATCGCTGACCGAGAAAGCGACAAATTTCCAAGATATTTACAGTTTTTTTTTTGTTTTTGTCTGGGTGCCCTGCGCCATCTTTGGTTTCGTAAGCGATTTGCTTTTCTTTATCTGCAACGGCGCTGGACCCATTGGTTTGTCTTTTTTTTTAGTGTTTTGCATTATAGAAAGACTGCCACCAAATAAAGTGATCGGTCAAAATTCGGCTCTGTTTCGTTTCATTTTTGTGCTGTTTGCCATCTGCGTGTTACGACGATGGGTTGCGTGTAGCTTAAATAGATGAACAGCGCTTAACTTTGCGTAACTACGAGCTCGTCAGTGGACGTTCGCTCAGAGGAAAACGTACGTATACAGGGACGCACGTTATTACGAGTAGGTGAGATGGGGAATAGGACGTGGTTGCCCTCCAGCCTATATTCCTTGCCTATACATTTTTAAAGTTTTATTGGTGCATTCTCGTATGTGGGCCTGCAAATAGGACCCCTTCCCCCTCTTCACCCCTCTCGACCAGTGCGAGGCAGTGTTATGCATCTCCGCAGGGTGCTCACGGGTCGGGCAGCTGTGGTCGCCGAAGCACTGCGGTCTTCGGCCACCTAGCTGCACTAACCCTTTGTTAAAAAATTGGCTGCGTATCTGCTCCTTTCGTTGCAAAAGTCGTCAAAAGACGATAGTCTTTATCGACTTTTGCCAAGTAAATGCCTCCCTTCGCTTTCCCGCTCACCTCTCATGTTGTTCCTCTTGCGTCGCGCTCCTCCCAAGGTAAAAACGCCAAAGGTTTGCTTAAATCATTTTAAATTTCCCGCGTTCCACTGCTCCAAACCACTGCTCCACTGCTCCAAACGAAGACGCGCGTGAATCGAGACGCCCTACTTCAACGTTTATAGAACCCCGTTTCGCTAGCGTTGCAAGCAGAACGTGGAACCTATCTAGTGGAACCTTTCGTAACTGTTGCCGGTTGATTTCTTAAAATGGCGCCAAAAGCTATAGTGGCGCGGGCGACAGCAGGCGACGCCGGAGTGAATTTTAAATACAGAGCATTTCAGTAACTCACGATGTCACCCGCGTTGACGTCCGTCGTTGTCCGCACCGTCGTTGTCCGCACCCCTCCCCCTACGCTATATAAAAAAAAAAATACTATCCGGCGCCTGGTTTCGATCCCTCGACCCTGCGGGCGGAACGCAATGTACATGGTGCTCTACCCACTGTGCCACAAAGCCGACACAGAATGGGAGGCTACGAACGCGCCTTATATCCTTGACTCATTCAAACTACGTCAAGAAGCTGCTGATACAACGCATTCACTACCACCAACTCCCCAAACACTAAACGTTAACGCAATACACCCACCCCCTATGCGACGCATTTACTCGAGTCCCCCTCGCGGGGAGATGTGCCCAATTTTTTTTTTCTGCAGTTGATGATGTATTTAATTTCGCAAAAGTCGAGCATGTATGATTTTTTTATAAAGGAACACTGCAAATATCACTTCTGTATTGATTTGTTGTCCTATATTTGCGTAATGTATTGTTCTTTTTCAACAATGTTGACAAGTATGAACATCACACCGGACTTAGACGGGTAGGTTTAGCTGTGACTATATGACTATTGCGCAGGCATTGTTTTACTTTGGCTGGGTGGCTGAATCGAGTCACAGACAGACAGACAGACAGACAGACAGACATACAGACAGACCAAAATTTCTGGGTTTAAGTAGCCCAAGAAAGACTATCGTCTTTAATAAAGTCCTCTTTCTCTCCCCCTCATCCACCGTCTACGGTTGCGTGCACTTTGAACAACGCTGACACGTTGAAATCGTAACCCAACATCTCCAGCAGCGTCGTGCCGCAGACACTTGTCGTCCAGTTTCTCTCCTACGCTCGTGGTACACGACGACCCGTTGACCGCTTCCCCGACGGATCGGGCCGAAGAAGGGCCCCCGCTGTCGATGTCCATGTGGCGTGACTGCACATCGCGTGCCTCGCCAAGAGAGACGAGATGGCACGATCGTCTCGTCGTCTAGGTCTCTCGAAGCGCTGCCCGCGCACGTGCGAAACACGAAGAGCCGTACGTGCGCGCCCCATCACGCGGCCTTCCCCTCGTTGCTTGTGGCACTATTCTTCGGCGTCGACGCCCCCCGTGCAAAGGTGACATCCTTTGTCGTCGGCGTGCTCGTATTCTGACGGGCGTCACTCGCTGCTGAGTCGCTTGTCGGCCGGTTCAGTGCTGAGCGTGCCCGATCCGAGTGCGTGTTCACCTGTTGCGAGATAGGAAGGCGACGCCGCTTGCTTGCCTAGTGGACGCGCTGGTGGGAACGTCACGTTTTGGCGCAGCACCAAATGAACGCTGTTACGCGCCGTAGCAGCAGCTCTCGGCGTTTGAAGCGTGCCCCAGTGCGAGGTTCCATATTAGTAACTTGGACGCCACGTTTGTTTATTCTTTATTTTAAATGCAGAGCATTTCTTTAACTCACGATGTCACCCGTTCTAGGCGTCCGTAGTAGTCCGCATCGCTCGCAGGTGCGCCCTCTCCCCCGCTCCTCCTCGCCTACTCTCCGCTCGCATCACGCGCTCTCTCCGCGGTCGGTTCGCGCCCAACAGGTGGGTGCGCGCGCGTCGCGGGATCAACAACATCTGTGGTTCAGCGACCACAAGGCCGTCGTCCTCGGTGTCGTGCAGCAACACCAACAGCAGCAGCAAGAACAAGAACAACTTCAACAATGACGTCTCCCATCGACTCCCTCGAATGGGGGGACTAACTCAACCAGATGCATCTAGACGTCGACGACGCAACAACAGCCAGAGAAGAAAAGAGAGGGAAGACTAATAATCATACCCACCTGCTAATAAATGATGTCACGTGACCACGTAATTACGTCTCCTCATTTAATTACAATATAACAACCATCAGCAACAAGTGCAACAACATTAACGTAACGCAAACTACTTAACCTCGTGCGCCCCCGGAAATGCTCTGCATTTGATCGTGCCCCTCGCGAGGGGGATGTTTTAATGAACCATAACTCGGCTAATACTGAACGCTTTTTTTGTAAGGCTTTGTGCGTCCTGCGCTCCCGTTTGTCGCCTTCGCTGTCTGGTTTCGCACTGAAGGCTTCGTATGTAGTTTATTTTTTCTTCATGCGGAAGCATAGGTGGTTGATGGAGCGAAAAAGCTGCGTGGCGTCCGACGACACACACACACACACAAATTCTTGTTGGAAATAAAAACAAAGGATGTCCACGATGCCAACGAGGGCGTAGGAGCAGTAGCTCGTTATTTTTTTATTTGGAAATAGAAATATTGAAATTTCTGAAGAAAAGTGGAGAAAAGCATGTGCCCCGGGTGGAACTCGAACCCGCAACCTTTGAATTACGCGTCGGATGGGTTACCGATAGGGCGACCGGAGCAACTGGATTCCGTTTCACCTTATGCAGGTGTGAATGTAAGTGTATATATATCCTACCCTCGGGAGCGGTAGACGGTGCCGCTCCGGCAAATGGAGGTGAAGAAACCGGCACCCGAAGCGTCTACCATGCACTGATCGCGAGCAGTCGACTGGCGGGTATACCTCAGCACCAGAATCGGGGCCCGCGCGCTGTAGATGATTATGATTGTAGGGTTTAACGCGCCGACGCAACGCAGTCGATGAGGCGCGCCGTAGTGGAAGGCTACGGATTAATTTCGACCACTTGGGTATCTTTAACGGGCCCCGAAATCTCGAACACACTGGCGTTTTTGCTTTTCGCCGCCATCAAAAAAGCGGCTAGCGCGGCCGGGAATTGAACCCGCGTCCTCGTGCTCAGCAGCGCAACGCCTTAGCCACCGCGGCGGGTCCACTTCTATGTGTGTGCGTGACTGCGTGCGCAAGTGCGTACGTACGTACGCACGGGATTTTTTTTTAAAACCTCAACCTCTGTGCTCTAGGGAGTGCATTCCCTTCTGACGGCGAGCCTGATGAAATCGTTGACGTAGCAAATTTGTGCAATGCCGATTTCTAAAATTCGATTCGTTCACAATTTTTTCAGCATATGTAAGTGTTCACTAAAAATAGTAAAAACTGGGGCTTTAGAGGGTCGCCCCGTCTCTCCTATTAATAGACAGAAAACGTTCACGTGGTTTCAAATGCGTGTGCGAGAGGAGCGTTGTTTCCCCCTGTCGTTCCAAGTTTGCTGAAATTGGCCTAGATAGCGCCATTTTAGGCTGGTGATCCTATAATTTAGCCCGGCGTTATTTGATATACCGGAACTCGCACTTGAAACAGTAGGGGAAAAATTACTCTGGTGCAGTTGGCGCTGGGCTGCACACTTTCCAACGGCAGTCGCAAGCAGAGGACAACGAAAATGCCGGATACGTTGGAAGGATTTCGTTATTCGATTGGGGGAGTGCAAATGGTTGGCCCATTGGCGCCAACGAGGATTCCATCTTGTATTCTGGCTTTTAATAATCGGGCTCTTTTCCTTGTCTTTTCGCTTGAGCGACGTCGCGCGAGACAGGCGCTCGATCCAGGACCGATCAGAAGTATTCCGGCAGTAAGCTGTTGCGAAAATGTCTCGCTTCGCTGAACGCGCCTTGCTGCTTTTAATCGACGCTTACCGCGTTCACCTGCTTTTCTGTACGGCTGCCTAGACGGTATATCTGTCAGATTATTTTTTTTATCCTACCGTAGACAGCGATGACCCGCTTTGATCGCGCACGTTGCGGTTTTGAAATAAAAAAAGGGACAGAAACCTCGCATGTGTATCAAACGAGCGAAAGTGCACTAACGGCGGGCTTGCTGGCACGCTTTATTTAGCTACCGCGACCAGCGTCGGCCCTTTCTTGCTCCTTTTCCTCACCCCTCTTTTGATAAGCGAAACGTTAAATATAGCAGTTGCAGTTCGCGGCGCGAACCCAACCGCGGGGTGTGCGGCAAAGATATACAGGAAACACGCGGTGCGAGTTTACCTCGCTCGTACGCGATCGCCGACGAGACAGCGCGCGCGTGCGTGTCTTCGCGCTTTTTCGCGGGCGCATTCAGCGCCGCGGCAGCCGAGGAGGTCTCGTATATCACCCGGCGACGAGTTTGGAGAAGCCGTCGTGCTCCCCTGATCAGCGTCGTCTCTCGCTGCGGCGCGTGTGGGAAGGGAAGAGACGGCAGCCTGAAAGGCGTCCCTTGTTGAGGGAAGGTAGCACGTACAGCAGGGTGCACACACACGGCCGGTGGACACGAAGGTGGCGCGAGGGGACTCGATTTCGAAGCGCCTATCGGTGAGGAAGGGCCTCCGCGACCTGGTTCCAGTCCACCGCCGCGAGCGAGCGCGTGTGCGCAGTGTTTAGTTTGGCGTAGCAGTAAGTAGCTCCTTTGTGCGGCCGGCGACCGGTCCACCGGCCGGCTCTCTTGCGCGTCGACGCAAGACTCTCTCCTCTTCTAACTCCGGCTCCGCGGCCACCGTCTCCGCCCTCGCGCTCTCCTACTTTTCAGGGCCTCCCGAAGACGACAACTGGCCGATAGATCTGATACGTGCGCGAACGCCGCGGCGTCGTCTTGACGAGAGTGGTTGCGCCCGGCGCCGACGCTGGACTACTTCATCGTAACACTCGCTTGGCCCATCGTCGGCCGGTGCGCGGCGGCTGGGAATTCCTTTCCCCCTTGATATATACGGTACGAGCGTTCCTTTGTCGTCGTCGTCGTTCTGCCGTGCGCATCGAACTGGCCCGCCTCCCGTCTCGGGGCGCCGACGTCGTATACATCGACCGTCACCGTCGGGGCGGCTGTGTTTGTGCTGGCGCAGTGTGTGTGGGTGTGCTTCCCTTTTCCATCGTCGAGTGCCCCTGGAAGTCGTCGACGCGGCCGTGTGCGTGCGTGATACACGAGCCCTCATCCGAGGCGTCCCGTCGTCGCAACGCGTCGTCGGCTCTCGCCGACGGAGAAGCCGGCGTCCCATTCAGCGACTGTCATCACACACTGCTGGATTCTTTGGGTGAGCCCCGCCGAGACCGTTCGTCTTCTGAATGTTAAGGCGCCTGGGAGGAACACTTCGAAAGGGTAGTCGTTCCTCGAGAGAAATCCTCTCCGGATACGATGTAGTGGTACGGACCGCTGTGCGAACGAAAGCGCGTGGGAGCGATATGAAACATTCGATAAAGTGCTTCGACAAGTCCCGACTATGCGCCTTACAATTGGTTCGTCTAGATGGCTGCGTCTGAGGAATGGTCTGCCTTCGCTAATGCGATGGCGGCCCTGAACCAACCTTGTACGACTCCCGAGCCTCAGAATGCCTCACGCGAGAGTCGATACGCGCTCTCTAAGATCCGCCTGAGAAGCCACGGCGCAGTGACCCGAATTCGCAGCAATTACAGCCGAGATTTTTTTTTTTTTTTCGATGTCGTGCTGGCCTAATAGCGTTCGTAACCGGCGATGCATTCCATGGGCGTCGAGAACGGCATAAAGTGTACATTGTCTCCCGTGCGCCTTGTCTCCTCTCGGCCTTCGCGTTCCAGTGAGTTCCTGAGCACGAACGGTGGCTGCGTTCACAACCCATTCACTTTTTTATAACTGCAAAGCACTCTGAAAAACGACCCGCTGCTCGTGCTGGCGTGCGTTGTAACTGTTCGTTTTTCGCGGAGTGCTAACGTAAACCCGTGCGAAAAAGTACCTTGGGCTCTTTCAAACGTCCCGCGTCGGGCGGTCCCTGCTCAGTAAAGCACCGAAAACCCGCTCAGCACGCGGTTACGTGCCCGCGTAATCTTTTGGGTTACGCGATAGGTTAGGTGGCAAGCCGCGAGACGTATCGGTGTCTTTGGTTCTTGAGCACGAAAGGAAACTTCGGCGATTTCGTTTGTGGGTCGCGCATGTCTGACTGGTTTCGTTTATAGGCTCCAGCCCGTAACTAGTAAGATCTTTTCCTCAGCTTTTGCGGTCTAGCCAGGTCCGCCTAGAGACATGTTAAGGAGCTAACCAATAGGTATTCGACCTATATGTCTATCTAGATCTCTTTCCCCTAACCTGGTTTTGGTTAGGGGCGTTCGGAAAGCAACCGCAGGTGGCATTTATCGTATCTTTTCTGGCGTTGCATCGTTTCTATCAGGGCCGGAGGGAGGATTCACAGTGTTCTTGCTTTGCGGGTTCATTTCGTGATCCGTTTGTTTTTCTCTTCAAGTCTAAGATCTCCTGGCTGACAGAGAGAGCCCGCGCTCTCTACTTCTGGGCGAGAGTATCTCTCACTCTCGCTCTCTCCGTACACAGTTTAATGTTCAAAGCCACGGTTTTAAACAAATATGACGCTCTTGCCGCTCAGAACTGTCAGCCGTATCAGGTAAAAACCAAACGGGTGTGTGTTCATACATCGCTTGCGAAAGGTGGGGCGGTACGGACTGTTTTCAGAAGAGTTTTTACCGGTTGAAGGTAGGCTGCAGCGTGGTTCATTAAAACATTGGGGGATGGATATTATGAGACCTCGACTGCAAATGGCAAATGTGGTGTACGAGGTTTCTAAATACGTTTCGTGCATTGACGGACTATAGCGCAGCGTAAAAAGGAATCAGTTGGTCTACCAGGTGGTCAGACGGGAGATATAGGGGTGCTGTCCGCGCCTGAGAGTGGGTTCTGAACGCCTAAAACCTCCGTCGGTTCTGCACTGACTGGTTGTTTCGTTTTATTTTTGCGATACGTTCTAAAAGAGAAGTAAGAGGCGACGTTTCTCTCTCGTAACTCGTTACGCATGAAGGGACGTCAGCCGCTGCGTTACCCCCGGCGCTTTAAGAAGGAACTGTCGTTTGAATCCGCCAAGGCTGCATCGCCTGCTGCTGCCTGCCTTTCTGCAGCAGCGCTCGTGCTGTCAAACCGAGATTGACGTCCGCGAATGACCGGCCGTCCTGTGCGGGCGGCTCTCTCTCTCGCTGTCTGCTGTCTGTCGGCAATCGTGACCTCGTGTCTGGCAGCAGCTGTGAATGACGTGCGCGCGGCGCTGCCGCCTGTATGGCGTGCACCACGCCTTTCGCCGAGATTTATCGCGGCTGACCACCGTGTCCAACTGGTTAGCGCACTTTGCGGCGCCGCGGGCAGGTTCTTTCCTGCTCAAGCAGACCACCGCTCCCACTTTTACCGTTATCTTTGTCTACCTCACTCTCTCGCCACGAGGAAGCCTTGTTTATGGGAACGATCGCTCGCACGCGCGTGATTATGTTGGTGTACCCTTTTTGCGGTCAGACGCTGTGGTTTATTAGAGCAGTGGTTCTCAAATGGGGGTCCGCGGACCCCGGGGGGTCCGCGAAAACATTTGAGGGGTCCGCGAAGCCTCCCCCAAACTTTTCCCGCCACCATTCTTTTCTCGATTTTGCCGTATTTTTTGCAATCGAGAAAGGTGGCTTCGCCGCATTACACGTGCGTTTAATTGTTTCGCTGTACATATTTTAACATCTGCTTCTGCGTAACGTGCCAGGTATGAGAAGGGAGAAAAACAGACACAGGAAAGGCGGTATATGGGTGTTAGGAGGCTTTTAGATTCAACAGCAAATTGTTTAACATTATGACGCGCATAATCATTAACGGCAAGCAGAAAAGGCGGTCATATGATAAGTGTGTGGGCGACGTACGCTCCAGTGCAAATTATTTGACGTTATGACACCGCTCAACATATGCTCCATCGTGGGGTCCACCACCACTGTCGCAAGGCCAAAAGGGGTCCTCGGGGCAGTCATAGCTGAGAATCACTGTATTAGAGAATCGACATACTGTCATTATTTTCGTCTACGCGTCGTCACTCGGAGACGGTCCCTCACCGTTTCCTGTTGATCATCTTTTTGGCGCCTTCTGTCACTGACTATTGATGATTGCAGAGTGAGCTGTCTGTAATTGCATCAGCATTTTTTAGACCGCAGGACGAGTTTCTGACTTCTGTCCGCAGGCCTTTAATCGGGAGCGCCCTCTCTCACTTGTGGGTATTAATACTTGGTGGTACATTGTCGAGGTGCGTGAGTCAGTGAAAAGAGAGATGCAGGTCCGTACATCGATTTTTTGTACGTCGTTGCTCTAATAAAGCCGGCCAGTTGCCATTTCAACCCAGTAATGTGTTGTCTACTTATTTGCATCACGGTCGTCGTTTCTTTCTTTTCTTTTGTCCTTGCGCTTTTCACGTGTTTCGACAAAATACAGCAATTTAGCGACATATTGAGTTGAGCCGTAGATGACTGATTGTGTGTACGCACTACATCTTGCGCTGGGGTGCAGCCGCTTGCGCAGTGTCTTTTTCACTTTTCGTTCTGTCGTGCTGTTAAGACTTGAACGTACCCATGTGAAGCGACCCAAGCCGCCGCGGGGTTTTTGGCAGCTTGGCCGAGCGCACCACTGCGGCCTTCGCTGTTTAAATGCGCGCAAGCAGTTCGAGTTTGCTCGCAGATGTTTCTCTTATCTCTCAGGCGCACTGTCTTTGCTCCTGTCAGCCTTAAGACAGTTTGCCGAAAAGTCCTCGTAAAAAACAGTAGAAAGAG
The DNA here is from genome assembly GCF_048455015.1 of Haemaphysalis longicornis. Classification (NCBI taxonomy): domain Eukaryota; kingdom Metazoa; phylum Arthropoda; class Arachnida; order Ixodida; family Ixodidae; genus Haemaphysalis; species Haemaphysalis longicornis. The sequence continues at coordinate 256,276,842 of NW_027526295.1, read as the reverse complement.
AGAAAGAGAGAGGAAGAGAGATAGCAGTACTAATGCCACTCGCTATGAGAGAGACATTCGGAACACAACGTGTAAGCCAGCTGTCTCGGGGCTCTGAAGCGTACAGTTTTTTTTTTTTTTTTCCTTACTATTCCACGTAGAAACTCCGCTAAAGAAGAAGCTGTTTTCGCTGAAACCAGCTGTTTCGCGCAGGAATTGAAGGAGGGCCTTTGTTCCTTCGCGTTTATTACCGCTCCCACTTTATTCCGCTAGCTTGGTGTGCGTTCACTTTTTTATTCCCGCATTTCGCATTGCGCCGAAGACATTCGCGAGGCTCGTCTCCTTTCGTCCGAGCCTGGCTGGCCGGCTGCATTCAAACTGAAGTTAAAACGCTCCCCTCCGCAGTTACCTCTTCTTGCGGAACCCGTCTTCTCTCCCTTACCCCTTGTTTTTGGTCGGCGGCACTTCCGTCGTCGCGCTCAGACCGCGGCGGAGGACGCAAAGAAGACCGTGAGAACCGCTTTGGACGAGGGGGACATGAAGCCGCGAGTGACGCGCGCCTCTCGTATACGCGCACTTAACGCATGCACGCTGCACGCAGGTATAAAAACCGCGGCGAGGGCCGCTCCCGCTGAGACAATGGCGATGAGCTAGGGGAACGTCCGGGGGGAGGGGTGAAGAACGAGGGCAAACGAGGTACAAGCAGCGGAAGAACGGAAGCGGGCTGTCTTCTTTGCGGACGCGGCAACGGCGAGAATAATCCGCACTGATCGAGCTGCAGTGTCAGCGTCCTTCTCCACTGCGCCATGTGAAAGCACGTGCTGCTCGGCGGGTGTGGGGAGTGGGGTGATTACTGGGGCTCTCTGAGTACAGTTCTTGCAGCGGAGCTGTTTTAGGCTATCACCCCCCCCCCCCCCCCCCTCTTTTTTTCTTTTTCTGCGTGCACAGACCGAGAAAGGTCGCTCCCCTCCTCCTGGCTTCGCCACACGCTCTCCCTTCGGCCACCTTCATATTTCGATATAAGATGACGTACTATATTACCCATAGGAAATGACATCTCAGCAATGCATTGTTGTTCAGAAGTGAAGCCGACTTTAAGCAAATCTGTGTAAGCTTGGCCTTTGTAAGCTGGCTTTTCCACATTGCGTGTTGCGCAGTGAAGCCTCCTCATAGAGAAAAAGAAAAGGCGGAGAGGGGTGCGAACGCGGCGGGAGGAGACCACCGATTACGATCGGGCCTCGGATGCCAAACGTGAGCGCGATAACCCCGAATACCACGAGGTGAAAAACGCAAGTCGTCAGCATGCTTAAAATTTCGCTGAACGCTTCCCCGACGCGACGGCGTGGTTTGACCGGAAGTTCGTGGCCAACCAACAACCCACAAACAGCGCCGCTGGTCATTTACCTTCACGGAGCGAAATAGTGCTGAATGTTTTTTTTTTGTGTGTTTTTTTTTTCAGCGTTGCACCTTCTCTGTGTTGAAATTCAAAGCAGCAAAAAGCTAGCGCATCCAAATTTTTCCAGTTTTGTCCTGAATCAACAAGGACTCAGTCGTATCGTCAGGCCTGTCTAAAGGCCAGGTGATTATGTTGTCGAGCTTCGAGGCAGCATATATGTTGTAGCGCATGTCGACATCATGATCATCCATAATACTATCCTTGTGTTGTCGTTGCGTCGTAAGCTCCGTCTTCACTCGTCAACACTCTCTGAAAGGTAACGAGGTGGCTTAGTATACGTAGCGATCCGTACAGCTTTCCCAGTGCCTGCACGGCCAAAGATCGGGCAGTCTGGAGAGCTTGCATCAGTGCGGAACTCGTGCGGGGAAGCAGGTGCCCGTCCTCGTGCCGTCACCTCTGACCCGCATTCGCGGTGCCTCTGCGCGCACGTGCGCGCATAGGCCCAGAGGGAAGCACTAGAACGTGTCGTGCACCGCGTCCAGTTCGACCCCAATGAGAAAACGCCGTTAGTCGCAGGCAGCCGGAACGGCTTCCTTGAGCGGTGTTCTGCAAGGTGCAGTGCGCATCCAGCGTGATTTGCTGCCGCCTCGCTTCGTTTCTTCGTCGGTGCTTGTTTTCCGACTCGCGTGAGCGAATTTTTTTTTTGTTGTTTTCTGTTCTTTGGGGCGTATCGAGCGATGTGGGTTGGCGGTGACGTGGGGCCCCGTAACCGCTAGCTGGTGGTATTAGTCGCCCTTGCTGCCCTGAACGATGATGTGTAATGACGGAAGTGGCGTTGACGAGTGTGGGCCAATTTGCGCTGAGAACGCGTGTCGTGTACCCGTCGCCGGAGGTCAATTGTGTTCGTCCCCTGGTAACCCGAAACCAGTGTCCTACGCGGTGTGTGTGTGTGTGTGTGTGTGTGTGTGTGTGTGTGTGTGTGTGTGTGTGTGGGTGTGGGTGGGTGGGTGGGGGGGGGGGGTAGTGCGTCCCCGGCACCCCAAAGTTTCTCTGTTCCTATTTCGAAATAATTGCTTTTTAAGCCTTTTATTTGTTTATTGTTTCCTCGTTTCGCGCCCTTCATCTCCTTTCTTTCTGTTCCCCCCTCCCCGCAACCTGGAGCTCTTCGACACCGCCCTTCATCCCCATCGGCACCTTCCATCAGCCTCTAACGCACCTCACAGTGCACAGTCGCCGAAGGGGCTGCATTGAGAATGCATGCAGTATAGGATTGCCCTCTTCTCTTCAATGCGGAATCCCACCTTCACTGCGGAATCCCACCTTCACTGCTCTCCTCCACAACCGGCCGTTACTGCGGGTGGGGACAGGGTTCTCGCTTTGTTCGCTAAGCGCCATCCTTGAAAACATGCGAGTAAAGGTGGCTGAAAAAAAAAAAAAAAAAAGGTTAAATGAGGGTGACGATGGTGGCTGCAGATACGTATGACCTGTGACCCGCCGCTATCCTCGAAAAGGGCGTACACTTTTTTTTGTGTCCTTAGCTTGGCGTACACTCAGTCATCGCCATTTACTCTCCTGTGCTGTCGCTATCGTATATTAACCGCGCACTCTGTCGCCTCACCGACGCGTCTGCGCACGTGTTAGCTCTTTATGTTTTTGTGAATACACAAACAGGAAACAATCTGCGGACTGCATGTTGGCTTACCGGGAGCCATATATACATGTCTTTATGTGGTGTTTCTATCTTACATCAATGAGGCGTGTAATCCCGGTACAATGTGCAAACTCCCTGCATGTTGAGTGACGCTTCCTGGCTCGTCATTCGTCTCGCGTACACCGACCGCTGCCTCTTATCGTCCGCCGTAATATATGCGTGCACTCGTTTATCACTGGGCGGGCGAGACAGGTGTTGCGATTCCAGGAAACCCGGCTTGGAGAGAGATGGGACTCGAGTGGATGTGTTGGCACCCCGACAGTCTCTCATCCGTTGTGGCCTCGCCTCCCTCTTGTCCCTCTCTCGGAGTTTTGTCAAGTGCAGCCGCGCGATCAATGCGCTCGCTCACTTACACGGCCGCCGGGAGTATGTGTTGCGTGACAGTACATATGCTTGACCGACACGGTTTTGAAGCCAGGCACGAAAGGCACGGCAGTGTTGCAGAGCGGACTACCCTGTTCTCAGCGATGCGAAAGTTTGCTTCCCCACACACCACGCTGGACCACATCGCCTTCCCGAGTCGCCATCAGTGGATGCTGCTTAGAACGAGGTGTTGCACCTCCGTATTAGCTTCCTTCGGGACACGGAACTGGCGCACTCTTGGTGAAGGAGACATCGCTAACGCTTTGGGTGTCGCTCGGACGGAGGGATTGCCGGCATATTTTGCCAGGCTATAACACCGTCTGACCCAATGACAACAACGACCAACCAACCAACCATGCGACCTCGTCATGTATGTTGTTTTTGCGCTATCAGTTCTCACTGCACTCTCATTAAAGGGACACTGAAGTGAATTTGTCAACCTCGCGTTTCTGCTTGCACTGCGTAGACTGGCTCAAATTATCACACTTTTCATCGTTTATTCGGTTGACAAATCGGTAATTATTTTACAAAGCGCGAAAGAAGAAAAACTACCATGCGCGGTTTGCGGCGGCCGCACCAACTAAAGCTGTGACGTTAGGAGGAGCGGGCACCGTGATTGGACGATGCCCAAGGTGAGCAACCAAACAAGTTTCGGTTTCGGTTTCGGTTCTGTAAAACACAACCGTTGGCGTTGTTGGATGGGCATTCTCAATAACTCAGTAATCATCGTACCGCGCTTCTGCCATGTTGTCAGCTGTAAAAATGCATAAAGATAAGCCTCCTAGGACGGATTGGAATCGTAGCATTCACTAGCCGAAACCTACGCAGTTCATGAACGCCCTCCGCGTACCCGCAGGCGCCCAAATGTGATGCACGAAGATTTCAGTGGCGTTATATCCGTCACGGAAATGATGCCAGTACAACGAAGCAAGCGGCCTGTAAAGGGTGCACCCCTGCACACATGGTCTTCTTGCGGGGAAGCAACCTTTAAAACTGAAGATTACGTTATACTTAGGATTGTTCGTTTTCGGGTTTTATATTTTACACGAAAGTTTTATTCCGTGATACACCAGGATATTACTGACGTCATATCCGTCACGGAAATGACGCCAGTGCACCTTTGCCGAAGCGACCCGCCCGCAGGACAGCCGCCGACCCGCAAATCATGCTCAGCTGCAGATTTCGCTGCGCATTTCACTTTCTGGTTTTACCGATTCCTATGACAAAGGAATCAACCACAGTATTTTTTATATTAGTACACTGGCTCGCATTTCTTGTGAAGCACGTGTTATGTTACAGATTCCTGTGCCAAGCGTACCATTCATCTAACGGTCTTTCTTGTTTACTATTTTCCTCTTCTCCTCTTCCTGCTCTGGTCAGTGTTTATCGATCTCCTTGACGTGCCTTGCTCTCCCTATTCTTGGTACTGCTGTCGCTGTGAGGAGCCGCATTTCCGGCGCCTCGCTGCAGGCATGCGCAATACTGCTGCTGCCTTGGAGTTCAGCTGAAGTGACACGCGGGAGTGGCGCGTGCATCTCTTCCCGAGCTCGATGGGGGAACGCGACCCCTCCGCCCCCTTGTGTACTCCGTCTCGCGCAACCTGGTAAGCGCAGGGAGATTCTCCGTGGCCTTTCGGAGAAGTTCGATCCATTGCAGCAGGTATACTCGGCCTCGTTGAAACGCTCGTCTCGCCGCGTCGACCCACGTCGCACGCTTTGCTTGAACAGCAGCTCGGCATACGTGCGTCGAATTGTGTTGACAGCCGAGACGCAGACAAAATGCTCTGGCGCGAGATGAGTTTCGTAATGAAAGTTTTCGCTGTGCCCGTGTGTGACTGATCGACTCCCCATTTTTACCCCTTTTGTTTTCTTTTTTCTTTCACTCTTTAATTCCACACATGAAAAAAAAAATTGAGGGTCGTTCCCCGAGGTGAAATTGTATCTCGCCTGAGCGTACTTTTTCTCGTCTCTGTCGTCGTTTGTTACCTAATTGTTCTTATTGTTTGTCTAATTGTCTTTCTGATAAAATATGCCATAGGGCAAGCTTTCGAATAAAAAAAATTGTAGCTGCAGCGGCGCTGACCTCATTCCCGGCGCTGTGCCAACTTTTGTCGTCGAGCTTCGTAAACCCGCGACGCGAATCTTCAAGGTTAGGGTATACACGCTCACGCGTAAATTTGAGAGTCAAAGCAGGGGCAGCGCCCATCGGTTATTCATGGTTTTTCTTAATTGTCGCGTGCGTGCGTGCGTGCGTGCGTGTGCGTGCGTGCTCGTGCGTGTGCGTGCTCGTGCGTGTGTGTGTGTGTGTGTGTGTGTGTGTGTGTGTGTGTGTGTGTGTGTGTGTGTGTGTGTGTGTTTACATGGCCAATGCCTGTGGGCGTTGCATAGCAACGATGTTTTAAAGCGAAGCTTTTTACTTCTACCCCCAGAGGTTCGGTCGCGACCGTTGGTGTCAACAGAAAACTCCCTCGACCAAATAATAGTTACTGGCACCGCCAGAAATTGAACCTGGAATGAATAGAGAAACAATCGACCAGATTTAGGGGAAATCCCACTGCTCGGTTAAGCAGTGGTCCCGGGTTCGAATCCTGGACCAGGGCGAATTTTTCTTCAACTGCGAAGTTTCTGAGAAAGCTGTATAGCTTTCCTTTGTAGCCGTATGGCTGCATTTAGGTGGATGTCAAACTTTCCTTTACAGAATAGAGAAACAGAGCGAGAGCCCGTTTTCTTACCGATTGGACAAGACAGACGGTTCACTCACCGAGCACACCTGCGGGTTTAACCCCTGCGTTCTCGCTGAAAGCCACTTGATTGCGTCACGCGACCTCTCGCGCCGCTGTGCGCTCCGCGCACGGCACGTTTAGCGGCCGTGCGAGCGCCTTGCGCATGCGCTAGAGATTATAAAAATTTAACGAAGCTCACACTAACGCATCGCATCTCACTGCTCCGTCTCTGCCGCCGATCTCGTCGGCTCCGTCGGCGGCGGCAGAGACTTAGGAGCGAGATCATCTAACACAGGGTTTGAGCTTCCTTTAATTTTGTAAAAAGAGAGTTTCCGAAACTACTCATGTGCTTCCCAATACAACTGAACCAACCACCGTTCATAAATCATGCATTGATTTTACCTTAGCAAAGAACATCTCTTTGAAGTAATAAAGGATGTGGTTAAGTGCATTTTACTTGTCTCTGTTTCACTCTTTGTAGAGCCACGTGTGTGAATTCAAGTGACATCGCATGGACAATCGTTGTGTGTGTCGTTTACAGTTTCGCCTTCCAACCACCTTCACAGGGTGGATTGGTGCGCATTTTTTTTGTTCGCGCGACATTCTTTCGATGTGACCTTGATTGATAGGCTTCACGTTCCGGCAGAACGAGACGCGAATTTAAGAGGTAGAGCACCCAGCGCTCTTGCGCTAGAAAAAGGCGTTTCTTAGACAAAGTAAACGGTGCGCCGACTTGCAGCTCCTTTTATTTCGAAGCTTGTGTAAGAGCTGGTTGGTTCTGTGTAACAGTGGATGCTCCATAGTTTCTACGAAAGTATTGGGCGAGGCCCATTATTTTGTAGTAACTACGCGACATTTCTTCGCATCCTCTGGTTCTTTCACGACGAAACAATAGGCATGTTTGTCATGCAGCAATTATTTTTCAAGTGGCCTAATCGCCGGAGGGCTACCACATTTGTTTCTTCTTTCATGGCCTGGGCCTCCACACGACGTTCATTGACAGACATGTTACCTATGTGACCTTGCGCCACACGGGAACCAAGACTCACATGGTCTTGCCCAAATATATAGTTCATCATCAAAACCAACTCAGAGTCAGTGTTCTTGTCGATTTATTTTCTCCATCTAGGTCTTCTCTCTTTTTTTCGGGACGCACATGCACAAACTCGCCTGGACACCCTTTCGCGTGTTTTTTCGTCCTATTTCCCTTCTAATATTCCTCTGTTATGTATTTTTGATCTGCTACAGCTGTATTTTCCTTTTTTTCGCCTTCTATATTAATGACATGAAACCCGTTTTTGGCGTATGTAAAAATGTTCACTGCATTTTCGTTAATTGCCTTTTGATAGCAATTTTTCAAAAATTTCTGACAATTTCGGGCCAGACGAGTGGTGCGCACACGTTAATTTGGCGTTGTGTAACTCTTTTTACTCGGTGCGCGGATAATGACGCTGGTCGTCCCACTCAGGGGTCGCCGACCCGTTCCGCCTCGTCTTCCCCGCTCACGGAATCGTCGGGAAGAGGAGACGGGCTTGATGGGGCGTCGATCGAGGTGGAAGGTAACGAGCGAATATTGGCCGCTCCTCGCGATGACAGTGATCGAGGCTCGGGCGCGGACGACCGAGTGCTGTGCTCACGCGCGTGCCACGGCGCGGGGACGCTGATTGGACCATGCATTAAAAATCGCTTATCAATTTTCAGCGTTTTCTTTGTTTTCGGGAGCGTGTGCGTGTGTGCATACATACACGCGTGCACTTGTTCAATCATCATCCGTCCAAATATGAGATGCGTGCCACGAGGCGTAATTTACTACTGAAAAAGACGCGCTGCTGTCCGCGCGCTGATGCAAAAAAGAAAAAAATAGTAACACATGCGTGTATGTAAGCACCGACGTTTGTAGGCGCCTCCGGCGTGAGCACATGGGGTTTTGCGTGTATGTCAGTGAAAGGCCCCTTATGTAAGAAGCGGAGAGCTTGCCGTCGCTTTATTAAACAAATCCTGTGCATACACGCGTTTGGGAACATTCGACGATGCTATTCGCAGTTCCCCGGCATGCTTATTCGTGGAAAGGCTTTTTCTTAGGTTCGCTCAACTCTCATGTGGCCTTTGATTGAATGCTGCAGAAACGGCTTCCGACTCCACTTCGAAGGTACAGCGCTGGTGGGAAAAAGTAGTACGACCCATTCTAGCGTGCGTGTCCCCTTTTCATAGTGCGGGTTCAATTGATAGGGTTGTGGGGCCCCGGAGAAATGGCCCGTTTCCGCGCGCAGTGCTGTTGAGGCGGGCCCCCGTCTGTACGCATTTCCGCGTGTGGCCCTCCTGAGACGTTGATGCGCGTGCTTGGCCTGCCCGACCGACCGACGGAGGGCTGCGCGCAGCAGTGTCGGGAACAACGCGGCGGCGGATCCGGTCGCTGGCGAAGCGGCGCAGTGTCGTAATGAGAGCTCGTCACACGCTGGCATGGCGGAAACACGAGGCCGCATTGTTCCCCGCGCGGCTGCCTATGCGCGCTCCTCGCAGCCGACGGCACTGGCAGTGCACGCGCCAGCGTCATTCGCTTCGTACGTGCCGTTTAGTTGGCCCACCGGGTCACGGCGAGGATGCGGAGGCATGAGATAAGCGCATTCTCGAGCACATCTGTGCTAACCCGGCACGGGATGCTTTTTCCGGCGCCGTGTTTTGTAGCGAACCGGGTGTATACACGGCCCCATCTCTGATCACCTTCCCCACGGCGTCTCCGATGGTTGCCCTTTGGTTCGGCCAGTATGTGTGTCACTGCGCAGTTAGTTTTGTATCGCCTCTTTGTTGGCGACACTTTTTTTTTTCACCTGTCGTTGGTGACGTTGCATTGGCGTTCTTCCTGGACGCTCACGCATGTGTACACTTCAGCTGCGTCGTGTGGTTGCACCATTCTTGTAAATTCGTTCGGTGCATAAGCTTCTTTCTATTTTAAGGCCGGCATAATGAACTACCCCAGAGACGGGCGTTGTGCTCTCGCGTCCTTTCGCGGGTCTCCTTCGTGCGTGCAGGCTTCGCAGTTCCGTATCCGTGCTCGCGATGCGTTCGCTCGGGTAGTTGGAGCGCGCCAGCTCGAGGGGAGGTAATAAGCCTTCGTGACTGCCGTAATCCGAATGCGTGTCCCGCGCGATCCGGTTAACGGGCCCCGCTGTTCCGCTGCGCGGAGGGCGTCCCCGGGATTCCTCCGCACCCGCTGCACTGGTGTGGATGGACGATGTGGGCCGGGCGCACCAGATGCGGGCCCCGCAGGAAGGAACTGGACGTGTATTAATCAGGGCGCGCATACCTCCTTCGTCTTCCTTATTCTTGCCGAAGCACAAGGACGTCCCCGCGGGGCGGAGAGATGAGGCGCGGCTCGTGTGATATAGCGACGAAATGGGAACGTCTTTCTTCTTCTGCGCGTCTGCTTCCGAGTATGCGGGAATCTCTAAGGATGTGGGCCAGGAATACGTATTACGGACTCGGCATGTATGCCAGGTGCCGAAACCGTCTGCATTTCCGGGTCTTTCGAAGATCCGTGTATTACTTGGTTTACACCAACGCTCCCCCCCCCCCCCCCCCTTTTTCGCGAAAAGAAAAACACAAGAAATCGTCGAAAAGGTTGCGATGCAGGACGTGTTCTGAAGCAGCGAAGTGTTTTTCGGCGAAAGTTGTCTCAATCGATGTCCCCGTGTACCGCAGCCCGCTCCATATTGATTGATTGATTGATTGATTGATTGTAAAGCTTAACGCGCCGACGCAACGCAGGCGATTAGGCGCGCCGTAGTGGAGGGCTCCAGATTAATCTTGACCACCTGGGGATCTTTAACGTGCTCCGAAATCTCGCACACACGGGCGTTTTTGCTTTTCGCCTCCATCAGAAAAGCGGCCGCCGCGGCCGGTAATCAAACCCGCGTCCTCGTGCTCAGCAGCACAACGCCTTGGCCATACATCCCGCCCCATAATTCGAATTGCGGGTACGGTAAGGCTGAGCGTTAGTTCATCTACTAAACCACCATTCCGTGGTGGTTTAGTAGTTTGATGGTTCAAGCAGGGGGCGCGCGAGCACTGCGAAGGCGGGAAATTTGAAATGCATTGGGTGGCAGCAGTGAGCGGATAACAGCGCTGCAGCCCATTTTGGCGAATCACTGCTCTGTACTTCCGACAGCTTTCACATTGAGTGGAACGGCTGTAAATTTTTTTGTTTGCACTCCGTAGAGTGTACCCTAATTTCCCAACTAAAGACGTTCTTGTGTAGGGCTTGCACTTCGTTTGTGGTCATACAGAGCCCCGATAGATCACCCCTCTGCAGAGGCTTTGTGCGCCGTAGGTTGTTGACCTGTGTAGCCGTGAAGAGCGTCATGCGTTCCAGCGCACGCAATCGCGGCGATTTGCAGCCAGCGCATGTGGCGCGTGCGCGTCGTACAATCAGCGGCGAGGAAGTGCGAAGTCGTGGTTGAACACAAGCCGGAAGTGGAGCACCCGGCCAAGGCCGCGCGTCGCTCATTATTAGGTCTGTGAAGCTATGGATCGCCCGCGTACCTGGCGGATGAAAGACCAAGGCGGGAAAGAAGGCACAGAGGTCGTGATGAGGCTGCGGGAAGCCCCGCGGCAATCATTATATGTAGCTCGTTCAGTCTGACTTGCCCGTTTATGAGACGCTCCTCGTGGGGCCGTGCGCGTTGCTGCCCATTTCGTAGCTGTTCGTATACAATGAAACCAGGCCTTAAATTCGTGTAGCACAAGTGAGTCGGATCAAGCGAGTTGGCTTGGCCATTCGGCTGAGCACTATGCTTCGCCGTATGGTAACCCAAGCACTATAAATTATCCGCGGTCATGGTAAAAAAAAAATAATAGAAGGAAAGAAGAGCCTACGTGCGCGGTTTAAGGTAATCCGGTAGTTTTGTGCAATTTAAAGTAATCCGTTGCCTGGATGCGTCTTCGGGGCGCTAAATGCCCTCCCGCGCTTTTTTTTTTTAATTTTCTAACGCCTGTAACAAATTTTCAGATAAAGCAGAAAGTGTTTAATGTTACTATAGTTTGACGTTGCGCGTGGGTCAACAATCTGTGGCGATAGGCAGAAGTTGTTTTAGTGAGGTGTAGCGTCCTCGGAGCGCCGGACTGTGTGAGAGTGCGTGCATTCGGGCGGTCGCCCATGCATTTAATAACCCGCCCGCGGGGAAGTCGCCAAATGTGTCACGCCCCGAGCTCCTGCGCTGGCGTGCGTGAACTTGCTCCGCTGCTTGCTTGTCGTGGTGACCTTGCTCGCATGATTGCCCACTCGTTAGCCTCGCTTCTGGGACTAAATACTCGGCAACACCTCCCTCGGGTCTGGGCATTTTAACCCCGTCGGTACTTCCCAAGTCCTCCTAATAATGGCAGTGTGTTGCTCGTTTCCTGTTATCGTTAGTGCATTTGCGACTTCCGTCACGCTCAAGTGCACTTTGTAACTCGGCCGCTTGGTCATCGAAAGGTTCGATAGCATTGAAGGACTCTAGTTCTGTTGGTGCGTGGTTGCCGCGAATAAGCCTTGCCTTCTCCAGTGGAGTTTGCTGTTAGGGTAATCCTTACGTTTTTCCACCGCTCGTTTGCCTTGCGTTAGCTAAGTCTCGTCCATAGGAATTCCATAACGCTTACTTGTTTAGCTCCCCCGATGTTCTCTGTCCTTTATAAATACCGAACGGGGTAACAGCTATATATGGTTGCTTCATGCGACGTTCTGTTTCCCAGCCACTGCAGGCCGGGTATACTTCCGCCGCGATGCAGAACTTTAATTGAAAGTGGTGATAGCCACCTCTCCGCGCCCAAAGGGACCTAAAAGATATTAAGCACCGTTAGTTACAAAAATAATAAGTAGTTCTGGTCTATGGGAACATCTTTCCAATAAAACAAATCTTTGGAATAAAAAACGGAAGCCCTACTGCGACTCGAACGCAATACGTACGCGTTATCAACCGCGACTCTACCCGCCAGACCACATGGACGGAAGAGCGATTTCGTTTTAGCAGTGTGTCAAGAGGATTGCGGCAGCGTTAAAAGGGAACCACTAGCCGGCGCTGGGTGTAACATGAAGTGCCCGGTCTGCACTGACTTAGGAACGGAATGTAGCTTGCTTCATGTTTTTTCAATAGGGCTAGGTTGGACCTACCTAACTTACATCAGCAGGGCGAAGCATCTCGAAACGGCTGCTTTAGGACAATTGTGCGACAATATGGCGCAGATTCGTTCTAGATACGTGAGCAGGCCTCAGTTAATTTGCGATAGTAAGCTGTTATCAAATGGGTCTTGCTTGTTCTTGCTTCTAGATCCGATGAATACCCCCATTCCCCACTCTTTCTCCGATTCCCCCTCCTTGACTTACCCCTCCCTGTACTATACCCTTTCACCCGAGTCAGCTGGTCAACCAACGCCACACGAACATTTCTGGCCTATTTGGGTGGCAAAGACGCAAAAAAAAAAGAGACAGACAGACCGAAATATTGCTTTTATCTAGCCCAGGAAATACATTAAAAGGAAAGATTGCGCAACACGTAAAATGTGGCTGCTTGTGAGCACCCGGTTAAAAGAACGACAAAATCTGTAAGCGCGCTTTCCGGCAACGTGTCCAGCTGTGAAAACGTGCGCCCCACCACCGAAGGTCCAGGCCAATGCTGTCAGCAAAAGCAAAATGAACTTCGCGGGAGCCACTTCCGCGACACGGCGGCGGCGGCGGCTGCGAGGCGGGCATCCGAGCCTGTGCTGGCAGGAGGTCGTCGTCTACACGTGCCCTGAGCAGCAGCAGACCCGGCGTCTTCTCGCGATTACGCGGACCGGCTGGCGCGGGCCGGACGCCAACGGGAGGACAGGGCGCAGGCAGCACCGTCGTCCTTCAGCGCGTGAACGCCGGCGTCTGGCAGTTCCGGCTCGTGCGGACAAGTTTAAAATCTCCGCGACGAACACCGACCGGGCTTAATCCAGCAAGCCGGGAAATGAACCACCCGAGGAAGATGGATTGTCCTGTCTAAGACTTCGGCAAAAGGCGCGGTTTCTCTCTACAGCTCGCGGTAGTGTGGTGAGTGTGCCGTGTTTTCTTGATTTTCAACTTATTTTTAATGCTCCAAAAATTTAACCTTTTGCAGCTGTGTTGTTCTGAAGGCTAGGAGAGATTAATTCGTAGTACATTTTTTAGTAAGCATGACTTCTCGCCAGCTCTGCATGCTAACTTTAGCCGTAGAAAAACAAAAACAACAAAGATGTGAAGGTAAGGTTATGTCATGATTACAGAAGTGGGAGCCGCTTCAGGTAGTTATTTGTTGATTAGTAAGATAGTGTGCCCTTGAATTGCGACATCGCAAAATGTGCCTCGTAAGGGTAGGTATCTTTTGGGATTGAAGCGGCCGTTGAGACTGGAGGGGTAAAAAAAAAAAAAAAAAACCAGAGTGATGACCGTCCCTGCCTCGAGCCTACATCCGCGCCTTGCTTTCCACCCCTTCTTCTCGTGGCGCGCGGGGAGCGAGTTCAGTGGCCCAGTTGTTCTTCCTCGTCCGTTGCCCGAGCCAAGAGAAGCGGCAACAGCTGCCAAATTGCGTCACGTCACACACACACGCAGGGTCGCCCCAGTTGGCTCTGTTTGGGGACGGGTTATAGTCCGGAGGCGCGTGGTGTCTTGCTCGGCAGCCGCCTTTGCCCAGGGAGGGGCCGCGCAACGGACAAATCGATGGCTGCAGCCGGGCCCAGCGGCTCCATTCACGTCTCCTGCCTTCCAGGGCGCCCCTTTGTTGCCGGCGTGGTCGTCGCTCATGCTCCCTTTTCTTCCGGCCCCCCTCGCTTCGAGCGTGGACGCTGTTGTGTTGTGCGGTGCCCTCCTTACAGAGACGACTTGTGGAGGAGGAGAGAGCGCAAAGGGGTGTTGCGCGAACACAATGGGCTTTCCCTTCTCGGCTTCTGATGTTTCGCTTTCTCTCCTCTTCCAGGTCATTTTGTTCGCTCTCCATTCATTGGGAGACGCTGAGCGTGCCTTGTCCCCGGGCTATCCGCACGTGCACGCTGATGCGACGCGAGCAGGGGGTTGTAACGGTGTTGGTTGTAGGCCCCGCGCGGAGACACGCTGCAGGACAGCGTCGGGAATCGTTTAGCTCGCTCCCCGGAAGACGCTCGCGCCGCGACTCCCCTGACCGGTCTAATGGTTTGACACGTTGCCCTATAATAGTGCGTCCTCCGCGGTGTCCTTCGAGGTGTTCGTGCCGCAAGCGAAGAGGGCGGTGCGGAGGACAGTCGTGATAGATCTGGGAGTCCCGACAGAACAGACAGATACAGAACACCCAGCCGTTCATGAGCAAATATGAAAAGAAACGGAATACAAAAAAAAAAAAAAAAAAAGAAACCAACTACGGGAAGCATTGGAGGCCGTTTTGCTGTAGCCTACTGTAGAGGTCGACATGAGCAATGGCGCGACCGACAGTTTTCACTCGTGAGTCCTCCTGGAAATATCAGCTTTTGAGATGAGCGCCCAAGCGTCGAGTGCACGGACATCTCGTGAATATGAGAGCACGCCATCATGTCCCAAAAGCAAACAGCGTGTTATATAGCCGGCTGTGCGCAACATTTCATCCGCAACGCCTCGGTTCGAGTACCTCGCGTCTTCTCTGCTCTCACGGCCCATGTTACGGCCGGAAGTTGGAGCACGGCGCCGGATCGAGGGAGGGAGTGGCTGACCCCGTAAACGTCGCAGCATCTTTTTATCGACCGACGTCACGGTTGAATTGTGGCACCATCATCGAATCTATAAACGTCGCGCGGCCGCGCAAACGGGCCCACTGGCACGGGTGGATCAGCGCATGGGCAAAGAATGTCTTGCTCGTGCCACCGACAGCTGCAGCTGCCCCACCAACGAATCACCGCTGGCTTGTTCCCGCGCATAGCGTGCGCGTTCGCTTTTCCTTTCCACTCAGGCGTCGTTCTGTGCTTCCGGACACTTAATATGTAACGGCCGTTCCGCATTGAGTTCGGCCCGTCGTGATGGCTGGTGGTGGTGGCGCCGGCCGAAATCGATGGCCGCCGTCGCTGATTCATGCGAGCGGTGCAGCGGGTCCCAGGGCACCGTCGGCGGTTGTTCTACGTGCGCTCTATGCGGCTGGCCCCGGGCGCCAATTCCAATCCGCGTGCGTGTCGTGTTGCGGTCCTTCTTCCCGGAACGGTCGCTCTGGACTTTTCAGAACGACGCCGCAGGCGGCCGGAGTGTGGGCGCGACAGCTGTGCGCCTTGGGCGCTGGTGTTATTAAACCAACCGCTCCGTCTTCTCTCCTGCAGTGCTCGCTGGCGCGTGCGGCAAGGGTGGTGCTATGCTCAGATGGTTGTGTGGCTAATTAATGCTGCGATGCGCTACGCTGCTTCTTCGCCGGGCTGCGTGTAATTGACGTTAAGCCTTTTTTAACTGGTTTTCATCACGTGCTAAGATTGTATATTAAATGGACCCGGCAGGCTTTCCGGCGTTCTTTTTTTTTTTTAACCCGATCTCTCAGGCCAGGCCCGATCTCTCAGACGCGTCGATTTCCGCAAAAAGAGAACGGCAGCGTCCGGCCCGCGCTGCTCGCCACGCTGTGGGAGCAGCCGCGTCGGCGCTTCGCTTGCCGCCTCAGCGCAACGCGCAACCTTGAGTGGCACGCGTCACGAAGTGCGCTTTTTGCGACGTGATCGACGTCGGAAGCGCGCATCGCCTCATCGTGTGAACGGCGCTGGGGTTGCGCAGCTGCCGTGGAAAAGCTCCGCGCGTGTGGCCGCCGCTGCGGAGAGCGATGGCATAATTCGCTGCGGTAATCGCGATAATCGTAACAACTAAACAACGGCGAGAAGAACGGCCCTTTGTGTCAGCGAACATCACGCTGTAGAGGCGATGTTGTTCCCGTTTCGATTCATCCCCGGCCAGTTCACGCCAGTTAGCCGAGCTGCGCGATGTTGCGCGAGCGCGCGTCGCTTTCGCCGCTCGTGCGGTTCGCTGCGTTGTGCGGGACGAGACAAAGCAATACCAGTTTCGGTGGTTCCCCTTCACCGCTTGCTCGTTTCTCCGAGAGAGTTGTTGACCGCGATTAGCCTGGACGTCTCGCGCAAGCGCGTTCCAACGGTTCAATTGGCTCCAAGCTCGTTTCGATACCATCGCCGTTCTGCAGCTTTCGGGCATGCGTGCGCAGCGAACTTCAGAGTCGCTTCTGCGCAATAAGCGGATATGCTTGTGAGGCCTGCGTTTTACCTAATCGCGCATGCGTTCCTCGGCGGCACCTCTATTTAGTGAGCGCTGTTGACTACGGAGATACTGAGTTCACTGCGAAGATCTCAGGTATTGCACGCTGTCTAAATACGATGCAGTACACTACACAAACACGTTATTGGGCACCGCGCATGCTACTATCGACGCATTGTATTCGTAACTGTTGAATCCTTTTCTTTCTTTTTTAGTTGGGTTTCATTTTCTCAGTACTATTCTATAAAGCAGCTCTGCTGGAAAGGAGGGCATTTCGTGAATGCCTGAAATAGGCATCCATGATCACATCCCGTGGAGTCTGAAAGAATTAAATAACTTTAGCGCTGTTGTCGTCAGGGGCCTCTTCCCGGAATGACGTTTGGCGCATGTGATACGACGCCGCATTCAGCCGCCTCGACACGTTACACCTGCTCAGTCTGGAATGCTCGGCGCACGGCAGCTCGGCGTGTTCCGAGTCGAATTTCAAAGCAAATAAGCTAGCTGTCACAACCGCAGTTGCGCAGCCCGTTGTCAAGGTGACTCCTTCCGTGATTCGTTCGTGTTCGGGAGAGTCTGTCGCTACGGCCTGGTGCCGTAACAGGGTGAACCTATATATATAGCGTTCCGCCCGATGTGACCGATATCGCTTTGCTTGCGATTGGGTAAATCTATCTTCTTAAATGTGGTTCCGTGAACCCCACATTTAAAAGGTCCGTGAAGCCCTTCCCAAAACTCTCTCCTCCATTCTTTTCTTCTTTTCGTCAAACCTTGGTTAGTATGCCAAAAGGTGGCTTCGCTGCATGACCTGTTCAATTTCTTGCGCGCAGCACGTGGCTGGCTTCTTGCACAACACGCCAGCTGTGCGGGAAAGCCACACACACACACTAAAGGCTGGAAATAGGTTTGGTGACATTTAGCTGCAAGAGCAAATTCCTTGACATTATGACACGCACCAGCATGCAAGTAGACACATAAGGCGGGCATTGAATGAGTATGTGGGCTACTTCAGTACAAATTGTTTGACATTTTAACGCGAATCAACGTCGTTTATCATGGGTTCCCCATCACTTTTGCCATCCCGAAAGGGGTCCTCGGCGTGCCCATGGTTGAGAACCGCTGCGGTAAACCATCGCCCATGGCAACATTGCGCAGTCTCGGGAAGCGGCCTTCTATGTATGTGTTTGTGCAGTAGTCTTGCATTAGTGTTTCGTTCTGGCAGCATTAAAAAAAGGAAATTACGCTGCCTGAGGAAACAGTTCTTTATATACTCGTCGCAATTACTTCACCACAGAGTTTCAAACGTTTCAGAATTCCCGTTGCCGTCAAAACATGGTTTTTTCTACGACAGTGCAATGGTTACAGGAAACAGCCGTAACTTCTGCTTTGCCGCAATCATTCAGAAACAAATTATATGACGCTTTATTGTTCAGACGACTGCATAACCCGGGGGAAGATTTGCCTCAGCCTGTATCATGGATGACTATCAGTCGCCCTTTCAATAGGCATAAAATGAAGCTGCCGCTCCTAAGCCATTCCAGCAGCATTTCAAAGCCACCGCGGAACGCACACAGCCCATGTTTGTTTGTCTCCCAAGCTCTGGGGACCCCACCACCGCTCCCTCCTTGCCTTGCTTCGAGGGACGGGTGCCCATCTCTACCTGTAAATAGGCTATTTTTATGCCAACGGGCATTCTATCGCAAATAAATAAAAAAGATAGAGCTGTGTGCTTCCAAGTTTCATTAAGCTAATTATGCGAAATCGCAAATTACAAACAATCTCGCCTTGGCTTGCACTCGTTGGCACGGCGCGCCGCTCAATCGTGTTTTGTGTTTTGCGCTCGTCCGGAAGCTTCGCCGTCCAACCACGTTCACGTAGACTTGAGAACTTTTTTTTATTCATTTTTCCTCTCGGGCGTTTCAGTTGTGCCCTTTGTGGCATTTTTCATTCTTTTTTTTTTCTTTTTTGTTTTTTTAAATGCGATTCCGTCCTTTGTTAGAGCGTTGGGGGAAGGGCAACCAGCCAAGCGCGACCTTCTCTTGTTTGCGGCTGGAAGCGAGCGTGCTCGCATGGATCCGAGATTCGCTGGGCCGATACGTGGCGCTCGTTTTCTATGCCTTTCGCTGCCGGCCGTACTATCGTGGATTGCTTAGCCCCTGGCGGCGGTTATAGTTTGGTCTCCCCCTCGTGGACGGCTGTTGCGAAGACAACACACACCGATGTCTTCGAGGGTTCGTGTCCCCACGGCGCCGACGAGAAGACCGGAAAAAGGTGCGCCCGCCCCCCTCACCTGACTGGCTCCAACAACCTCTAAATCCATTCCTACTCGGTATTGAGAACACGTAGGCCGCTAATCCGACTGGAGTGAGTATCCGCTAGCGAACACGGGAGCATTTAATTTGGCAACGCTCGGTCGCTTCGGTTCTCATGCTTCTCAGACAAACGGCCTTTGGGGTCTGTACCCGATACGTATGATTAGGTTGCGTCACTCTAGTGTTCTGTTTGGGCACACCGCGCGGAATACAGCCATTTGCATGCCCCGTGCGTACGCACTCAGGCTGTTGTCATTGGTTACACACTCCTCTGTTGAAACTGCACCCGACTTGTGCGCCCCGCTTTTGTGAGTTGCCTCCTCTGTGCCTCTCCGCGGAGAAAAAAGAAAACGGAAAAGACAACGATTCCCCCGGTAAAGGCGCTTACTGTTCCCCCTTCTTTTTACCCAGAGCTCTCTTATCCGAGGCGGAAGCGCTCTTTAGGTATTCACCTCAGCTCTTCGTTTTCTTGGAGAGTCGTAACTTTCTTCGCGCTGAAGCCGTGGGAATCTATCAAGCGATGACTAGTTCACTTTCTTCTAACTTACATGGCGTTTCGTGGAAGAATATTGCTGCACTAGCTACCGCCCTTTCTGCTTTTAAATGCATAGCATTTTAGTAACTCACAATGTCACGCGGCGTTCGGCCTAGTCCGCAGCCAGGCCACTACACTATAAAAGAAACAACAGTTTCCGGCGCCCGGATTCGAACCCATGACGCCGCGGGCGGAACGGCAAGTGCCGGGCGCACTACCGATTGAGCCACGCAACCAACACGGATTTCGATGCACCGATAGCGCCTTATATCCTTCACTCATTTATGGTTTGTTTCGAAAGCGCCATAAGTTGTCACGCGCCTCCGCAAGATGGCGACACAGGTTCCGCGATCGAGACTATGATCGAGAGACCCGCCATAAGTTGTCACGCGCCTCCGCAAGATGGCGACACAGGTCCCGCGATCGAGACTATGATCGAGAGACCAGCAGCGCTGGTCGCGTCTCGTGCTGCCGGGACGCCCCGCTGTAGCCCACCGCAAATTTGATGACGTGCAGCGTGTAATAGTCCGTGACATGGAACAAATCATGTCACGTGACCTTGCAATTACGACACGACATTAATTACAATAACTAGCACCAACAAGAAAACCAACAACCAATACGTAATCCATACGACTTGCCGGCGCACCCCCTCGGAAATGCTGTGCATTTGATCGTGCCCCTCGCGAGGGGGATGTATTTTTTCATCCCTCCCTCCTGTACCGGTGGTCTCTGCAACTGCCGTAGCCGGCCGCAGGTATTTTTACGTTTGTCTTGCGCGCGTGACTCAACGCTTGCAGGTACGATATATTCAGCACGCACGCGGTGTCGCCAACTTCTTATCCGCATTCTGTTCGTTCCTTGCATCTTCAGTATTTCCCTCACTTTTTTTTTTTTTTTAGACCATCGTCCGCGAGTCTTGACGATCGCCGACAATCGGTAGCGTCCGGCGGCCTCCCTACAGCATCCCCGCTCAGTGGTTTTCACTAAGCCGTACCCAGATTTGTCGAAGTATATACATACAGTCGCACCTGTAGAGGAAACACTGGACATCGCAGCGGACACTCCCAGTTCAGCGTGTTGGTTTGTTCCCGACAAGTCGACCTTTTTCATGTGTACCAGACGTGTCTTAAATTCGCAGCGTTTTCCTCTCGATTCAACGAAATTCTCTTTTCAACGAAGCATCTTTACGGCTTCCGCATCATGTTCGCTGTAGTCCGTGTTTAGACCCAATTGTCTCGCAGCGCTTATAGATAGACTCCCACGCGTAATACGGGCGGCCTGCCCTTCTCCTTTTCACGCTCGAGCTGCCAGTGGTTCATGACAGGACGTTTCTGACGTCTCCGGTGACAGAGAAGGCTTGGCCTGTAAGCAGTCGGTCTTAATTCCTCAAATGTACCGGTACTCGTCGTCCAGATATCTCTTCGGTTGAATAGGCGCCAAATTCGAATTATCTTGGCCCCGCTGCTGGAACAGTGTAGACCGTCCTTAGCGCTGTCCGCAAAAAAAAATCGTTTTTTTTTTTTGAGAAGGGGAGCATGTTGTGCACGGGCGAGGGGTTATAGCCGCATACACGTGTAGGTTTAATTTACGCCGTGTGATATCTGCTGGCACTGTGATATGGCCTTGTGATATGAGCAAGTGTGACGT
Source organism: Haemaphysalis longicornis (assembly GCF_048455015.1). Classification (NCBI taxonomy): domain Eukaryota; kingdom Metazoa; phylum Arthropoda; class Arachnida; order Ixodida; family Ixodidae; genus Haemaphysalis; species Haemaphysalis longicornis. Next base: position 256,255,964 of record NW_027526295.1, on the reverse strand, counting down.
ATGCGATACCATTTTTTTTTTGTTTTCGCTGTATTTTCACCCTTTCCACGTTTCATGTACACTTGGACGTTTGCCATGTTTTCTGCTGCATAAGCTGAGTTGAAGTTATTGAGTGTGTTTTGTCTCCTCTTTACCTTTGTCTCTGTGTTAATGTTCGCTAGTACGATGAATTCCTTAGTTAGTAACCAACGCGCCCAACTTAGCGCCTTAGTTGGAAGAGTGTACGCGGATGTGACATGTCAGCACGTCCTTGACTCAGCTTGACGGCTGGCAATACGCGCGAATATACGGGCAAGACCCCCCCCCCGGATGTAATGTGGCCACTTATGCGGCTCCTGACGAGCGCGCCGTCGGTTTCCTCCGCAGTGTCGTCGCTCCTCCGATAACAATGGCGCGTCGTGTGGGCGCGGAATCGGGAGGTGTACATCTTTCTGGAGCACCGCGGCGGCGGCGTGGAGATGCGGTCATGCGGCTCGCTCTCGCTTTCTCTCTCTCTATTCGCGGTTGCGGCGTTACACCCTCTCGTGCGTCGAGGTGCCGCTCCGTGGCGGTTTCCGCACGCCTTGTTTGTGCGCTGCCTCGCCGCGTGAGAAAGTGGGCGGCTGATCACGCCACGCTGCGCGGGCGTTCGGGCGGCCGGGCGTCGGATACGACCTGTGGCACAATTAGCGAGTGGCGTATACGCCCATGTGCTTAGTACCTTGTGGGTGTGTCTCCGATCCCATCCAGAGTGTACAGCGGGTCTATTAAGACTTTACGAAGGACGCGGAAACCGCATGGCGCATGCGCCCTCGGCCGCGAGTCTTATCTGGCTAATACGATTTGTCAGCCGTCGCTATAGGAAAGCTGTGCGAACCGTAAATTAAATTGGCGAGCTTACTGCTTGTATTAGTATTTTTCTCGGTGCCGCATGAACTGCTCCGTCAGCGCCCCAACCACCTCTTGCAGTGTCTGTCTTGGCGAACTGCCCCAAGTGTTTTACGAAGCCAGTTATCTTTTTGGATACCTGGACGGCCATCCATCTGCTCTAAATTTGTAAAATAAACGTTTATTCCTCCTCCTCCTCATGCTCCGTATTTTTTTAAGCGCAGTTACTGACCATTTTTTTAGTGCGGCAGTTTCAGGCGGTCGTTGCGTTAATCAGCAGCACCAGTGTCGGGGATATACGTCGTATTGTGCTGCGCAAAGTTTCATCGCATTCACTTTGGTAAGTTCGTAGGGGACTGGCTGGTGATGCAGGTCGAAGGCGATCCCGAGGGCGACGTGGGCTTATGCAAAGCGGCCGCAATTCTCACCAAAATAAACCTATCCGATAATCCGAATACACAACGGAATATAATCCTCTGCCCCAACCCCCACACCAGCAAGCGTTCCGGTGTCTACCCCTATAGGTGTGACAATTTACGCCTGCTGGTGGACTTTCCTTTCCTTTTCTTTGACAATAAATTAATTCATTCATTCAACGTGCAAAGTTTTAGGCTACACTACCGGAACAGCTACTTAACTACAGCTCAAGAACATTTGTGTGTGTGTGTGTGAAGAGAGAGAGATAGATAGAGAGAGAGAGAGAGAGAGAGAGAGAGAGAGAGAGAGAGAGAGAGGTGTCCCATAAGCTTTATTTGTGAGTGTGTCTGCACTTCCCCACTTCATCTTAACCCTAACCCGAACCAGGACCTCAGGCCTCTTTACAAAATAAAGGTCACTCATTCATTCTCCATCACATCGCGATTGGGGCTCCGGAAACCTCATAGGCGGCGACCTTGAGCGCAGCGCCACCGCGTTGCCGCGGTAGGTGCTCCGCAGGAAAGAAACGGGGCCTCATAAAAGGACAGCGCCTATATCCTGCCACGTGGGCGCTTGTCAAAAATGTATATATCGGCGCGGCGCCATGGGAATGCCGGAGCAGGCGCTGACCGCGTAATTCAATTCGCTCCTCGCTCGGGCAACTGCGGAGGGACGTCCCCCCCGCGTCGTCGAGGGAGCCTCGATCGCTGCTGGGGGTTCGACCGCCTGCCTGGGCTGTGGTGGTGGCAGCGACGACGGGCCGTCGACGCCTCGACGTGATCGGCGCCCCGATGATGGCAGCGTCGCTGTCGGCTATGCTCTTACTTTTTTTCATTTTTTTTCTTGCGGGCATGCCTCCATCGCCGATGCGCTCGCAAAGTGGCCTTCACGTCGGCACACTCTATCCCTCCCCACTCCCCCCAACGTCCTGCTTTTTTTTTTAAAGTTGTTTAGTTTCTCGTCATTCATTTTTCTGTTGTCCTTTCTTTCAGCATAGTTCGTCTACTGTGTGTCACAGTCAGTTATTGCCGTTCTTTTTGCGTTCCCCCTTTACGTATGTCGGTGCTTCGCCGCGTTGCGTGGTAGTAATGCGGCGAAGTGCGTACGCCGGGAAAAATAACGTTGTGAGCGTTTGTTTTTCTTTTTTCCATTCGTTTGTATAGCGGGGGAGTGGTTTTTAATTCACAGGAAACTCTACGTTGGCATTTGTGCGTAAAATAAGTTTTGTCAAGGGACAATGGAATATTGGAGCTTGGAAAGTTTTATTATAATGAACGGTTAAAAGTGACGGGAGAGTATTTTATGCCTTATACGTGCTTACTTTTTTGTATCTTATGTTCCAAGCCAAATTAATTAATGAACGCAAAGTGCATATTATAAAAAGGTGCTTTGGAACGTTTATGCCTGTTTATGCCCCCTGCCAACCGAGGTTTTCGGTCGTGCGAGTCATGTTTATGAACTTATTTGTATCCGAAGTATTTGTTTTTCCCTACAGAGTTCAAACTCAGTGTGGTCTTTTATTTTGTTCTTATCAACCCTCCAGCTTGGTGATTCTGTGAGAGAGAAAAAAAAAATCAGTTGCTCCATTTGATTTCCTGTTTTAGGGGCCAAGGTATAGGGAAACGTGGGGCTCTGGAAAGTTCGGACAGATTTTAAATAATTCTGCTCCCAACGCAACAGCGGTCGAACTGTGGTGTCCGCAGAATTTTGAAAAATGAAAATAAACGGAGGTTAATGCGGCTGCAACTGACCTTACCAATCATGTCTTTGCCGCATCATTTATTCTAAAAAAACTCGCGTGTGACCTGCACTGCTGTTTATTCATCATAATTTTTTTTCTCTTACTTTTTACGTTGCGAATACTTTCGCGACGTAAAAGGTAGTTATACCAAACAAAAGAAACGAAACTACGGCAAACATTTATGCTGCCCTTCGCCAACTGATGAAATCTGCGATAGAATTGGCGGTCGTTTCGCTGTCGTTAATTGACTTCGGAGAGCGGCCTTGCTTCAAAAACCGTTGGTTTATAGCTCCAGCCTCCGATCGACGTATTCTTTTCTTTTTTGTCAAACGGAGACCGCCATTCCCGATGCCTTGATTCTCGTCTGTTGTAGCTGGAAAAAAATTAATACGTGCCAGTTCGCGCCGCAGGCTGCTTGCTGCCTCGACGATCGTGTGATCGATTCGAGCGTATATCTCTCCCTGTCCTTGTTCTTGCATTAGCGACTTTATCGCCGTCAATGCATGCTGCATAAATTTCGTACGCCACCGCACAGCGCTGCGTGGGCAGCCCACTCGATCGTTCGCAGGAGGCTGTCTTCGAGAAAATCCGAGGAATTGGTGCAAGCAGGAGATTCCCGCAGGCGCCTCACGGTCGGTCTCTCGAAAAAGAGGTGGATTTTTTGCGTGTCGCGGTCGCTTCGCCTGGTCTGCTTCCGTGCATGCAGTCGCAGCAATCTCTCCGTCATGTGAAAAGACGGATGTAGGGTCTGACGAAAACTTGCGAATGATAAATGAGAACACCACTTGTGTAAGTCTAGAGTCCGGAAGCGTTAAGGGCCTCGTGTCGCGTCGTCGTCGGCGCGGACTGTATTTTTGTAGGAACGGTTGTGCCTGCACATACGCCAACGTGGGAGTTACGAACAGTGTTAATATTTAGGAGGGAAACTCATTAGGGACTTTTATTTCATTTATTTCACCATTATCAAATATTAAGTTGTTTGAAGAGTTTGGAAAGTTTTTTGGAAAGCTACAGTTTAACAAACAAACAAAAAAGAAAAGTTGGTGTCAAACAGTCGCGGACGGGGACAAGATAGGACGGATACAGGCGCCCGTACCTGTTGTATCTTGTCTTCGTCGAAGTACGTTTTTTTTTTTTTTTTTTTTTGTCAGCTACAAATTTCGCGGCGGCATATTACCCGCTCAGTCATAAGTCCTTCTACTGCGACATGACCAACGCCAAGTACGATCACGCACTGTCTGCTGTTTCACCGAACACGGCTACCACAGAACAGGAAGGGTTTCGGCTTCCTCGTAGCTCGAACGTGTTAATGCATAGTGAAGAAAGCAAATTCCAGAAACCGCTTAAGAATCCAACTGTCATGCCAAGCCCAAGTCAAAAGTGGGGGTCTTCCCATAAACCCCCACAACGAAATAGCTTATCAGGTGCAGTTTCCTCTCTAGTATACTTACTAAGAAACTCTATGGGCGTGCGAGATGGAGCAGAAAGTTTCCACCGCTCGGAAATTTTTTATGCGATGCAAATAGTGCGCGAAAACGCTGTCTCGTTCCTCGCTTGAAAGAGAGAAGCTTAAGCTCCCTCCAAATATTATCTATACTTATTGGCGTGCTTCCAGAAGCTCACAGGATACAGTTGAAAACCATCGCACAATTCGCTCTAAATCGCAGGCGCCCATTGGTGGGTGCTCGCTTCGCTGCCCAGTTTTTTGCTACGAAGGGTACGGACATCGTATGCAGTCGGTGCAGCCGAAGGAAATCGAGAAACTACGATAACGGGGCCAGTGTGAGGCTGTTAAAAGTTACGATAAATGTGACTATGGCGTAGCTGCCTCCTTGCGCACTGCCCTGACTTCAGCTGGCTACCTGCAGCGGCGTGGGAAGTTGGTCGAAATCTTCGCACAAAAAGTAACGAGGGCCTTTCCTATCTCAGTTTCACCTGTCCTGCGTTTCACAAATTCACATGTTCTCACCGATAGTTTTTCTTTCTTTTTATACGTGATGCTGGGATCGCATACATTTTCGTGCCGGCGCACTCGCAGCACGGACCCGTGCACGTCTGCTTCATTGATTGATTGATTGATTGATTGATTGATTGATTGATTGATTGATTGAATGAATGAATGAATGAATGAATGAATGAATGTTTTAACGCGCCGACGCAACGCAGGCGATGAGGCGCGCCGTAGTGGAGGGCTCCGGATTAATTTTTTTGACCATGTGGGGATCGATACGTCTGCTACACATCGCGCAGTAAGGCGAGGTCTTCTGTTTGCGGGTAGGCCTACAATCAGGCCGCAAAGGATACTCGCATGGGAAAGTTCACGAGGTGGGAAGATTGCGCGCATGTCCGTGTTCTCGGCGCGTTTCCGCTCGTCGGTGCTGGCTGTCACGGTGTTGTCGCGCGAGTACGGCCTTTGCAGCGACGTCGACTAGTGGGTCAAAAGGGTCAGGCGGGCGATGACGACGGCTTCCAGAAAGGAAGCAGGCGGCTCGTTTGTCGGCGGGCCTTGCGAAACCCGATCGGTCCAAATGTCGGGAAGCTTAAACGCGTGCGACCGTCGTTTGGTCCCCGCCCTCCCCCCGTAACAGCCTGCGCTTCTCGGCCTGCGGGAGGGCCCGCGTGCGAGCGAGGAGCGGCGCTGCCCGCGTTTTCACTCCCGTGGGGCGCTGTTTTGCTTTGAATGTTTCACATTACGGATGAAAGCGCTGTGTTTTCACCTGGAAATAAGGATATGAGGGAAGGCCAACTGGATTTTAGTGGTTTTTGGGAGTCCTTGTGTTGCTGGTTTGACCGCTGTTCTGAATTTATTTTAGTATTTTTACACATTAATGCTTCATCTCCAACTGGAGATCGGTTAAAAAAAATATGGAACAATGATTTATTGTTCACATAAAGCCGCGTGAAGAATATGCAGATTAAGCAGCACTACATGCAAACTCTGGAAACGATGACTTAAACAGTTTGTGCCAATCAATTGTTGTCCTCTAAAAAAAAAAAAGAAACCAGACTGGGTTTTCATAAACTATGCCTTTGTCTATGCCACACACACGGAAAAGAAATTATTTGGGGAAAATTTATGTTGCAATGCCCATTAATTAATCGGTACAAACATTTCAGCCGACATGCGGTTTCTTTTCGGTAACGAAGTTAGATTTGCTCTTGGTGAGGGCTTCATCACTAAAGCACAACCAAAGCGGGTGTAAGTGAAGCGTGCAGCCTAACGTGGGGCATAACACCGTCTTGTGGGAAAGTAGGTGCACGGAAGGAGCGGGAAATTTCAAGTCCATTTTCAGACAATACAAAAAAATTAACTCCCCTTTCTTAAGGGAAAGATAGTTAAAACGTGAAGCTATCTCCCATGCAAGCTGAGTCAAGGCCAGAATCCAAAATCCACTCTCCCAAAGTCCAAAACTTACACTGCCAAAGTTCAAAGCCCAAGTTCAACCCTGCACCACCGTAGTCGAACGCTGCTTAGAGAATGTATTTTATCATCATCGCTAACCTTGTGTACTGCCAAATTATATTTTGCGTACTACGAAAGGTCCGTTGGGTGTGCAAAGACATCCAATTTTTGTTATGTGGCGTACGATTAATGTACCCTTTGTGAAACCCATCGTGTAAAGTTGGCTTTCCTGCAGTGTGTTTCCCTCGGGCGTCAACGCTATCAGTGAGGCATGTACAGCTTCGCTTTGAAAAGCTTTCGATTGGCGTTAGCTGTGACGGAATCGAAGTGCCTGTTTCAATTGAGGTCATTTGTGACGCGTCCACCAATGAGCCTGTAGTGTGCAACTATGACAAGAAGTTGTTTTAAGCTTAGTTTGTGCAATACACTTCTGAGTTTGTGTGCAATACATGTGGAAAGAAACAGGGTCGTCAATATTGACATCCGCCGCGCATCATACCATGCAACTAGCTTACTAAGGGCATCATTTAGTAGCTGTTGCTATGCCGTGGCCCCAATTTCGGAAATCGCTCAATTGTCTGCGCAGAGTCGCACATTGGCGCTTTCTACTAGGCCGGACCAAGAACCGAGCTCCGCATTTGGCTCGCACTCCAAAGATATAATAGCCGAGCCTCTCTGCACATTCCATGCGCAGATGACTGCGCGAGTGATCCGTTCCGCACTAAACGTTAGTCTCGCCGTCCCCTGAGCGTTCGGAGTATTCTTTCACCCGAAACCGTCGTTCCCCTGGGCCTTTTGGAGTGTGCTCCAAGGGCCGACCTGCCAGCCTCCCATGACTCTCGCTGATGCGCGCTGGCCTGTCGCAGCGACGGCTCAACCTGGCGCTGCCCCTACACCCTTCCCCCTTTCCCGAGCGTTATCTTTAGTGTTTCCCAACCCTTCTTCTGCTGCTGCATGTGAGTCGTCGCGCTGTCTGGCCGTTCCGTCGTTGCCTCGCGCTCGTTTCCCCCTCTGCCGCAGCCTCTTCTGCGCAGCAGCGGCGGAGCATTCGCGTTGACGACGGCGGTGCGACGCCTCGCAGCAACAGCTACTCGCCTGTTGTAGTATTTAGACGCGTCTCTACTCTCGCGGCGGCAAAGGGCGATGGAGTGCTAGACCTTCAGCACTCCTTCGCGTCCCGTGCTGGAGCCCCGCGCAAGTTCTTGTCCCACCCCTCCTCCTAGCAATCTTTCTTATCGCAGTGATTAATATTCAGGATGCGGTCAAGTAATAATCCCTTTCTTTATGATTGGATTCGTCGCATCGGTAAAATGAAAGCCTGGACGACGCGTGGCGTAACTTATTTTTGGTGATTCTTTTCCCCGTTTAGCGCGTAGCGTTGCCCACGTTTTGATGTTAATTCGCGCCAGATTTGCGCGTGAGGGAGTATTTCCCAGCCTCCGTGTGGACTTCTGGTGGTTGCGTCGCTTCGAGCTGAAATGGCAACATAGCAAATTAAACAAACAGACACAAAAACGGAACGGGAGGCATACATAGATTTAATGAAACCGGGGTCATGTAATCATCGACGTGCAATATAGTCGAATCTTCGACCGTCCGCGCTTTATGAGAAGACTTGGCCCGGGCATTTGGAAGTAGTGGGGTGGTAATGATGATATAAATGGCGGTAGCTTTGCGCACTCCGTGGCAAACCGTTTTTAACATGAAAGTGTTTTATTCCCGGATACACGAAGATTTCGCTGACTTCATATCCGTCACGGAAATAGCGCCAGTACAACGAAGCAGGTGGCGTGTAAAGGGTGCACCCCTGCACACAAGGTCTTCTTGCGGGGAAGCAACCTGTAGTACTAAAGACTAACTTATACTGAGGGTTGTTCGCTTTCGGGTTTTATATTTATGCCGGGATACACCAAGATTTCGCAGACGTCATATCCGTCACGGAAATGATGCCAGTACACCTTTGACGAAGCGACCCACCAGCAGGACGTCGCTCGCCAAGCACACCCACAAGGCAGCCGCCGACCCGCAAATCATGCTCAGCCGCAGATTTCGCTGCACATTTCAATTTCGCGTTTTACCGATTCCTATCACAGAGGAATCAACCACATTTTTTACCGAAAGTGTGGAAGGGGTGGGACGCGGCGCTGAGCTGTCGAGATCAGCTATGGAGAGGCAGTTGGAATTCTCATCTGATAACGCACACAAGAAAGGGAATCTCACAGGAAGGAGCATTGGCACGTACATGTTATTTCATCAGCTGGTTTTGAGGAGTGTCTGTAGGCGCTCGTCGACCCCCTCAAAGCATAACCACTCATCCACGCTACTGTCTGTCAGATAGATCAAAATAGCATTTTAATGCGTGGCTAAGAAAGAGCGCGCGTAACCATATGATTAGCGTTTCAAGTTGTACGGGCATGGCTTGGAAACCAGGCAAATGTGGGTTCTGGTGTTGTCGGCTCTGAGTCGACGCCAGAGTCGACACCAGCTGAACCAGAAAGATGAAAGTTGCGGAGCAATCACACGCAGACGAGGACCGTCTGCACGTGCTTGCTTCTTCCTTTAAATTAGCCAGTAGACTTTTAAATTGGGATGCAAGTGCAACAGTGCGAGTGAACGCACCCTCGGTTGACCCTCCCACTTGTTCGGGAACCAGTGCCCCGAAAACTTGGCACGCGTCTTGAACGCGAGCTGCATTGATCATCTGGCGTAGTCGGCTTTGAAGGGGCGCGTTGAGGCGGCGGTTTTCTTGGCTAGGGGCCGACCCGGCCAAGCCGTGGGCACGGGGCGCGAGCAGTCGTTGACCCGCTTTTACGAGCCGCGCGAGGCGGCGTGGCGTCGCCGAGTACCCGCGACGCGCCGCCCGTCTGTGAAAAATAGGCGTACGTTCTGCACTCCATTACGCCGGGCGGGGAGAAAAACTCACACCGTCGAGTGAGCCGGCGATAAAGGGCGGCCTTTATCGAGCGAAAACATCTTGAACACTAGAATTGGATGGCGGCAGTTCTTCGTTTGCACGCTTCGTTATGCCCTCGAGGCACTTATACTATTATGTAGCTAGTGGCTGCTGCAAACGAAAAAAAAAAAAAAAAAATCTGTCCTTCCACTTTCCAGCGAAGCCGGCGCTCTAATGGGATTTGCTATATTGGGAGATTTGTAATATTTATTTATGAGGACAGTGGCGCGATTCCTACGACTAAAGGCACGCACTATTTTTGAGTACAGACCATGACGTCTCTAGTGCGCCGCTTAGGTGGGCGCCCAAGATCGCGCAACAATGCGCAATGTAAGGGGGTAGAGAGACGCCGTGCGTCGCGATGGGTGGTCGTGTAACCACACACTGTCCGTAGATGGTCATTCTTCACAGTGCAACACACGATGTGGGAAGACTAGATTACAAAGACCAAGCTTACACCGATCCTCTTAAAATCGGCTTCACCCAACACCTACCGGTCTACCTCTAAACTTCACCTCTAAACACACATGCATTGCTGAGAAGACATTAACTTGTATTTTTGCTACGCTATATTTTTGCGCCAACTGGTGGATACCTGAACCTAGAGCCACTTATTTAGTGGCTCTACCTGAACCCTAAAAGCCAAAAATGGCAGCATCTCCACTCCGTGGATGATGCCGATGGTGCGGAGTACGGGGACTCGAAATGAAATCCAAGTTGCGCCCCGAGTGACATCCGATTTGCGCCCCGACCGTCTTTCGATTTGAGCCGTGAGTTGCACCTTTATTATTCCCTAAATGAAACTGCAACTCACGGCTCAAATCGAATTTCGCTTGATTTTCGCTTGATGGTGGTGTGCGCACGGATGGACGCGGACGGACATTGAGAGCTCCTAAGGTACTCCGCACCTTTACAGGCGAGGGAGTGAGCCGTTTGACTCGGGTACTTAGACGACTGACACTAATTCTGTCTGTTCTACCAGACACAGTCCCGAATTCTGCCGGTGCCTGTGTAATTTTTTGCGATTGTGAGTGCTATGCGCACGGACGCGGACGGACATTGCGTGGTCCTAAGGTACTCCGCACCTAAAAGTATCGCAGTCAAAGCTTCGTTTTTTCCTCTGTACCCGTGCTTCCTGCGCGCTGTTCAAAAAGTACTGACTAGCCCGCCTGGCTTGGACCTCCAGTGGCTTTTCGGTCTTTCCAGCGGCGATAGTGACGCCGCGCGGAATTTGTCCGATGCCGGAAAACGGTGATCGGCGGACCGCTCGCTCCGGCGGAGGCGGCCGGCGGCGTCCGTGCGGCCTCGCAGAAGCGAAGGGCAAATGGTCAAATGGTCAGTGGTCAGTGCCGTATATGGTCAGTGCTAATGGTCAGTGCCGTATAAATAAACAAAAAATATAGGCTAAAGGAGCGTTCATAATCTCTCAACTTTCTTGAAGCTTCGAAGCTGCGGGTGAATGAAAAAGTTGTGGACCTCTTCGGTGTATGCGGCGGAAAAAAACGCACAAGTCTTTTGAACCCACCCATGCTAAACTTGCTAAAGTCCCTTCATCGGCTTAGCCGATGCCGATGAAAGCACTTAAACCCACGCGTATGTGGTGCTTAAATTACGGCTGCCACAATTAATAGCTATAGTGCTTTGCTGTGAGGGCGCTGCTTCTGTAGGCGTTTTGTACAACCTTGTGATCGTCGTTTTCGGATACTATTTACATTCATTGGCGCATAATGTGTCACCAGATCTCGGCTTATGTATTGTTGGCTCAATTCCACTGGTTTCAAACAGAGGCTGTTCAATCCGCTTGCTTTTATTTTCAATAAAGAAACAAATGAAAACTTTTTGTACGCGAAGACGAGAAGCAAATGTGGTGGTGCGTGTATTTAATAATGACTGAATAGTATATAAATATGTTGAAGCAAGATGTTTTAGCAACAACTTTCGGTCTGGTAGTTCAAATGCGGGTTCTTAAAATGTGTTTGGTAAACTCCGTTCTGTTTCGGTAATAAGCATCGACGCACTTGCAAATCTTACCGGCGGTCAAATAAGCATTACGTAATTTCAGCCAGGAGATTTCTCTTAAATTATTTATCACAAGCCAAAAGTTCACTTGTAAAGTAATGTCTGTACTTTCATGTACGCTTCAATATCGCACGCCAGTGTATGCTACATGCATGCGTAACTATGTTGGCTTATATTATTTTTCTTCATATAAGGCTAACATGTTCGCTTGTTTACCACTTGATGCGACGTAATGGGAGCCTCACCTTCGGGGTTTTACTGCCCAAAGTCATAACTTGGTTTTACTACACCCATGTAAAACACCGCAAATACGCACATATCGCGCGCGCATGGCCTTCTGCAGGACACAAAGAAAAAAAATGAACACGCCTGGAGTATATCGTACACTGCGGTGACGTAAACTGCAATAACGGCCCAAAACTTAGCTTTGCACATCCTATAGAAGTTTGTTTGCTGAGAGGGGTGATTGTTCTCAAACCACTATGCGTCCGCCATTGCCGTTTTCTGCAGCGCCACCTGTAGGGGCTGGAAAGAGCGGTTAGTTGGGCCTAGTTGGACCTGCACGCATGGTAGCCTTGCGGGCTGGCCGTGTTCAAGTTACAATTATTTTTTTAGCAAAAATAAGAATAGCTACGTCCTGCGCTCATGCGTTCACATTGACCAATCGTCATAATAGTGCGCATCCTTTAGGACAGCAAAACGTAACTTCGTTTTTTAGGGGCAAAGCCCCTTGAGGATGGGGCTGTTGGCAACGTCTCCTGTCGTCGTCGTCGTCGTAATCGTCGTCTCATGTAGTCACGGCGCTAAAACACCGGGAAACTCGTTTACGCCAACGTTACTAGTAACGTTGGTTTACGCCTCGCGCTATAACGTAAAGCGTACTAAAAAAACACCGGGACACTTGTATACACCTCGCGCTGGAGCGCGAATTCGTAACGCGTACTTTTTAAAACAACACAGGGACCCTCGTTTACGCCTCGCGCTAGAGAGCTTCGTGCTTCAAAGACAAGAGACTTTTACAGCAAAGATGTATACCTCTGCCCGCCAACGGTTTCATCTCGGTTGGCAAATACGCCGAGGCGCCAAAAAATACATGTACTTATACACTACATGCTTCGCCCCTCCCCAGGTTTTACGTTAGTGGGAGTGGCCCGGGATTTTTAGCATCTCTCTCTCTCTCTCTCTCTCTCTCTCTCTCTCTCTCTCTCTCTCTCTCTCTCTCTCTCTCTCTCTCTCTCTCTCTCTCTCTCTCTCTCTCTCTCTCGCTATCGCTATCGCTTTTTTTGTTTTTCTCCTTCATGAACGCCGTCTTGCGCTGTTCCACTGTTGTTTCAGCCGCGTTCTGCTGAATGCGATGTTGGAATAACGGCTTTCATATATTGATGTCGTTTTTGCAAGTGCTATTTTTTTATCGTTTTCTTTAGTTGTTCGCTTCACTTGGGACTCGTGGGCTTAAAGTGAAATCCCTTTAACACCCCTTAAAGTGAAATCAATCGAAACATTTTTTTTCTAATCTCATTTTCAGGCGACGGGTTCTGTTGCTCCTGCATTGTTGGCTTCCTTTTGAGCACGTGTGCTGCGAGGAAAAGCAGAAGGGCCGCTGCTGGCCCGATAACTTTCTCCGCTTGTTGGACGTGTATCGCGAGCGAGAAATGAAACGCGACCACGCTGATCTGTGTGCGCAAAACCTTGCGTTCAGTTTAAATAGCTTCACGAACAACTTGTAAGAATGAATTGCGGTCGACGCAGTACATACACGTACAGTCTCTGTCAATATTTTCCAGGCCGCGCCAAAGGGCATTGGCCACAAAATATTCGAAGTACAACCTTATCTCTCGAGTTCCGCTGAAATATTTGATGCGATAAAGCTGAGGAAAACACGTTTCTTGCCTCCTGTCTTGAGGTAATTTGGTCACAGTTCTGTGTGGCCCGAAACATTTGGCGTGGCCTAGAAAATTTTGACAAAGACTGTACCTGACTGTGCCATTGTTTTACATCGAGGAAGCAGAGCAATCTTCCTCTGTATGCGCTTCATATCTGTCCCTGGTATATGGTGGTCCTGATGGGCCGTAAAAGCATTCTTCCTTACACACTTGTCATGCCAAAGAGTGATTTAATCGGTTTTGTCGGTGCAGTATCTTGTGAAGTCGAACCCAATTATTTCAAATAAAAAAAATGTAGCCCAAAATTTCGTGAACGAGAGCTCAAGATTTGGTGAAATAAGAAAGCAGCCACATTTCTAAAAAAAAAAAAATTATATTTCACTTGCTTATGGAACTACTATCCTCTGTGTGGAGGCTAGTGCCAGATGCAAAGCCTTGATTTAGAAAATTCCACAGTATGAAGACCTTGTTGAAAGCCTTGTTAGCAACTGTCTCGCAGAAAGAACTGTAAATTGAATTGCAAAAGGAAGTTTGCTGTATGTTTCCCAAATCACATTCACAACATTACCCGTGCTTCCATTCCCAACAAAAGTTTGTGCAGATGTAGCAGTAGACGATAGACACGAGAATGTTGCAAAAAATAAAGCGCACAATGAAAGGTAACACCTGCTTAAATGCTGCAAAAAAATTTTTTTCTGCCTAGCCTTTTTTTTTTTTTTTGCTTTGCTGCTGCAAACCAGAGCAATGTGTCACCCGCACGGAGCAGCTGCGTCCGCGCTTTTTTTCTCTTCCTTGTAAAGCCTTCTATGAATCACCAGATCGGCTTTCCTTTGAAGAGCAGGGGAGCTTACTCTGTCACATATGGGCTGAACATCTGGGGCTGAACATCCATTCGATTCTCCTGTTTCTGGTAAAAGGGCTTAAGGGATTTGTTCACTCTCTCAACCTTTTTTTTTTTCTTGTGTACCTTCCGTGTTAATTGATGCTATAATGGAAAACAAACTGTGCTTCATGCGTCATTTTTGTTGTGTGTGTGTTAACCAATATGTACTTGCAGTGTGCAACGGTCTAGTCTTAACTAGGTCATTTATTCTTGCTGTGGTAAACACATAGGAAATGTAATGAAATGTTGAGGGTTGAATATATGCATGTGTTTTGTTTCTTTGCTGCGATGCTGAGACTTCATTTTTTAATGCTTTGCAGGCATTGGGGCCTCCGGAGCAGGCATGACCGCTGCCTGCTGCGAGCCCGCACCCACAAGTCTCTGAACGTGACCGGTCCACTTCCTGGTGTTGCGGTCGCTCAAGTGCGTGCCAAAGCTGTACCCCAGTAGCAGGTAAGCTTGGCTGCAAATTCAGTGACGAGCTTTGGATTAACCTAGGTGGGCAGATTCTTCGAGGTCTTTAATGTCTGCCTGTCTATGCAAGGGTTTTGTATTTTGTCTCCACCTTTATTGCGAACTGCAGTGTTTAGATTGGTCCAGCACTGGAAAAGCTGCTTGCTGTGGGGCATATGTTGGAATGAGGCCTTTCAGCTGGTCTCATCAACAGACATAGCTCAAAAACGTTTTTGCTCCTGTTCATTTCCTTCTCAAACAGTTGCTGTGCAAAAGCGATGTGGCAGTGACAAATAATTGCAGTTGGTGCAGATGCATTTTTTGGAAAACTAATGAACATCTACCGAACATACAATAAATTGCCAATAGTGGTAGCTGATCACTTCTTGCTTATGGTCAGTTGGCCAGATTTGTTGTTTTTGTTGTCTTGGCTGGCTAATTTAATTTCTACCTGCTGAGCAAAGAAGGCACGGGAGGCCAATAAAACATTCTAAAAATTGAGATGTCTTTTGAGGGAGAAGACTCTGAGTGAGGGCCTTAATTAAGTGCTGATGCATGCTTCCTCACTCTCGTTGCAGAGCCCAACGAACGACACAATGCAGGACCAGTTCTTTGACAACGGGCGGGATGCCAACTCGTCTCAGGCTCTGGACTGTGAAGAGTTCTCCTTCGATTACGACATTCCAGTGGCCATTCTGTGCGGCATGTACATGGTGTTCGGGGTGGTCTACACACTGTACGGTGAGTACGATTGAAGTATGAAAGCTTATGTTTGGTTTTCAGCTAAGAACAGCTGTTAGGATGAGGGAAAAAAAAAAAAACTCTTTTACTGAACATCTGTTTTGTACAGACAATCATTCAGGGCTGGGTTGAAGGGAAAAAATGTTTTCCAGAAAAGCTAATTCTTCCGCTGCTCATCACCCTCCTTAACCAAATTTTTTCAAAGGGGGTCATGGAGACAAAATACAAGTTTTGTTCATAAAAATACTTTTTTTTAAGTAACAATGATACTAATTTTATTGCAGACTTCAAGTAATCTAGATAGATAGATGGTAATATAGTGGCAACCCACAAGCCACTTTCTTGCTGGGTCCATATGACGTCACAGGATCTTGTTTGTGCTATTGGCAGCTATTAACCAGTGCCACCACCAAGAAAGATGACTGCACAATTGTAGGGACGCCTCTACCTCTATTTTATGAGACTTCTTCAATGCTAATGAACAGTTAACACACTGATAGCTGCGTTTTCAGTCTTCCCTTTATTGTGTCACTGGCTCACTGCTGATGTCGTGTAGCACAAAATTTGGAAGTTTTTTTTTTGTTATTTCTTACCTTTCTTGGTTAAAATATTTTTGTGGGCAGTTGAGCGACTTACCAAAGGCTAGGTATTTCAATAATTAAGTAAAGTTGTATTATTTTTTCCTCGTGGAAACAAACTTGTAACTCTACTTATTGGTCTAGCACGTAAAAGAGAGCAGCCTTCCGGTTGTGATTGTAAGTCTCCCCTTTTTGTCTTCCCTTTGTACCTTCCTCCCAGGGTACCGGTGCTTCAAGGCGGTGATGTTCCTGACGGGCTTCCTGTTTGGCTCCTTCGTGGTGTTCAAGATCTGCACGGTGGAGAGCCTGCTGCCCACGGCGGGCAACGCGGGCGTCTCCCTGGGCGCGGGCCTGCTCTTCGGCCTCATCACCATGCTGGTGCAGCACGCGGGGCTCTTCCTCACGGGCTTCCACACGGGCCTCTTCGCGGGCTTCGGGGGCATCGCCCTCATGCGCATCTGGTACACGCCGCCCACCGTCTGGCTCACCCTGGGCGTCCTGCTGGCCTGCTCCATCCTCGGCGCAGTGCTCAACCTCTTCTGGCAGAAAGGTGCAGCACTTCCCTTCTCCCTGCTGGCTGCCTTTCTTTCGCACACTGCACGACACTGGCAGAAACTTTATCGAACCCTGTATGAGGATTGAAGATGGGGCGATGTGCAGAAATATGTGTTCATTCGCGTGGTTTGAACACAGAGGGGTGTTTAATGTCCAACCTCTCTTGACGCATGACCTTCTTGCAGTTATAGCCAACAGGTCATTTGCGAAGCCACGATTTTATTTTGGAAGCTTCAACATTTCATGAAAGTATCGGGGAGGGGGAGTACAAAAAAAGTCCAGAAAAGCACCTTTTCTTTGCACTGTCGCAGCATCATGCAGTGAAGCCCGAAAGAAAGTGTGCATGCTTTGCCACATCATCAACCTTTGTTCTTGTGGGCATTCTTGATTTCTAAGCGTGAAAGAAGCTCAAATCAAGCAGCAAACGCCATCGCAGGTCGTGTAAAGTGTGGCTGAAGTGCGTGAAAACGGAGCCCAGGGTAGGCAAGCACGAGCTGCTGTGGCTGAGCATATTCCCTTCCCCTGTGAATGCAGCGCTGACCATTGTGGGCACGAGTGTGTACGGGGGCGCCATGATGGTGGTGGGCTCGGACTACTTTGTGAGCCGGTCGCGCCTGACAGACTGGTCGCTGGGCGTGATCCTGCTCAAGCCCCCTCTGCCGCTCTGCTGGTTCTCCTGGCTCATCCTGGCCCTCTGGCCACTGCTCATCGTAGTTGGGGTGCTCGTCCAGTGGCGGCTAACGGGCCGCGGAACCTACCACTCGGACGGTGAGTAGAGGAGCCGTTTGCGCGCTCCACAGGCCACTAGTGACAGAGGACGCAGAGCGCCCTCCAGCATTGCATCACATGACCCTGTCTTCACCAGGGTCTAGTAGTGGCGTAGTAGCTGCGACAGTTTGGCTTGGAGCACTCTTGAGTGAGAGGCAGATGCTCGCATACAGCCAGCCGAATGCTTGTAGAGCACCTTGTTTCACCTTATTTGAGAGGCTCCAGAGTGTTGCAAAACGATTAGCTGAAGATGTGGTTAGCGTGTTTACATTAAGTATGACAGCATTTTTGTAGAAACTGAGACAGAGTCTTGGCACCTTGCTTATTTCTATTGCGGACTGAAGGCTGCTCCGTGCAGAAATTTATCTGCTGGAACTTAACTTGGAAAGCTTAGAGCCTATAAGTGTGCCTAGCCCCTGAGCTATGCATGCATGCCTCGAGAAGGATCTGGCATGTGATCAGTCAGTGACACGAACCTTGCAGTGCTTGCTTCAGGTGCTTATGCACTAGAGTTGTTATCAATCGCCTCTGGCTAAAGGTCACTTTAAGTGTGATTTTTTTCAGCAGCCATAGACATAACTTTCGTCAATTATAGTATCAGCTGCCTTTGATCTCTTGACCCGGTACACATTGTGTGGCCGTCGCTTTTCACCACCGATGCAGTGGGTCCCACGCGGAGGTCCCGGCAGCTGAACCTTCAGCGGATACGGCAGGAGGAGTCCCGAGCTGAGCAGCGGCAGCGCAAGTACCGCTACCTGTACCAGGTTCGCACCGCCCACGGCGATGTCATCTCACAGGTGAGGGGCCAGTGTCACCAAGTGGAGGAGGGGGACTGACTACGCAGCTATTGGCTGGCCATGAGTTAGATGTACAGCCTATTGTATGATGCATGCGTTGCAATGAAGGGCCTTCTGTTTAGGGGTGTGTGAATACCGAACATAGTTGAACCTCGTTATTATGAAGTAGTATCGGGTTCATTATATCTAGGAATTGTTATAACTGTAGAGGTAAAAATCGGCTCTAATAAATCGGCAATCTGGCTCGCGCAACAAGCCCATATAAAAAACGTTTTGTTCTAGGCTTCGAACTCACTATAAACGAGGTAGTCCTTATCTGTCTCGTTGTGACATTTCAAACTAAACAGACCGGAACGTGAGGACGTAAAGTTACAACAGAACGAAGTTCGTTCGGCAAAATAAGGCCGACCTTCTTATTTACTTAAAGGAGGATGTGGCCTTCCACGCAATAAAGGGCCCTAAGCTACTAAAAAAACGGTTGTTTTTTTTCTCACTTGTTTTTTTTAATTTTGCTGTTATTATGCTAGCTGTCGAGTTTTGAGCCTTGTGGGAACCCAATATCTCTTCGTTATGGCCAATATCACGCAGCTATCGAGGTTTCGGTTGCGTTATAAAAAGAGTAGGTGTCATTGAAATGAAGCGTGACCAAACAAACTTTGTATTTAGTTCGCTATAGCCGATAATTTGCTATATCAGTGTTTGCTATAACGAGGTTCGACTGTAGTAGCTTTTGAATCGAATATATATAACCAAATATCCAATATCAATTTTTTTTTACAGTACTTGACTTCCCACAAGTTTTTGTGCAAAAACAGCCGCTACATTGCATGTTCCGGAGTCATGACATTCTTTTTATGACCTGAAGAAAGCACTTTTTAACTCCTTTGCACCAGTCCAGCCGCCAAACCACTATGAGGCGGTACATCAGGAATCCGGAGCGGGCACGATACTTATTGAAGAACAACTTGCACTAGAGTTGCTTCACTGCTGCCATAGGGAACGACTAGTCAGCACCTCGTAACTCCAAAGCGAGCACTTTCCAGGCATAAACAATGCGACGCAAAAACACAGCACAACCACAATCGCGAACCACGATAAGTCACTTCATCATAAGTCAGAAGCACATGGCGAGCATGAAGCGTGAATGATACATAGCGGAAGCAAGGCTCACAATATGGTCGCCAGGCACGAGCCTGTGCTACGCCGTGTAAGGGCAGCTTGCTACGGTACCAAGGAGAAGTGACGGAGATGGCTTGCGCTGACTGCTCATTGGTTCGACAAAGGGGTAGTAAAACCGCCAATTCTCCCCCTGTGGTCTAAAACGTGAACAAAAAAATGCAATAAGCATACACCAACTGCATGCAAAGAAGCCACAGCTTCCTTTGTTTTTTAACTAATGGAGGCGCTGTCAAAAACACAACAAAAGCGGTGGCGACTGCTTTACCGAAAGCTGCCCCAACATGTACCACAAACTGTGCAATAAAATTTACGGCTGCTACAAGGTGCGCTTGTCAAAAGCACAATTTGGATAAAGCTTGCAGAGTTCAGTGAAAATGAGCAGACAATGTAATAGCAGTGTGCTAGTGTGCACCGACATCTCTCACTTTTGCAGAGCCGGGCCCATTCGGAAAATCTACTTGACTGTTCGAAAAATCGAATAGTAGATATTCGATTCACGAATTGAATTATTTGTGGAGGTACTATCCGACGTGTATTCAAATATTCGAGTATTCGCACACCCCTAATTCTGTTACCTCACTGTAATCACTGGAATTCATTTAACAGTTTCTGAAGGGAAAAATTCAAGGTCTTCAGGCGTTTCTCAGCTTCTTTTTTAGCCCCTCTGCTGTCTGAGGTTTACTTCTAATCAGCCAGATAGTATGACTAATGTGCTGGAACAACAGAATGCCTAGGTTTTCGTGTCGCTATAGATGTGCACGTCTTCTGGGTTGGTAGCATGGGGGGTTTGCCTTGTTAGGTCACTCCAAAACCCTGCTCCAATAAAAGCTACATACAAGGCAGTAGCATCTATCATTGGGTGCGCCATCAACCAGTCTGTAGATCAGCTACTGCAACCAGAAGAGGTCACTTGAAGGCATTTATAATAAAACTGAGTCATTAAATTGAAATTGAGCTTGGAAGACAGCATTGAGTTTGAGAATCAAGCTGACATTGATTTTTGAGTGTTTTGCTTTGCATAGTGTTGTGCATAACCAAGGTGGCTTTGTCTACTTTCTCTGCAAACCTAGATGCTGTGACATTTCTTTTTTTTCTGACAAATGTTGGTTGTGGGCCCCTCCAACCCTGGATCTCTCACCGCATGCAGTACCTACCCCTGCAAGCCTCTTCTTCCGTACTGAACAGCTCCGCTTGAAGCCACTGGAGACTTGTGCCCGAGACGCCTGCATGATCGCCAGCATGGGCCTTGTGCCTCTAACACGTGTGTGCCTCTTCTTCACCGAGCACTTTGTGCGCCCCAAAGCCTCCTCCCAAAACTGCAGTGCTAAAGGAATGTGATATCGATCGTTGCACATAAGGTACGCAAGCGGGCATTGTTGCCGGACATGTTTCTCGATATATCAAAAGGCAACGTTTGAGTGTAGCCGTGAACCAGTTGGATTTGCAGGACTGTTGTGTGAAGGAAAGAAACGTGAAACTAAGTTGCACGTACTAGTCTGGAGCTGTTTACATGTGAGAGGACTTTTTTGCCCATGGAATGTGCACGGCCTGCAGTGCTCGAGTCTGTCAGTAGCATTGGCACCTGCACCCAGCATACTGCTCAAGTTTAGCTGACAGCAAAGCCAGTCATGAATACAGCACAGTGACTAGGACTCGAGGAAACAGATAACGCAAGTTCTTACAACTGTCGTCCGCTTATCTTATACCCCTGTCACACGGGCACTTTCAATCGCGATTGAGTGTTCGAGCGCGCTCGACGCACTGCCACTGCTACACGGCCAGTTTCAATCGCGATTGAGAAGTTGCACCGGTTGCACTCGTGTACACCAGATGGCGCTAACAATGTACTTGCGGCTGGCGTCTGGTAACTTCGCGCGGTCGTAGGTATACGTAACTATGTAAATGTTACCGCACACTTATTTGGGTAAAGTTGTTTGACACAATTTGTGGCATTAGTTGAAGTTGTCACCTTCTGTGCCATTACTGAGCAGGGTCGAGAGTATCACCGCTTTCGTTCGATCGCGCTTGAGAAACCAGGATTGAGTTCGAGCGGCATCGAGCTCGATCGCGATTGAAACTGCCGTGTAGCAGCGCCCAATACGGATTGAGCTCGATCCTGATTGACTCAATCACAATTGAAAGTGCCCGTGTGACAGGGGTGTTAGCTCTCGCACTGTTTCTGCTAGTTCGGTATGAACCAACTGGCCCTACTTTCGACACCACCCACTACTGGCTCATTCCAAATTGCACCCGCTTGCATCTTGGCCGCATGCTGCGTTGTTGGGCGAGTCTCTGTTCGCCAATCGACTAACAACACGCCGAGGTTTCCCTAGGGTTTGAGAGACCAGGCCTTTTTTTTCCCCTTTCTCTCCTTCATTCTTCCCTTCACCCCACGAACTCCTCATGGTGGCGAACATCTGGACAGAGCTACATCCAGAGCCTGCAGAAGAAAGTGTGCCCACCCCCCGACGACAGCCTCTCGATGCTGCACTCTGACCTGACACACCTGACCATGCTCAACCCTTCGGAAAGCACGGCCACCACACTGAGTCAAGTGACCTGAGAAGACCGGCACCTTGGAGGAAGAGGGGGAAGCCAAATTGCGGAAGCGCGGCTACCGTCCAGAAAGGGACACCCGAGGTGACCCGCTCACCCCAAGGTCGACTACTGGGATCACTGCTGTCCCTAGTGTAATAGTGTCTAGCGTCTATGGTAAAGTCCTACTGCAGGACAAGAGAACTGTAACCTGTTTCGGCAGTAGTGACATTAGACGAAGTTGACTTGTGGACGCGGGCTTTTCTTCTCCGAAGCCATTTCTGTTGTGGAATATTCTCCTCCCTCCCTTTTCCCACGAATCCAGCATTGTAACTTCGTAGAAAGCGACTGGTGCTGAAAGTGTTGAAATGTGTGCCACAGATGGGGCTGCACTTGTGAATCTGTGGTTCTGGAACAGAGACTGTTACACAAATGGCCTTTTGACAAATGTTTATGCAGGAAAGAAGTCAGAGGGGTACTACTGGAAGTATTTGCAGGTCGCACGAACATTTTCTCGGGCACAAAGTATTTCTCATCTATTGCGAGACCTGTTTCCAGGGTGTGTAAACGATGAAGCGCGAGGCATTTCGCACGCTCACGAGCTTAGGTGCAGTCCCGGTGCTGAGACGTTGCGTGTAGCGGAAAGGAATTCTCTGTTGGCTGTACATAGGTATGGGTGGAAACTAATGTGAATATGTTTCACTTGTGATATGTGGGAAGGAGAACAGGTAGCTTCTCTCTCTCTCCCTAGCAGCTGTATAGCGTGGCACAACTTTGTAGTGTACACAGTGACTGCCAAAACTACACACACACACACTAGAGCCAGTATTGTGTACTACTCTTTTAACACGACACTAAATTGCTGTGTTCACACATCAGAAGGCGCAAGTGCACGACACTAGGTGGGCGGCCTTTCTTCACCTGGACTGTACTCAGCCCCGGACTCATTGTGCACATGGAACGGCGTCCAGTCTTTTTGTTGTTGTTATTGTATTCCACTGTACATATCACATTTTGCAGAACATTATAACTATTGTTCATGATCACCTCTTGATGTGGCTGTCTTTTTTTTTTTTTTTTTTTCAGTGGTCTCTTGTTAGCACCCATAGTAGCACTTATCGTAGAGCCAGCGTAGTGTTTAATGTGCAAGCACTATGTGCCGTATGAGGTGGAAAACTCACAGTTGCAAGCAGTGGATGGCCCTGATATTTCTAGTGCCTCCAATTTAGAGGAAAAAAACTGCACCAGGAAATGAAATTGAGCACCTGTACTTGCAGCGACAGGCAGGTGTGTTGTTAACTCTTTCGTGACCACGCCATAGGCCCTCTTTCACAGGTTAACGATGATCTTCAAACCTCTTGCAAGAAGTAAAAACGGCGGTATTCGGACAACTGGCGCCATCTGGCGTTCTTTGGAAACCCCTTTTTCAGTTTCGATGCTGTCTGTTTACATTTCGTGGGGATAGACAGTGTCGCGAGTAAAATTTGAACCCAAGGCAGCAGCGGGTTCGGCGAAAATAGCGTCGTTTCATTGTGTGCTCTGCAAAGGCAAACAGCGGTTTCAGGGACTTCGGCCATTGCTGCTGGTAATTTTTTTTTACCCCAGCAGCAGTGATGACTGCAGCAACGATGTGGATTCTTCAGATTTTAGTGCTGATGAAGACTGTCCCATTTGACAGCCTCAGACTCCGACAGGTGCTGCCAGGGAAGGTTCGCTTTTGACTTCACGCTGTATTTATAAACAAAACATGCCCAATACCCCAACGACTGCAATATTACTTCCATGCGTAGGGTATGGACAACATGCGGCAGGGATATGTTGCCAAATGCACCGCGCCGTACCGCGTTATCACCTTCAAGATAGCCTGGCGCTCGTGTAAAATTAGCGCTGTGGAGCGACGCGTGCTGCTTCTCAAGAGCGCTTCATTTTTTTTTCTTGATTTTTACCACTGAAGTGATAAGGATTTGGTATGAGAACACAAACAAGCATGCTTGGATGCATATTTTAAAGAGACCTACTGACTCTTGAGTAGCTTTGCGGAGTTACCTAACTGTCAGGGCAACTAGGTTGGTGGGCCCACAAAAATCCAGAACTTGGTGTACAGCGTTGATGTATATATTGAATCATAGCTTAGGAATGTAGAAACATGTAGAATTCCTAAAATAATTTTTAGGCTCAGTAAAATTGCCTATTTGTCTTTTTTTGTATATACTTTTTCTCTGCATTCTTTTTCGTTTCATTGACCAATAAGCTGTCAATAATTACACCTTCCACAACACTGCTGCTATGTGTTTGAAAGAGAAATCTATGAGCTACAATTTCGTGCATAGCAATGCTAAATGTATCGGGTAACTCACAGAAAAAAAAAAAGTTTTCTGGAAGCACTCAAAATCTGCCATTTTTCTGCGGTCATGAAAAAGTTAACCACTAGGGCATGCAAAACGCAGCTTTGAAGGTGCACTTAAGTCTGCTTGCGTGCTTTGAGTGCGGAAGCAGTATGGGTTTTCCTGGCAATTCTTCACTGCCACATCGCATGTGTCATACCGGTTCAGTGAATATACCGTAACATATTGCAGTATTGAAGCTTCTCGGTACACAGTTCAGAATGGTCTTTGGACTAGTCGCGTATCCGCTCAAGGAAATTGGGCAATGGCCATCATGGCTGCCTTCGCAAGCTCGCATCCTATCCAGCAATTCCCATTTTACTGCAACCCCAACATACCCGTCCACAATCCCCAGATACCCACTTGGAGAAACTGGTTGGTGAAGACAATGGCTGCCATCAAACGCTCATGGCCGATTGTGCACCTACTGCAGAACACTTAAATCCTGCAGATCTCTGTCATCTTGTCTGGAAGCGCCCAAAATTTACAAAATGAAGGACTTCTTGACCCGCTGGCACCACTGCTCCCATTGATCTTAGCACACTGAAAGAACACGCTACATTCAAATTGCACAATTTGGTATTCAGGGCGACTTAAGTATAGTGCTAGTCTACTAAAAAGCAGACACCCTCTTCAAAAGAACTCGAGACTCGCTTCGCAGTGCTCAGTACTGAAGAACTGCAATGTACATTTCATTGCCTCCCTACCTACCCACTATTCTTGGCAGACCTAGTGCCTTCCTTTGGTCAATCTAACAGCATGGGTGATTATGCGATTCCATGGGTGATTATGCGATTCCCTTTGCAATCATGCTTTCACATACAAATTTGTTAAGCCGATTTAATTTCCCGCAGTTTTTCTATGTTACTAGCCCGTAATAAAAAAAAGTGATAACTAATGTGGAGCAGCTGTTTCCGTCTTTGAAAATGAGTGTGACCAAAGCATACTTCACACAGATTTTTAATTCCTTATAAATTTCACTGCCTCACTGAAAAATGTTGAGGTAGTACTAATTTCTAGTAGGAAAATATGAGCGCAATATTTGCCCCTTTGTAATTGCCGTTCAAGTATGTACAACAGGACATTTCTGTGTGTCGCACAGTCTGCTGCACTTCTTTAATCCCAAGCAGCCGTCAATACGGCATTTTCTCTGTGAATATTGTAAACGAAAGTCGGGATGCAAACGAGTTGCGCATTCCCACGAATAAGGTGTACTACTAAGGATGCACACACACATTTAAAAAAGGGAGGAGTGCCATTTTATTACACAAACATTGTAACAGTATGCAAACGTGCAATGCATTCTTGCTTGTTCCACTTGATATGTTTATACACTGCAAGAGAAGAGAACGTCCTCTGCATTACTGCTCCAGCTGAGATCAGCCCCACCTCGTGGGAGGGAATGCCACAGTCTCACCACCCACCTATGAATGACTAAGTTTTCCGGAAACGCTTGAACAGGGGATGCCTCAAGCCCATGTCTTTCTTCTTGTCCGTCCTGTATTCGAGGTAGACTGCACTGTCGGCACCAGACATGGAGCTCATGTTCCCAGTTCTTCTCGACAGCTGTGCTCGCAGAAAGAGAGAAAAAGCAGGGGAGTCAGCGCTACACGTTGTTTCTGAGCAGATTTTGCATGTAACTTTGCAAATAGGGTACGAAATAAATGGGCAGGGCTCTCTGCCACACAGAAAATAGAAATATTCGGGTAGCGAGACTTAGCACATTTGCGCTGGATCGGGGCTTTTTCTTTGCTGATGCACAAAGGCAACTGTGAAGGCTAAATGACCTTTCCTGTTTTCACCGCTCATCACACAGGTCGCCAGAAGCATGTGCGTGCATGCGTGTACTGAAAGAATATATTTTTACATTATAAAAACTCCCGAATGGGAATCTTCAGACAGCATGTAAGCATTCTTTTTTGGGGCTTACCTCTACACACATCCCAAAGTTTGTATGCCTTGGAGGCCCTAGTCTTTTATTAAACAACCCGTCAAGCCCATGTACAGTGCACACCACTTATAACGTAACCCCTTATAGTGCAAGACTGTATATAACGTGGGTTTCCCTGGCCACCGGTAGGCCTCCCATAGAACTCAATGTATAAGCGTACTGCTTATAATGCGGTTGCCCGAAGCACAATACCGTTTATAGTACAGTTTTTTGGCCGGTCCGCTGATTGCCCGATGCAGCTAAGGTTAGGGTTACAAAAAAAAAAAAAAAAAAATCCAGCCACCGTTGCAGCTGTGCTCCCTTCTCTCCTCTAACTTAGACAGAAAATAACATTAATAAAAAATAGGCACACTTTAGTACACGTGTTCAGTTCGCACTTGTGTGATAACCACAACTGCTCTCGGCACACCTCTAAAGATGGTGAGCATTCTAGCATTCTTGCTGTGCATGTTGAACAAAAAACAAGATTGTCTGCTGTGAGTACATACACAAGCAACACGAGTGTGAAGTTAACAATTATCACACCTTGCAGTCTGTGTCAATTCCCAATCATAAAGCTCTAGATGGCTTGGGGCTCGCGTTTCATTTGTCACTGAAGGCAGCCTGGTGACCATCGGCCACTTTTACACCAACAAAATTGCATCCCAGCTGGGCTCAGTTCATCTGCCACTCTGGCTTCAATAATTATCTTTGCAACAAACCTACACTTACAGCAAGCTATCATCATTTCTCACTAAAGCCTTCTTACGCCGGTTTATGCCGACACTTCACTGTTAACATTAGAATTCTGGTGCTCCTTTTGTTGCGATTGTGTATAGACTGGCACAAGAGTTTATGAGAAGGTACCTCTGGAAACAGCAGCTACAAGGACACTCGCAGCCTGTGGAGTGATCTGCGTACGAAAAAGTGAGAAACGCACAGACCTGGACACGGTGGCCGGTTGGTCCAGTCTCACCGGCGACCCTCTCCTCCTCAGCATCTGCATCGTTAGCAGCCAGCACCTGCTGCAGCAAGTTGGTCTGCTCCTCCTTGGTGCGGTACGCAAGGTCCTCCTAAAAGAATGGAGCACAGAGAAAAAGGTGGCTTGAGGCTTTGTAGTGTAGTGCCCACTGCAGGGCAAGGTCATGGGTGTGTCGGTTCCACGCCGACACACCCAGCCGCACTCCAGCTGCATTACCACAAATGAGGCTGAACACAAATACGACCAAATGCGCAATATTTTGGTGCCCGTTAATGAAACCAGGATGGCCTAAACGAGGCTGTAACACACAAGCAAAGGTGCTCCTCATAGCCCAGAAGCGGAACGGCACATAAAACCAGAGGGCTAACATTAATCACTGTTCGACTAGCTAGGGTCCGAGGTGCCATCAATTTCCCTCAGTTAGTTAACTAAAACTGCCCAAATTCACTCTTCAGATGCCAAGGAAACCACCAAAAAACAGTGCTGACAGTACCACTAACTTGTTCAGGGCAACAAATCTTAAGTGTACGGGAAAGTGCCATCTGCTCAGAGTCCGCAACAACAGAGTCCAAGGTACCAGCGTGTCATGACCTAACACTGCTAACTATGCACCCACAAGGTTACCACATCACATTCTGTAGCAAACCATTTCAGCCGAGGATCAATGAGGGCACCAAAAAAAAAAAATCTGCACAGCAGTAGCCGCTGCTGACACACACCGAAAGGCACACGAGGGAGGGAGGGAGGGAGGGAAGAGGAGCGGCAGCGCACCTCGTCCATGCCCTCCATCTTGGTGATGACCTTGTAGCTGTAGCCCTGGTTCACCAGGAAGCGCTGCCTCTTGCGCGAGTAGTGCATCTCCATGGTGTCCTCGGAGACCAGCGAGTAGAAGAAGGCGTTGTACTCCTCGGCCACGGCACCTGCGCAGGAGGAAAGGGCATCCGTGCAAGCAACAGCGCGGGTCTCTTGCACCACAAAGGCAGACGAAAAAAGGTCAGTACCATCAACAGCAAGCTTGAAAAAAGGAGACCCCGCTGTTTTCTCACAACTAGCTCCATGCAAAGCAGGCTGAGAATGTGGTCGGTGCAATGCTGCAGAAGCATGTTTTTTAGTCCCTGTCTACAGGTACAGCAGAGTTTTCGACATGGTTTCAGCACTACGTCACAGCTGAGGCACCGTAACAAAAAAGCAGCATAGCTGCCAGTAATTACGGAAACACAATCGCAGTTCACAAGCGAAATTGTCACACACTTGCACTAGGAAGATGAAATAGCAAATGGCTTACGAGCCACACTAATTTATATAGTAAACTTCTTTTTGTTCACGAGCTTAATATTCCATGCACTCGACCAATTTAAAATTAGTTGCCTGAGAGAATGATAAATGAACAACAACCGTAGAGTGCCCAATTTTAATCATCATCTTGCCTCTAGATTCGTTACACGCTGCTTTTTTAAATAGCAAAAGGAGGACCCTTAAATCAAGTGCCCTTAAATCAGTGGGATGGCTGGTTATGTACAAGATGCGACGGAAAACAGGTATCAAGGTACACATAAGAGCTAGTGTAAGCACAGAGAACTGTGCAGCGCTATCAATGAAGTTTTAAGCAGGTGGGCTTCAGCAGGTGAATTGCCCGAGGGGAGAACTACAGAAGAAAAATTGTCACGCAGAAAAAAAAAAAAATGATTTCAGTGAACTGGCCAACAATTTATGAAAGATAATTCACTAAGAAAATTACACCGGTATCTTTGAAAGCATGTTTTTATTTATTACGAGTGGGACACTAAAAAAGAAAGCAGAGCACCAATATCATAGTTAGGGGCCATGTGGACAAAATTCAAGTTTGGGTCATTAAAAAGACTTCACTTTGACGCTTGCGCTTTGCCTTTACGCTTGTGGAACGTAATGGTCAGGCAGAAGCAGATGTGGATGTGCTTGCTATCTGCACTCGTCACGGACGACCACATGGAAGTGCACCCTGCACTGGTAAGCAGCACCGCATTCATTGCGTGTGGCTTCCCCTGGCAGCCGAGCAGCGGCCCAGCTGCCAGTCGCAGGCAGACAATGCCAGCAGCATTGTGCCACTCAGCGGACTCGGCGATGGATGGAAGCTTTCCACTCCACCACGTGACTGGCCTTTGTTACGACCCCACTTTCACGTCCCTGTGAGCACTTTTCCACGACATTGAACACTTCGGTGTTAAAAAACTGAAACAAGTCAAGCGATTCCTTAGTAATACTTCTCAGCGGGGTGCGCAGACAAAGAAATGAGAGATAACGGAGTTAGGCTCGTTACGCTCAATCTGCTCATCATGCTCACATTGGTCACTTGGATTACATGCAACTCCATCCTAGTTACTGATGCACGCAGAAAAGGTGGGATGCCAACAAGAAAGGGACAGGCTCAGCACCACCTCTGACACACAAGTTCGTTTAGCCCCCCACACACAAATCAAAGGCGAAGAAGAGGGGAAGACGGACCTTTCTTGGCCCTGAGGATGCGACCCAGCCGCTGGGCCTCCTGCCTTCGGGAGCCCCCGTGGGCAGACACCTGGATGAGCACGTTGGCCTCGGGCAGATCGAACGAGGTGTCCGCCACCTTGGACACAAAGATGGTGTTCACTTTGGGGTTGTACTTGAAGTTCTGCAGGATCTGCATCCGCTCCTGCTGCGACGTCGGCCCGTAGATGTACGGCCTGGGCCAGACAAGGAAGCGGTGGCGAGGGAGCGAGGTCACCACAGCCAAGGGGGAACAATATCAGGACATCAAGCGCAACCAAGCATGAAACCAAACTGCCCAGCAGACGGCATGGCACATTTCTGAGATATGCAGTGTACCCTTAAGTAGATGTGCTGTTTGGAACAGTAGCTCAGGTGGCCAATTGCAAATCCCTTATAGGTATGGTGTCCCAGCCTCAAGGAAGATTGACGATGCCATGCGAATTTTGGGGTCACTGTGCACAGTAAAAACCGGCATGTTTTCCCTCTTCTAAATTCACAACACTAGTCTGTTTTCAATTAACCTTTATAACACACATAATAGATCACTGATTAAGCTAGCAATGTGGCACGAAGCACACAGCTCACTAAAGGCAACCAAAGTACATTGAGTACTTCAGAAACAGACACCAACATGTGCCTATGGAGAGACAGAAAGAGATGCCTGCTTCAAAAACAAAGAAACCCAGAAAGACAATTTTGTTGCGCTCCATAAAAGCAGATAAACGGCTAGAATCGATCTCACAATGTGTTCGCTTTAAACTGACGCCCGACGTGCTTTTTTTCCGAGCCCACGGTCACCTGTTCATCTTGATGGCGTAGTGCTTCAAGGCGAACACGTTGTCAGAGAAGACAATGATCTTGTCGTTTCGCCTCTCGTGGTACTTGATCAGGAACTGGCAGGCCCGGAACTTGTTTGGGTTCATCACAAAGAGCAACTGCAAGGTCAGGCACAAAAGAAGGGCATGCAGCTAAACATAGGCTTTGTGGTGCAACCTTATTTTCAACTACATTTCACCTGGTGCCAAAAAAAATGGAAAAATATGCTTAGTCACCCCATGGCCACAACCAATAGGCAAAAAAAAAAAAAAGGAAAAAAAGAAAGCCATCTAAAAAAAAAAAATACTAACCCAGCTTGTGTATAGGATACAGCAATTAACTCTTCACTTCCTGCGCCTTGACTCATTTTCTAAGAGAATTAAAAAGATGATTCATGATGTAATGAGCACAGTAAAAATGGGCTGCACATTTTCAAAACAAACTTGGACTGCAGAGACAAGACTGGCTTGTGCACTGCAAGAAGCGAACTGCAGACCCTATAACCTGATGGTCGAGCAAACTGTTTGTTGCCTTTGAAGCAGTGAAAACTGATTCTCACAGGTATTCTTTTTTGCTCCTTTCATGCTTCCCGTTTTTTTTCACGGTCCCCCTCTTCCTTCTTTAAAGTCCCAGCCCTCAATGTGAAATCTTGCACATGCCACTGGCCGTATGTGGTTTAACAGAAGCCTACAGGTGCACTTTGACTGGAGGAGCCGTGCTACCCCATCTGCAAATGAGGGGGAGCTGACACTCCCCCTACACCCCATTCCAGCACAGCCTGAGCACAGAGATGAAGTGATAGAACGTTACGTGGTTGCACCCAATGAGTAACTTATAACATCAAGAAGGAAGGGGGCTTATAGAAACATAATGCGCAATTTAGCGCAGACTTCAAACCGTACGACATAACCACAATAGCAGCATTACTCACCATCTTTTTGGATGCTCTCGCTGACAGGTACTCCCTGTAGAACTCTGGAGTCATAGGGCACCACACCTGACCAACAAACAAGCAAATTAACGCCTTACTTGTAGAGAACACAGTTTAACCCATGCTGGAAACATGCCAACGAAGGACGAGAGAAGCCACGTCCTGCGCAAATTCCCTCCCACCATACCTCGGCGCACTGGACCTTGGCGATGTAGCCGTGGTTCTGCAGCTCGAGCCAGTTGGCCTCGTAGAGCTTGGGGCCGATGAGGAAGTTGAGGTCCTGGATCTTGTCGTCCTCACGCACCAGGGTGGCCGTCAGCCCCAGCTTGCAGTGCGCCTGCACCAGGGTCAGCACCCGCCGGAACATCTTGGCCGGGATGGTGTGCACCTCTGCACAACAGCAGCAGCACCAGGGGGGAGGGGGATTAGGGGGAGATGAGGAGAATGCACCGCGTATCACCAAAGGAAAGAAGCCTCCATGGTATTTCACAATAATCTACAGCGTCTAGCTGCAGGCCCAGGTTTCTTTGTGGAGAGCGAAGGAAAAGAAATTAACCTCACCACACCCATGACCTTGGCAGGTGCTCTGAGAGAAATTCTAAAAAAAAAAAAATGGTTCGATAAATTAAGGCTCAAATTAAATGTGGCCCACAACTTTATATTTGTTTGAACGATAACATCAAAAGGTGAGTGCTGCTAGCCTGAACTCATACCTGCTATTTGTCTTGCACACCCCCACCCATTTCTATTGGTTAGTATTTTGAAATGAATTTGGCTGCCCAAGTCAACATGGATATTGTGAGGCAAATTAGAAAGAACATTAAATATTAAATGCCTTTGCCTGTGCCACTGCCCAAGTCAACAATAGTTTCGAGGCACTGATGACTGGGCACCGCATTAACACAATTGCAAAAACAGTTTGTCGCAACACAGTAGAGAAAGAGACACGGCACTGCACCGTACATACTTGTCGCTCAAGTTTTGCTTACTTTATAGCAGGCCACTACAATTTGCACCAATTTGCAATAGGTAACTACATAATTTTGATGAACAACAATTTCACTCTCATAATAGTATCTGACACACAAACTTTGGTTGTTGGTCCCCCTTTTTTGGGCTATGTTTGCAGCGTGAAAAATGCCTAGCAGCAATACAGTACACTCAAAAATCTTTCACAGTAAGGACTGCAAGTTCAAATGCTGGTCAAAAGATATATACCCCCGTCACACAGCAGATCTAATGACACTTAGAGCAAATGTAATTCACTCTATGTCATTAATTTGGTGCTACACGAGAATACCGAATAGCATTTGAGGCAAATAATATTTAGCGGCTAACTGAAGTCCCAGACCTCAGTTAGTGGCCAACATGAGTAGCCTCTAAAGTAGTGGTACGTCACTAGACAAGAAAATCCAGTAATAAGCCAAGAACACTGTTTCTAAAAACGGTCAGCAAACTTATTCTTTCCTCTTCGTGTTGTTGTTCAAATAAAAAAAGACAAACGAGTACTAACACAAAATAAAATCTCGTCCCCAGTGCGCGTGCTACCCCAATACGGATTTTTGCGGACTTGTCTCGGCTTGAGATGTCTACTGATGTCACCTAAACCGGTGATTTTCTTATTTTTATTAAAAAAAAGTAATCCTTTGTTAAGTTTTTAAAATATGTTATGTGTGAAAACATTCTAGATGTGCTTGAAATATAATTTTGCGGTTTTGCGAGCTCGCTAATCGTCACCGCTATCGCAATCAAATGACATTTGTTTCGCCGTGTAGAACCGCACGGCCGAACCGAATGTCATTACAGCTAATTTCATTCACTTTGAATGATATTAGATTTGCCGTGTGACAGGGGTATAAGTCAGTCTGTGTAGCAGCTCAACTAGTGCCCTGACGGTCTACGTGATACCAGCTGTTGGGAAGGTACGGTGGCGGCAGGACACTTGCCATCGAGCAGCATGAGCCCCCACTCCTGCTCCTTGAGCCAGGCCATGACCTGCTCAGCCTCCCAGGAACGCCTCTGCGTGTGGGTGATCATGGAGTAGGTGGTGATGCAGATGCCGCAGCCTGGGGAGAGAAGAGGGAGAAGATCCATGTCAGAGAAAGAGAGAGAGAGAGAGAATAGTCTTTAATGACACCGGCCAAAGCGCCTAGTTTGCTACACCAGATGTTTGAAAAAATGAAATCGATGGAGTGGTGATGGTGACGATGTTTAGAGAGTCTGATCAAGTCCTGCGCTTCGCAGGAAAGACAACAGAGCTTTTGTCGCTCGAGATTCTCGTTTAGAATTAGACCAAGGGCCTAACACATCACTTAGAGTTAGTCCTCTAGAAAGCGGAAGGCCCAAGGGCACTGAAAGGGATGTCCTAGCTGCTCTATACCTCGTACATTCACATATTACGTGGTTAAAGTCCTCGCGCACGTCACAAAAAGAGAGAAGACATCCACTCAGGCACACTGGGATGCATGTTCCGCACAAGATTCCTTCTCTCTCGCTTGTGGAAACTGCAACCGCTAAGTCTGGTGCAGCCCGCCCAAATGAACAGAACAAAGAAGAGAAAGCTTAATTCCCCAAAATCTAGACCTTCACCACTTCAAAGTTGACTCTTTTTTTTGCCGAAAGAGTGTTTTTGGACATGTCAATTCCAAATAGCAAAGCTGACACAATGGAGAACCATATCTAGAGCTACTTTTTGAGAGGGGATAATAAAACCATGCCATTGTCAACAATACACAACATTGGGGGAGATAAGATAAGCAGGAGTCCAAAGCAAAGTTTCCACCCATTCTGCTCGCTCACCCATGGGCTTGTCCTTGGCCTCTGACGTGAACCTGCAGATGACGCTGTCATCTGCGGTCGACCACATCTTGAACTGAAATGCAATCAATGCCAATGCAGACTCTGCACAGCCAAGCACAGCACACTGCAGCAACATTAGAAAAAAATAAAATACATACTATGGCTGTTCAATAATCTATCTACCTCTGTAGAAAAGATCACAGCAAGTGTGGTGAAGCAAGTCTGGGCATGTTTGGACACAACTCAAGGTTATATGCACGTACTGCTGCAGCTCAGTGCGAGCCAGACATTTGCAGCGGCAGTAGGTCAGGAGAGCCACCACAAAAATTGGGCCAAAAATTGGTTCGCTTGGAGCAATGCTCAGTGATTAAGCTTCTCAAAAAAGGAAGGGTAAAAGCAGGAGCACATCCATGGACACATGGCTGCAATTTTTGATGAGTCTGCCCCTTCATCCTACAGAGCAAGATTTTGGAGCAAGCTGTTCAAGAGCAATAGAGAGCGTACTGCAGATGACCCTCATGCTGACGGCCCATGGAAGCAAGTCGCACAGAAAGAAACATGCAAAAAATATGAGGATTTAATTTTGTAAGAGTGAAAAATTTAGGTTGCCCAGATAGCCAAGGAAATGGAAATCTCGAAAGGTTCAGCCTGCCAACTAAATTCGTCAAAGATTAGGGATGTTCAATGTTGGTGCAAGGTGAGTCTCTAAAATACTGGTGCCTACACAAGGCTGCTAGACTAGACTGCAGCGCTGTGGAAGGAACTTGAGCTGCTTCAGAAAGACAAAGCAAATTCTTTTCAACACTTAATCACAAGAGACGCAACCTGCGCCTATTGCAAAGGTTCAGTATAAAGCAGATTTCGATGATCTTACAAAATGCGTTATCCAAAGGCTGCTTGTCTGAGTCCCACCTGGCACACAGTCTTTTTCTTTTTTAATTCCCTTCTTACAATTCTCAAATCCATATTTTCATGAAAAAAAGAGATAAACTACTACTTCCCCTATGCCTCGTTAGAATTATTGACTTGCTTTTCCTTATTAACCCTTTGAGGGTTTTTGCCGTACGTGTACTGCGGCGGTTTTCCGTCCCGTAAGGTCTTTGCCGTACGGGTACGATTTCGAGCATCCGTTTGAAATTTCGCGCCATATTAACGATGCATGGTCCCTGGGAGGTGCTGCCACTTCCTGGGACTTGCAAGAAGTGTTTGAAATTTGATTGTGCTACCTTCTTGCGGTGAAAAACAGAATTCTCTGGCTTCGGCGCGTTACGGCGTCTGTACGTGTCAACGCGTTTCGTGGTTTCAGTTTCGCCACGTGATCGCATCGGAGGCGCGCGAAACTTGATCGGCGCTCGCTATCAGGGGCGGCGGAAGTTGATTTCGATCTATATTGGCGCTGCTCTTATCTTGTTTATTACCCACGCTCACTAGGTATTCTTGCCCTCCTTGCTTGGAACTGAAGTAACCTAATCGGAGACTCCGTTGCGGTTGCGGGGGCGGCGGAAGTTGATTTCTATCTATATTGGCGCTGCTATTAGCTTGTTTATCACCGGCGCGCATGAGTTATTCTCGCTCTCCTCGTTTACTGGGTTGCCTTCAAATTCTTCAGATGCACGGCAAAGCGGCGATATGGCCCAACGAACTGCCCGCTCTGATGACACCGACAGCGATGACTCTTCCGACTCTGAGTTTGCTCCTTTCACCGAGTCTGAATCGGAAGACAGTCTTTCTTCGGAAGAAGACAGCTCATTTTCGGACATGCGCTTTATGCATGCAGACTGCGATAAGGCACTGTGCGTAGACCCATGTTTCAAGGAATACCACTCTGAAATACTGTTGAACATTTTTCAGTTCTAAGTGATGCTGACCCCAAAATACTGTTCCTGATAATTTTTTACCATTTAATCTTGACTTTAGACATTTTGTACATTCCAAATCCGCAATAAACTAATTTGACCACCAGGGAAAGTTTTTTTCAAAGAAATTCGACCCTCAAAGGGTTAAAAAATATATAGATATACCAGGGTGTCGAACCGGAACTGAACCGAACCGAAAACCAGAACTGAACCGGTATTTTTGCCGGAACTGAACCCGAACCCAAACCGTTATTTTTTGAGCACGCTGAACCCGAACCGGAACTAAACCGAAAAAAGAAATAACGGTTACCGGTTCATGCCGAAACGGTTCGACCATCTGTTGTTGATATTGCACAGTCAATGCAATTCGGGCCTTTTTTCTTTCACGTACCATCAGCTTCGTACCCGCTCGCGCACTTTCCCCTCCAGACAATTGAACACTATCATGCTCTATGTAACAACAGGGGAAATAAATGAGCACCAATGTAGCAATGATCTGTTGCTGCTGGAAGCGCGAGCGTATAGCAAGCTGACCAAACGACTTTGCCCTTTTCTAGCTGCGACTTTATTGGGGCAATCAGGCTGCAGGAGTGCTACACTGCGCAACAGCGAAAGACCACACCCGATGTATGCAAACTTTTTGCATTTTATCATTTGTTTAAAAGGTCCGACACCTGCAAATTGTTAATACTTGACAAGTGTGACCGCAGGAGCTGCTCAGTGGCTAAGCCGTTTGCTGCTGATGCAGTTTTGTCTCTTTCAGATCTGCTTTTTTTTTCGAAGGTGCACTTGTACTGACTACCCAACTCGCTACATTACTTCTACCGCTACTCGTTCCGGAGGGGAATACTGCTGTGGACGAATTAAAGAGCGTCTATGCAAAAAAAGTCCAATCTCATGCTCCGCGCGTCAAATTTTTCTTTCATTTTGTAATAGCATAATCTGTTCCACAATGTAGCACACGGAAAGATGGCCGGGAGTCAGGAGGTACGATGACATACTGATTGTAATGCACACATTCGGTATAGCCATCGCAAAAGGAATTCCAGTGGTCAGAGCAATAATGCAGTGACTGAGCGTTAACTAAAGCTTACTTTTAACAAAAGTGTGGCTAACACATTCGATAAGGTGACAGCTAACAAATTAATAAGGGTGACCAAATATTCTATGTCATTGGTGGTATTTATGTGCCTGTTGTAGGATTTTTCTGTTTTGTTACAAAATACAAAAAATGTGCGCCATTGTCATTAGCGCTGGTATTTGAACGCGCCAGTACGCAGGCCTAAATTTAAGGCTTCAAGGTTAGCGCGATGGACGATTCCATAGCGACAATTGCGATTTCAACAAGAAAGGAAAGGGCAGAAAATATATCCTACCGTCATATCTCTTGGCGATGGCTTTATGAATAGTCGCTAGGACAACATAAAGTCTGTGCGAGAAAGTAAGTGGTAAATCGTCGCCACTTCATCTGTTTTTCTAATATCTCGTGATTGTTTAAAGTTTGCTTTGCAACTGTGCCACTGCCCTTGGGGAACAGTAGCATTTTGAATTTTTGTTTGTGTTTTGATTTGACTGTCGTTTTAAACTACTAAATGTTTTTTCTAATTTCAGTGATAAATGAACTCATTGAACTGGTTTGCGAACCGGTTCAAGCTCCCGAACCGGTTCGCGAACTGGTTCGGTACATGGTTTTGTAAAACCCGAACTGAACCGGAACGAAAATATTTCACCCGAACCCGAACCGTAACCGAACCGGTATTTTTTTCGGTTCGACACACTGAGATATACATACATACGTATTTACATACACCACAGATGGAGTAGTGAACTAACCTGGGCCTTCCACTGTTCAACAGACACACCAGAGTTGCACAACACGAGGCATCGCTTGCGTACTGTGCAGCAGGCGGTCACTCCTACCAAGGATTTTCCAGCGCCTGGATACAAAAGTGGGCTGGCATTACCAAGCTTGGCAACACAAACACAGCATAAGCAAACCATTTGCAGGATTTCTGTGCAAAGCCAGCATAAAGTGTAATAAGCATAGGAAAAAAAATTAACACTGCAAATATTTAAAAAAAGCCCATTTTCCTCCCTGCAACACTACTGAATTGAAGCTAATAAATTTCAACTGCTACAGGAAACATTCAGACTGACACACTTCTTCCTACACGCTTACATTAAGCTTTAACAGGGTTTTAGCAAGAGAAACAAATGCTAGTATAGCAGCCACAACATTCTGCAAACATTCCTTTTATTGCCCTGCAAATTTTAAATGTATTTGCCACAAAGATCATTTAGACTTAAAATGCACAAACACACTCTTCAATCTCATACCCCAGTTTTAAGAGACATTTTTTCAGTGCCACTGAAAAGCAGCATTCCAGCCTGTTGTTTCAAATACAGCAAACTGAATAATACAATACCTCCAGACTTTTTGTGCGGTTTGAGTGAGAGTCCTTTTGCTGCTGATTCAATGCAGCAATGCTGATTTAAACGCCAAGCAAACATCTCTGCTTAACAGGAAACAGGAAGGATGCTTCTCAGTTTCAAGTACAAATGACTGTCCAGGCTATCGCACACGCTATGAATACAACTCTGAGTGTCCTACCGCAAGGAAGGACAATAACTCCTGATCTTCCCCGTCCATTTCCAAACATCTTCCTCAGGCTCTTCTCCTGATAGGGCCGAAGAATGGCCGAAGGCTTGAGGTCCACACTGCGAGGGAAAGCGTGCGTGGTCTAGAAGCTCTGGTCGTAAAACACAGCCCGTTTGCTCATTCAAGACAGGTACGCACTGGATGTCAGGGTTCACGGTGTCATTCTTGAAGTCATATTCTGCCAGCAGTGGGTACTCAAGCTCTATACACCTGTGAAGGACAAAAAATATTTTAAGAAGTGACGCTTTGCTCAGTTTCTTCTAAAGGGAGCAGATAGCGAGGCATAAAAGGGAATGTATTGTCCTGGGATATAACTTGACAATACCCCAAGGCGCCATGGCCCACCACCGAGAACAATGAGGATGACGATGGGGTGGTGGGGTGCAGCCTGCGCGAGCTCAATCACGGCTGTTCTGTACATATTGTAAATAGATCGCCCATCATCCTGAACCATCATTCATCTGATTTGCTCTGCCGCAACATAACAATATAAGCTGTTAAAATAAGTGCGGCATTGAAAATACTAGTTGTCTCTAAAGCTGTACAATAAATCCTCAGGTATGTAAAATGAGAGGGTGTCTTTTATTCCCAAACGTCTCATGGCTTGAAAAAAAAAATGATGTGCAGAGATGGACACGCCATTTTGGATATCCCACTTACGCAAAATATTAGTTTTGCACTTTTGAGGCTCGAAATTTTTTAAGCAAGCAGGACTGAAACAAAAATTAACTATAAACGATATCAAATGCGGCTTAGATGGGAGGAAAAGACAAAACAAGCAACTGCACAGTTTACAACTTTGTCCCCCACGGCTGCGATCAGAAAAATTGTTGCTTTGTAGACAAACCTGAGCCCATGTTCCTGAAGCCCAATACAACTGCAGGATCACAAAGCAACAGAATAGCTACCTCTTTTGCAGCGTTTCAATGTGGTCCTGGTTGACTTCAAACGACACCGTCTGAGTGTCTTCCACGTCGTCGTCCTCTTTCTCCATTTTCTCATAAAAGGCAGTGATATCCTCTGGCACTTCTGCTGCCTTCTGCGCCTTGTCATCGCCCTTGTCGTCGGGTGCATTCTGAGAAGGCTTGTTCGGCTAAAACGCGATGGCAACAGAGGCCACGTTACCACAATGTGCTGAGGTCGCGACAGGTGGCACACCTGGCACTTCTCCCAACTGTTAATGTCAGTGTAAAGAAATGCAAACATGCGCCGCAGCTTCACATTGAGCTTCATGTTGAAATGGTGCACAGACCAAGGACTGCAGCAGACAAAGTAAGGGTGGAACCATACGAGTGCGCACAGAGGCGGGCAAAGGGGGGGGGGGGGGGGGGCTAATCATCTTAAACGGGGTGCCAAATTTGCCCCATACCTTGCCGATGTTACACATGACAGTAAAAACTTCTTCCCAGACATATTTTGTATGTGTTAGAATTCCATCGCATCGAAATAAAAATCTGATAACTATCACTCGTCTTTGCACTACGTTCGACCACTAGGCCTTCAGTGGGAAGAGGTTGGGAGTTGTGGGGGGGTGGGGAGGGCAGCGCTGTGGTAAGACTTCGCCCCCTCTAATCGAGAGCCCTGCGCACTCCTATGGGTGGAACAGTGCGTTAAGGTTAACTAAAGATGCCAACTTAAACAGGTACCTGCTTCTGCTTATATCTGTATACCTTTTGAAACCCCTCAATGGGTACTCTATGCAGAGGTAAACTAACTAATTCTTCCTAACTCTACGCACTTCAAAATGGTGACAACAAAAATGAATAAGATGACTGTGACAGGCTTTGAGCGTGACTGATGAGCATTCCAATGTATACAGGGCACCTCGCCCTATGTGAGCTTGGGCACCTTTTTCTCATCAAAGTGCTCTTCCCACATGAGAGAACTTCATTCTCATCACATTCTGTGCACGTCTTTGCTCCTCCCTCATGGTATCAACTGACTTGCTCAACCTTGAAGCACAACAATTTACATGCCTGTTTTCAGTCCCCACTTTTTTATGCTGTGCTAGACAGAACCCTATGCTCACCTCTTAACAGACTCCCAAATGTCCATCTTACTGAATGCTGGACATATTGCTGCGAAAGTTGGCAACTTAAGTGTTACTGCCGTGACTACAATTGCCATCTGTCATTGTCATCTCACAGCCACTGCTGCTTATACATAGTTGGGTCTAGTGAAGTTTATCATTTAAACAGAAGACACAAAGCGTATTCAACTTGCCAAGGTGGCGCCAAGAATGTCTCTGGTCACAACACTCAGATCTGTGTCATCTTCAACATCCCGCCTCAGGCGACATTGCTGTATGGTGCTATCTTTGAGGAGCTTCTGAAGGACATCCTGCAATGCGGTTCACGTAACTGTTAGATACATCTCATTCCACAACGGTCACTCCAGCAGGAAAAAAGAAAATTGAGAAAATGCGTACCGGGAATGGACTTTCCACAAAGTATCGGTTATGCTTCAAGACAAGCTTCACCTTGCCATAGCTAACGGTACACATCTGAAAAACCAATGCATATGTTAGCGGGAAGACTAAAGATATCTGGCACAGAAAACACGCCTAAAAAAAGAGAGCCCTGCCAGCACACTACCTTTATGAACTCTATGATGCCATCTGGAATGGTGGTCTTGCTTAGTCGTCTTAAGTATTCAATAATGTCTTGTGTCTGAAGGCCTACAGAGACCGCGGCATACAAGGAATAGGATGTCAGCATGTACTCGTGTATGTGGAGAGGCCTGCAGACTGGCTGCAAAGAAAAAGTGTCCATTTGGGTTAGATCCAAGAACGGGTACTTATGCAGCAAAACATCCACGAATAGCTTGGTTTATTCACCGGCAGAGGAATACAAAACTAGCTTACCTCTGATATAGCAATCAAAAAGTCATGTGCATGCTTGTACACCGGTGAAAAGGCTTCTAAAAAGATGTGCCCATCCGCCGCCTGCAACAAACCACGAGGAGACATTAATCACGAGAAAAGATATTCCAACAAAATCCTGTCGCCTTACTCAAGCTTGAGAAGGCAAAAAAAAAAGAACGAAAAGCCAGAAGTTGAGAAAGTGGGGACAGTATTGAACGAACTAAATCTCAAGCATTCCAGCAAATGGCGAGACATAACGACGTCCCAACCCTTTCGGATCCTTACCACCCAAAGCGGAC
Source organism: Haemaphysalis longicornis (assembly GCF_048455015.1). NCBI lineage: Eukaryota > Metazoa > Arthropoda > Arachnida > Ixodida > Ixodidae > Haemaphysalis > Haemaphysalis longicornis. Next base: position 256,214,171 of record NW_027526295.1, on the reverse strand, counting down.
GAGACGAGTGATCCGGCCTGAGTTCCATTTGGGAGCGATAGTCCTTGGCCCCAAATTCATCTTCCACCGACGCAGTGCTGAGCTTCTGACTCGCGGCTGCGGGAACCCCATCTGCGAACCGTTAAAAAACGCCGATTTAGAAGTTAGAAGGTAAACATCCGTGCTGAAACTACAGCAACAAACAACAAAAGACTTGATCGGTGCCGAGAGCAAATCTGGCGAGCACCTCCATTTCCATCATCGTCGTCGCCCAGGTCTTCTACGGTGTTTTCCGCAAGTTCTTGTTTCTTCTTCCATCGCTTAGCCCCTGAAAGTTAGAGGAGAAACGAAACCCAGGTCAGCAAGCTTAGGGCAGCGATCATAACCGAGTGAGGGGGCACAGCTACAAAAGCACGAACATGACAGGCAATCGGGCTTTCTCCTGTGTTATCCCCCTTAATATCCGATTTAAAGCCCTGACCTTTCGTCTTCCCCATGGTCACACCACGCAGACGGCGTCCGCGACTAAACGGCCATGCCGAGAAAACAGAGCACGAAGCTGACGAAGCTTTCCGGCGCACCCGCGTGTCGGCACAAGTACGGCAAGAAGAGACGCAGCCCACCGACCACGGACCGACTACGACTGATGTTGAATGATGGAAAAGCAAGACCTAACAGACAAGTTTAGACCTGTCTATTTTTAAAGGTTATTTCTTCTAGCCACGCTAGAGGCGCTGCCTGTTGTTTCTTAGGTATGCAGCGTTAACGCACGCTTAAGTTGGTGTTCAGCGCCACAGTAAAGTTGCGGCAAATATTAAAATCTTAATTCGGGGAGGTGGAATCAAGCCATAGAGGAATCAAGCATTTGGCATGTTGTTTTCAGTTACGTAGAAGTACAAAGACAATAGCTATCGACCAAAAGTTTTGTTTATTTGTAATTACGTTGAAGTTTTTGCAAAAAGCGATAAATGTGGGGCGCATGTTTGGGACGCACACTGAATGGAGGCAAAAAAGAAAGAAACAAAGGAAGTGGTTCTAAGGGGGCGCTTCGTGCAATTTTTTGAGTCCGTGGGTCGGAAACAGTTTTCTTTTGTAGTCTCGAAGACCCGCACGTGCTGTGTTTATTTTATACGAAAGAGTTGTACTCAGAGGGCGAGCGAAGCATGGAGTCCTCCGGTAAGGCTGTCCTCAGCGTTCCGATTTCCACCGGTGTGCCGAAAGCGATCCCGTCACGGCGCGAGTTGCAAGGCGAAGCTTCACAGTTCACTGTGACCGAAAGGGAAAAAAAAAAGAAAAAAAAGTGATGGTTTTTACGTAACACAAGCTTCCGTTTTTATCGGTTCCTCACTTCGCTACTCTCTGTAGCTCCTCCTTGTGACGGCAGGGTTGTGATTATTATTGTTCGGCTTCGAAGTTCGCCGATGCCGTGTAGTGAAGCCATGCATGCAAATGCCGGCAGGCCACACATCGCTGAGCTCGCCGCCTTTAGCCCTGGGCGTCTGCGCTTCCTGAAATAGTCGAAGGCAGTAAAGCGTTTGGCTTCTACTTTGCTTGCTTTTTCCCAAGTCTCCCCGGTTGCATCACAGGCCTCCCGCGGCCGTGGTGCGGTCCGTTGTTGCGAGAACGTGGTAGTCGACTCTTCCCGGAAGCGTCACACGACGCGTCAACTGAAAGGGTCTAGCTAGCTATGTACTGGAATTTGATGTTCGCAAAGCCAACGCTGTACCGATCCGAAAGTATTTTTCGCGAAACATCTTTTGCGGACTTACGGACAACGGGTATCTGTACGGCCGTCTAGAGCTCACTAGTATCTGCCGTTTTGCTGGCGCATAAGAAATCTGCAGGAGAAATCTTTATGTTCCGGCATGTCTTTTTTTATAGAATTGTTTGTGAGTCACAAGAGCAAACTACGTGCGTTCTTTTGTGGAAACGCCAGGAAGCTATGAAGTCATTTCTCCTGCTGGTGCACATTTTTTTAAATGACACTTCCTCATCTGTCTGTTCAGTGTACTTTTTCTTGTTCTGATGAAGTTCTGTGCGATTTGTGCAGCCTTATATGTATGCTGGACAAGGTGCTGCCTGAAAATTAGTTTTTGTGTTATGCAAAAGTCGTGTTTTTAAATACCACGAAGAAAAAAAAATCATAAAGTCTGTCTCGAAAAATAAGATGGATTGTTATGTTTTCAGTGATAAAAGGGGACGCGTTGTTCGAGTTGGGGTAATTAATTATTATGATAGAGGGATAAGGATAAACACGGTGCGGAAGGCATGAGTCTTAAAAAGCTTATACGTTATTATGCTGTCATGCTCTGAGCTGCTCGGTAGAAATTGACTGCATGTGTCGTGGCAGAGAACGTGTGAGGGTCATTTGAGGGAGGGAAGAGTGACATGGTTTTATGCATGCTTTCAGCCATATTGTATCTTTAAAACGGCTCATTCTTGAACATTTTCCTTAGCAATTGAAATTCCTAGAAATCGATCAGCAGCTGGTTTATTTACTAGAAGTTTGTTATTGGTTGGGGTGAATACGAAAACAGAGTTGGAGGAGATGAAGACACCTTATTTGGGAACGTCACATTATTTTGCTTTTTCTATTGGCATTATTCTGTTCATTTTTGAATGTCCTGATTTGTGCTAATACTAAAGCCTTAGTCAGAACAAGGAGCAATGCAGCATGAGTGCCGACTGTCAGTGTAGGCATTCATTGCGAAAACTGTAACCAGCTTCTTCTCAGTAAATGCCTTCGTTGACAGCTTTAGCACTCGCGTTGCGTATTCCTTGACTTTTGTCCCTATTTTTCGCTACGTTTTACTCCAAAACTGTCGTGAACCAACCAGCACAAACCGTACCTTGCAGCGAAAGGTATCTGTTGCTACAGATCCACGAATTGCGTGAACAAATTATGGGCCAGAACAAATTTTTATTGTATGTCATGGTGCTGTTTTATTGCTGGAAAACAGCCTCCATTGCCCAACACTTGCATCTATCGTCATGTCTATGCCACTAAATATGGCTTCAGAGCTCCTAGGACCTCAATAAACACTATCAAAGATGGTAAAGACAGGCGTGCCTGGCCCACGTGCACTACTTGCACTACGTCTTCTCTTCCCTTTGGACTGCAAAACATCAGTGGCTGCGCCGCCACGCACTTCATTCCAAAAAGAACGGGTGGCTAAGTAGCCAAAGGCAACAAAGTTTTTGTTGTATGCCATTCACAATGCAGCTCAGCACACTTCTTTTCATTCAGGCTTCAGACACGGTGCCCACATAGCAGCTGTGGCTCACTGATGGCCTGTGTGTCTGTTGTAAACATCACAGCGTAAGTGTAAATATATGAGGGATATACGTCTTTTGCTTATTCCTCACAAACTAAGGACTTCAGACTAGACACATGCCGTACCGACTATCTCCTTGGAATGCCTCCAACGCGGGTTGACTAATAGCAAAAGGACCATACTCGCCTGTGCTATCGTGCATGAGCCCAGCCATGGCACTAGCCAGCTATTTTGCCTTCTCTGGCCTGTAAGCTGAGCTCAGTTCTAGACCTGTGGTGGTGACTTTTGCCCCACAAGATCCACTAGCTCCCAAGCAATAGGGCCTGTGTTTCACTGCCACCACTGCTTGATTCCGTTGCGCAACCAAGCCTTTACTCCACAGTGGCTTAAGAATTGCCCCAAGGGAATTTGTTTGTGGGTGCGCTTTCAATTGGAATGGGCAGCAGGCAACTAACATGAAGAGACGAGAAATACAGGGCTCGGAGCAGCGTGTCCTGCATTTCTTGTCTTTTTGGGTTTGTCTTAGTTCAAGCTGCTTCCCATTCAAATATCTACCAACTTGCACAAATCAGAGCCCTTTCCCGACTGGGAGTTGAACCTCACAAAGGCAAGGCATTCTCAATGTGTTGGTTTTACTGGAGCTTAGAGGGTAAGTAGTCAATCCTCTGCATATCCTCACAACAGTGCGTAGAGGCTTTAATCTTGTGATCTGTAAAACTTCTGCACTGATGCTCTCACCACTGACATTGTCATTTGGCCTGTGTATGTGTGTGTGCGGGGAGTGGGGGGAGAGGGGTTGCATCAATTTTTTTTTATGTTGCTCTCAGAAAAGAAAATGATGAATCTTGTAGAAAAACCACTCTAGTAATTTTTTGGGGGTGTGGAGCCCTGTGTTGCAGTTTTGTGACGCAGAAGCTCCAGGCATCTGAAAAGAAACAAAAAGAAAAAAACAGCATTGCTGAAAAGGAATGCTCATTACTGCTGAACTCCTTCCCTATAAGACTGGCATAGTTAGCCTTCGTGAAGTAATTGCTGCTCATAAATATTTGTTGGGAACAGCGTGCAAAACTTGCTCACAGTAGCAGCAGCAGTGAGATTTCTGAGCTCACTTCTGTTGTCGACAGCAATACATAACTGTAGAGGGACTTATATGCTGCTTTTTAAATTGCAGTTTTTAAAGGGCTATGCGGACAAAATACAAGTTTTATTCAAAATATTTTATGTTTTATAGTTCCCCCAGCGCTTGCCCGGCTGCAAACGATGCCGTATTTTATGAGAAATTAATCAATTTGGGTTAAAATTTTGATTCTCCCGCCAAATCGAGTGTTTTCGTGACGGCTGCATTGAAGTCATAACAGCACGTATTCAAATGAACTTCCACTGCGTACTTCAGCTCTTCAGCCTTGCTTACTGTCAAACCTCCCAGATGGCGCTAGCGTAATCAGCCACGGACCGTTGTCCGCCGTTGCTTTGTTTTTGTTACGGTAGAAAGTAATTGCTTCGTGCAACATGGGGAATGCTTGACAAAGAAGGTCACGTAAGGCAACGTCGCTTATGCCAACCGGCCAGTGTCGTATAAGACAACGCCAAAGCGGCGGACTGCAGTGCGACTAAAAGAAGCATAGTGCGCCCAGTACCAACAGTAGCGCGCATCAGTGCTTCTATGTTTACATGTATTTTCGTAACTTTCATTGTTTACAGCACCATTCTTACTGCTGTAAAATGCATATGCATTACATTTAGTTCGTTCGGCAAGCTTATAAGCCCTGCCTAATTTGCGTTTACACTTGCCAGCCTCAGCCAATCACACGAGCTGGCGCGTATGACATCGTAGGTTCTGTTGCGGGAAACGAGCTAGTAGGTCGCATGGCCATTTTCCTCATGATATAGCTTATTACAGGGAAGTGTCTGTTAAAAGTGGGGCCAGTATGATTCTAACGAGGCAACCTTTCGAATAAACCAAACTTGTATTTTGTGTGCATGGCCCCTTTGAGGTGGTACGTAAATTGTCAAATCTGTGTCTCAGCTTCAACTCCTTCTTGGTTGTAACAGACATCTGTCAGTGGTGCGTTATGGGCGGGACTTGATTGTAGCTTCACTGTCATGTCAAGCTTTGGGTTTTCTACACAGCCAGTTCTAAAGAATTGGAAAATTTTCCTATTTTATGGGCCTTGGAGCAAGTATTAGATGCGGCGGCATTGTTGTGGGGCTTCGATGGTTACTCAGGTGGGCTAATGTTTGGTATTTTTTCTCCTTGCAGCAGCCGCATCTGTGAACCAGAAGACTCCCATCAGTATCTTGCAGGAGCTATGCGCTCGCAACTGCCTCACGCCAGAGTACAAGCTGCTGTCGGTAGAAGGGGCCGTGCATGCACCCACCTTTATGTACAGGTGCGTATGGCACTGATTCCTGAACAAGGTGCACCTGATGGTTTGCATCGAGGTGATGTTGCATTGATAGCTAGACCTCACGTCGCTTGTGCAAACAGATGCAAACGCCACACATGGTCTGGCTTCGGTGTTGCTGACATCTCTTGAAGCATGCCAAAGTTTTTTAACGGTCATAAAAAATATAAAAAGATGGAAGTAAGTTGTACAAAGCAAGATGTGTGGATGTATAATGATGAAGCGCTGTCGCTGGAAGCCTGAATCACCACAGCGTGCCTGTATGTTAATACGTTACTCGCATCCACCATTTTCCTCGTGAACTGTAGACCACTGCAGCTGAAACAGTCAGCCTGTTGGTGGAGCAAAACATGTGGGCTCCAGTTTCAACTCTGGGATATTACTCGGAATTGTGCGTAGAAGTGCTGGTTGTGAGGTGGCACTAAATATTTGAACGCAACGCTAACATTCCCCTTTGGCTGACACCAAAAGTGCGCATTTATTTGTTGATGTGGAGGCAGTATGACACGGGTGTATGAGCAAAGGGACCCGAATTGCACATGCACTAAGCCATAGCACTCGTCCAGTAGGCTTGTGGTGCAAACTTCTACAACATGCACATCGCTAGATTGAAAAAATCGTAATCCCTCATGAAATGTACTCTCGTGAAGAATGGCAAGTTTTATTTGGCTCATTACTGCGTGTCATGTGCCTTATGCATTTCTCATGCTTTTGGTAGCCCTTGGCAGATTGCTTCCCAGTTAGACACATGCCCATGTCGTTTGTCCTCTGCTACAGGGTTCAAGTGGGCGATGTGGTCGCCAACGCCACAGGCCAAAGCAAGAAGAAGTCAAAGCATGCGGCTGCCAGGGTGATCTTGGAGAAGCTGCTCGCTGACGACGGCCCCTTTGCAAAGTACCGGGCAGCGGTCATGGAGGACCTGCCCTCAATGGATGCAACAGACGTGGTGGCCACGGCAGTGTAAGCCACCTCGTCGCACACAATGGTTTTGCTAGGACAGTGGTTCTCACAATTGCTGCCCTCAATCATATGCACGCACCCTTCCACAGTTGCCTTTTTGCTTGGTTGGTTCCAGCAGCAGTAGTGTATGGTGCGAGCTTTGCTGCAAAGTACTCCATATCCTCCTGTGTTTTCTTGCCCCCCCCCCCCTTTTTTTTTCTTTTTTTTTTTCTATTTGCATTGTCCACACTGTTACGTTGACTTTTTCTCGCGAAACTGGAGTCTTGCTAAGTGGTGAAATGAACATCAAAATAATTGCGGAAGGGTTGCCTACGGAAAATCGCTTTGATGTGTACGTTTTTCTTTGTCCTACCCACCCCCTCACCCATTTTACTATTTTGGACTCTTCACTTTGTGCCTGTTCGCTTCCCACATCTATGAGTGAAAGCCAGTGACCTGTTTTTTTTTTTAGTCTTCATTTTCGTGTTTTGGTTGCTCTGGGGAGCGTTTTAAACTACATTGACGGGGCAGGTGCAGAGGCCAGGAACTCGGTGCTGTGGGTGACATGTCAGACTTTCATTAGTTCACTAAATATTATTCGGGGTGCTGCATGTTTGCATACGTGATCTCAAATGGATGTGTTGTCACGCCCAATGGTTTCGGATTGTCTAGAAAGACCCAGAACTTTAGTAAAATTTGTTTTAGCTCATTGAAAGTTGGGTGGAGGAATTGTTTGTGGACGTGCTGTTGTCGCAAGATGTGGGAACCCCTGCTACACTTGCCCTGCATTTATTACTTTCTTTTTTAAAAGAAAGACAACCCTGAGTCATGCGGAGCTCGTATTTTTAAGTAATGAGAGCCAATCAACTGCAAATTTCATTCAGCATGATTGCCTTGAATTTCACAAGGCACCTTTTGCGTCTGTAGGAATACGATTTAAAGAATTTCATTTGCCACTAACATTAACGTGACAACAAGGCAGCTTTTATTTTTGTAAAATCCTATTTACTCAATTTGCTCGATTCCAATGCAGCCTCAGCCTTAGGCGCACTGAATTTTCACACATGAAAAAATAAAAGGAGGCAAAATTTTCAGCACAGGTTAGCCTGTTTATAAATGTCTAATTTTGCTTCTTGTAGCATGCTGTATGTGCTTGTGAATAGGCTGTGCCTCTAGGCAAGTCGAGAAAGTAAAGTAAAGGGGAGAAAATGGCAATGTCAACCAGGGGTAGTCGCAGAATGGCAATCCATTTACTCGCACAATGGGGCATTTAGTTGCTCTTCCGAAGCAGGAGCACTTGCTGTTTGCAAAAGCTTTATGTCCCCTGGTATGCATAAAAATCGCTCACTTAGTCTTGCAACGCCTCACAGTCATACCTACAAAATTTGGCGCAGCCATGCCTTCCTGTAATCTATTTGCAGGCAACATGTTCTGCCTGGAAGCAGCTAATGCTGTGCTCCAGCTGAGCTGTGCTTCAGCAGCTGTGCTCCAGCTGTTTGGTTCTGCATGAAAAACATCCCTCCTGCCGTCTTCATTTTTTGTGTTTTGGTGTTTGCGTTCTGCAGGCTGTGTAATCTTTGATTCTTTGCTTTCACAAATGTGCTACCACGTCCGCCCTACAGGGTGGACAACGATTGGCTGTCACTAACATGGTTACCAATTTATAGCTGACTTTCATCCCTTTTCTGGACGTAATCTCCCTGGAAGAGAAAGGTGTGTTGGGATTGGGGCAAGTTTGGCAACTTTTTGTAGTGCACTCGCTTCGCGTGATGGTGCACAAAGGGACGAACTTGCGTGCCCTCCGCCGTGCCCACAGGGGCGAGATGGCGCCCAGCAACAACGGCCTTCCCGGCTCCAGCCCGCTGGTCGGGGGGGCCCCCCTGGCGGGCGGCGGCAGCACGGGCACGGGGTCGTCGGCGGGCACCGAGGAGGACGGCATAGCGGGCAACCCTGTCGGGGAGCTGCAGGAGCTGTGCATGAAGCTCCGCTGGCGGCCCCCCTTCTACGAGACCGTCATCGAGGACGGCCTGCCCCACGAGCGCACCTTCGGCATCTCCTGCCTCGTCAACAACCTCAACGAGATGGGTGGGTCAGCCTTTCCCCCCTCCCTTGATCCCTCCATCCATGCACGCACTGCAAACAGGCACAGGTGACTGTGTGTGCACGCTGGCTGAAGGCTATATGGCTGCGCTTTCTTTTTTGCGCGATGGCCCCTTTGGTCCCTTGCACTGGCCTCCTTTCCACTATAGCTATAGGCAACCTACCATCCTGGGAAAGTTATCCACTGGGTGTTAGAGACTGTTGAAGAGGGCAGTGATTTTTTTTTTTTTTTTTTTTTTGTCTTCATTTTTGGTTGGCTTCCAACGCCCTTCCCCCACTACTTGTTTTTCCTCCTTTCGTTTGCCACAGAGCTTTCTGTACTGGGGAGACCTCTCCCGCATGAGTAACTATGTAATAGAATCAATAGGAAGTTTTAGTATGGCACGAGCTTGCGTTTAGCGCGCGCAAAGTATCGTGCTTGCACACCACAAATGTTTTTAAAGACGATAGTCTTTCTTGGGCTACTTAAAGGCAGAAATTTTGGTCTGTCTATCTGTGACTCGATTCAGACACCCAGCCAAAGTGAAATGAATGCTGCGCAATAGTCTCATATACTCACAGCCACATGTAAACATCTAAGTCCAATGTCAGTGTTCATTCTTGTCAACATTGTTGAACAAGAACAAGACATTACGCAAATATAAGGCAGCAAATCAATACATAAGTGATATTGACAGTGTTCCTTTATTAAAAATTCATGGATGTTTGGTTTTTGCGATAGCAAATGAAATACTACATCAACGGCAAAAAACCATCGCCTGCTGTTGCCAGTGCTACCTCCTGGCGGCATTTAAAAAGTCAAACAGCAATAGCAACGAAAGGTTCCAATAGGTGGGATCCATGTTCCGCTTGGAACACTCGTGCAGTAGGGCGACGTGGTTCTTGTATATAAACGTCGTAGTAGGGTGCCTCAATTCACGCGCGTCTCTGCAGTATGACAGCGCTGGCATTGAGGCACCCGACTTGGAGCAGTGGAACGCAGTAAATTTAAATTGACTTCAGCGAACCTCTAACGTGTTATCTTGGGAGGAACGAGACGGGAGAGGAACAGCATGAGGGCGAGCGAGAAAGAGGAGGGAGGCCTCTACTTGGCAGGGGCGCCAGTCGACTATCATCTTGTGTCGACATTTGCAAAGAAAGAAGCATATACGCGGCCATTTTTTGCCAGCCCCACTTTTAGTTTAGCACCAGCAATGGTCTGCTAATGGCGTGATGCTGCTCAGGATAGAGTTCTTCTACACAGCTCCCGCTGGAAGCTGAGTTGCACGACCATCTGCCGTTTTGTTATCTGACTTGGTGCGGAAGAGCCACCCGTAGGGCATGCAAGAGATATGCTGCCACAGTTAAGCCGCCCAAGCGGGGTGCAGCACTGCAAGCACCGACACTCGTTCTTTCGTGCTGAATCTTCATACGACTCGGTTCGTATTTTATAGTCAATTTACAGCATCAAACTTGGCAACATTATTTGCCTTGTTCACAACCAGACACCTTGTTTCATTGAAAATCCGCTCCACTGCATAAATGGCATGAATGCTGTGTAACCTTTGTTTTGAGGGGTGCAGGGGAGAAATACCAAGTATATTATTTCTATTCTAAACGTCCGAGCAAGTGTTGGTCTGGTTTTGTTAAGAAATGTCTGGTATAAAATGCTACCAATGTGCCAAGTTTGAGAGCAAACCAATGAACCCGCTTTTTCTGCAAGAATCGTGATCTGTATTAGCTTTCTTAATTAAGCTATACTAGGTCCGGCAGTCCAACTACATTTCCCAAAAAAGGGAAAATAGCTCAAGGCTCTTTCTTTATAAATGCTGGCCATCATATTGTCTTCCACTCAGGAGCAGAATGTTGCTTTTTGTTTTATGATATGGAGACTGTTGGGAATTAATCAAGATTCTAGTTCAACAGATTATTTTCATTCTGCTTACTAGTTTGAATTGCGGTGATTACTTTATATCAGCCTGCAGACCTTCTCAGCATTGTTAAAGCTAGTCTAATAAAAGGCATTGTAAACAAATTTATCCTTTTTCCCCCGCCTTTTAAAACTCGAGTAGTCTTGTTTGTGCTGTGGTATAGTCGCTCCTTGCACATGGCGACTGGATAATGAGGACGGTGCCTGGTGCAATCTGTTAGTACAGTTAAACCTCGATATAACGAAGTCATACTTGGGGCCACAAATTTCGTTAAATCGAGAATTTCGTAAAATCGTGGTTTCGATTCTACAGTTCATTTAACCAGTTACTGAGGTTTCAACACTTTGGCCCTTGTCAGGCAACAACTGCTATGTAGTTACCTCTCCACTTAAAGGGGCCCTGAAAGGCGTTTTGAGCACACTAAATGAAGTAGCGCAATCGTTAGATTGGGTCGTCAAGGTCATCTGGGCCACGTATTACTCTTTTACGCGCAGCGGAAAGCTCACACTTTTGTTGCAAAGTTTGTCGCTTTTTTCTCACCCTTTCCTTCGTGTTTTTGGACGTCGCCATCTTCACATGTCTACATCATCGATTCCCAGATGTTCGTCATGAGCTAGACATCCTGCTATTGGGTGGCTTTTTCACGCACTTCCGGCAAAGAGATGAGTCGTCTGCTCAGCGTCGGCTCGCCGGCTGATCTGTCAGCGGAGTGTCGGAGTGCTTGGACATTTTACGACAAATGAAACAAGTGTAAACAAATGCTTAACCGTTCGTATTGAATGCAACACGGCCATAACACGACATGGATATTCTCTTACCCGAGTACGTTCCGTAAAGAAAGCGTTGAAGCCCCGTGGCACTTCTTTCGTGCAGTCGCAGAGAACTCCCTGAGCCGAATTCCCGGGTTTGACGGATACATTTTATTCCACTTCAAAACAATTCAGAGATGCGTTTCGAACGAACACAACGTCACAACATGCGTTGCAAGTCTGAACCGCGATTTACAGACGATAGGTTGCCTCCTCTTGCCCGTCGTAAATTCGGCACTCACCTCGCACGCGGTTTGCGGGGACGAACAGCAAGTCACTTAACTCTGGCGCGCAAGCCGAGATGGCTTTTAGCCACGCACACTGCACATACCCCTTGCGAGGTTGAGTCGTACGTCGCTCGAGAAAGATAATCCAGACCATGGGAAGCACTATCCACCCGCAGAAGCACAACGTCACATTTCATCGCGAAACAAAGGCGTCCACAACACACACACCATCGCCTCCTGTAATGCCAAACGCATCTCACACTTCCCAATGGGAGTGAGTGGTACGCCTGCAGTGCCCACATATCGCGAGGTGGGGCCTTGAGCTGAACCGGGATCACGCAACCGTAACTGACTTCTGGGGCGGTTTGTGCCTTGTTGCCAAGGCAACCAATGTTTGAGATTGTCAAAGAAATGGCGCTCGCTCCAGCGCTAGAAAGCTCAGAGCCGCGACGGAGCATGTTTTGCCAATGTTGCCGCTCTCCACCACGCGTCGCCCCAAGCTTAACTGGTCACATGATTGAAGTGTTTTGTGCGCGGGTTCTGTATAGCTTTAAAATGTCTTTTTCACATACCGCCGGCAGGAATTACCACCACCGCAAAATAAGACTCGGCACCAGCGGGGCCACATCTGATACGGCGCTTTGTGGATAAACAGTGCACGGTGCATGAAAGGGACCAAGCGCACTCTTTCCTCCATGGAGCGCACGATCCTTCCCGAGCGGCTGCGAGTTCGCCGCTGATTAAAAGTCACGTGCTGCCTTGCAGCAACGCACACCGCGAAAGGGCAAGGCCAGGCCGCCGCACAAATGCGGCCAGATTTTTCGTTCGCTTTTCCAGCCTTGAGCGGAGTGCGGGATTCATGGTGTCAACAAAGCTTGCCCGTAGCAGACGGCAGTATGAGGAGCGCCATAGCGAAAGTACGTCACCGTTGAAGCGCGCAGCATCATGGGAGGGAAGGCTCTCGCGCCGTCAACAGCGAAAGGAGGAGGAAACGCGGCGCGACGATAATGCACGGTTTTTGATTTACGATTTCTCAGCTAATGCTCATCGCTTTAACAAAATTCTTGCGGGAGGAGATTGCTAATACATTGTCTTATTTGGTTACATGTACGTCCATGCATCGGCAGAAGGTATTTCAGGACCCCTTTAAAGCGAAATTTGTACTAAAACTGGCCGCGAAAATTGTGTGAATTAAGAGTTTCAACACTTAGGCAATGGAATTCGGATAGCCGACGGTAGTTCATGTGTCATCGTAAAACCCTTGCTTTTTCCACAACGCCTAATTAAATATGATAGCAGACTAGGTTTCCATTTTTTTTTTTTTTTTCATTTCGGTCGCTACTAAATGCCGCTGTTAGTCAATTGAACCCGCGTCCGTGCCCCGAGAACTTCACCCCGGCGAGGTGCTCGTTCGAAGTTACGCCTCTTTTCGTCCATTCAGTGGTAGGCTTAGGTGCGGCGTTGAGGGGGTGCGGCGGGTCAACAGCGGAAGGCTGCTATGAAACTTTCGAAAGACGTTTTTCATGTACAAAGGCTCTGCAGTATGGGTGCATGTTGCAACCACGACACTCGAGATAAAGCCATGATTGTGAGTTGAGCGGAGTACACACGGACCGCTTCACTGTGTGGAGCAGCGCTTAAATGCTTCGGAAAGCGGAAGGCTTATATTAAATATCTTCCGGCCAAATTCGATTAAGCAATTACTTTTATGCCCACTGAGCTCTTTCGAAACCAATTTCTCCGCACCGCAGCTGTCTAATGAGCGCTGGTGAAACGAAGATGACCATGCTCAAAGAGAGCACTTAAACATTCGTGTGCGCCTGCGTGCCTCCGCAGAACGTCGATGGCATCCATCACACTTCGGTGGCCGTCAGTTTCACCGAACTTCCTCAGGCTCTTGTTCGGAACACTTTTCTTTCCCTTGGAGTGCTCATGCTGCTTACAAGACTCACCTAACGATGCACGAACAAAATATTAATGTGGTTATCAGCGAGCACAACCTAGAGCAGCAGCACTGTGAGCATGACGCGTAGGAAAAAAGCTTGAAGTAAGCTTTGGCAGCCTAAGCATAGAGGGCACTGGCGTAGGCAACGATGGAGACGTCAAAATGGTGGCCGCACTATTAAACCGTCCATGACCGCTAGCGGTTTGTGCAGCTTCTTTCTTTGCTTTTAATTGTTAACCGTAGATTTAACCGCTTTTCTTTCATTTTAGCCTTTCAAGAGTCGATGCGAATACTGAATTTTTTCACTGTAGGGTCTGAGAGGCAACATAAAATGTGCCTCGACCTGAATTTCGTTTCACCTTTCTTGCCGTGACTTCGTTAAATCGGAAGCGCCGCACAAAATTACTTCGTAAAATCGAGACAAAAATACGTGCATTCAGCAAAATTTTGATAGAAAACTTGAAAAAATTCGTTATGTTGCGAATTTCGTTAAATCGAGGTTCGTTATATCGAGGTTCAACTGTATTTTATGCAGGGCTGGTAGGGCTTGAGAGTGAGAGATGAGAGAGAGAGAGAGAGTGAGAGATGAGGGAGGGAGGGAGGGACTTTATTGTTATCACTGTGAAAGACGAGTGCACTGTCTTGACACCACTTTCAATGATCCAGCACAGTGCCAGTGTTACAGCTTGTTGTGCCGCTTGCTCCTGTAGAATGTTGACCTGAATTCGCCTGCATTCTACCATCAGCTGTCTCTCTCTTTTTCTTATTCTGCCATGTTTATAGGCAAAGGCAAGTCCAAGCGCCTGGCGAAGCGTCAGGCTGCAAAGAAAATGATTGAACTTATCAAGACGGTTCAAAATGGCCTGCTCAACGGAGAAGACGTGAGTTCTCAGTCTGTTCGTGTCTTGCCAAAGTGGTTTTCTTTCAGGGTGTTGTGTTTGCGCACAAATAATCACCCACGAGCATAATGTTAGAGCTAATATAGCCACCGAAATGGCAACAACCAGAGGGCTTCCATTGGGGAATTTCATAGCAATTGTGCAGCAGAAAGGACGTATCATAGGCGGTACATGTAGGGCTACCAGATTACTCTTAAAAAAACTGCTTCTGAATTTCTGACAGCTACAAAGATTGTAATTTGCAACTCGACACAAAGCAAAAAGCATTAATGAAGTCATGACCGCTGCTTGACTGTTTTTTTGCATGATGTCTCGCAGAGAGTTTTACTGTCAGTAAAGTAGGTATCTTGTCTCTCTTAACTAGGCTTCGGTGCCACGGGTGTAATTTGCCATGATTTCATGACACTCTCGGAAATGAATTAGATTTAGGGGAAATCTGGAGTAAGTTTCTGCGAAGGAAAATTTGACATCCACCTTAATGCAGCCATATGGCTGCATTGAGGTGGATGTCAAATTTTCCTTCACACTCTCGGAAAGCTTGTCAGGGCTAATAGCTTTTAGCATATACCGAAGGTAGCTGCGGTTGAAAGTGTCGATGTCAAGGGCTTGCCAAAACTGTCAGGGTGGCTAGCAGTGGGTGCAGTCTCTTTATGTGCAGGTGCGATGTTGGGCAGCAGCAGCAGCAGTGATGGGCGTCCTCTTTTCTTTGCAGGAGAAGTTTGGGGAGCCCGGAGTGGGCGTGCCCGGGGGCGGGGGCGGCGGAGGCCCCTGCAGCACGGTGCTGCGGGAGGCCAAGAGCTATATGGGGCTCAAGGAGCAGAACATCAGCGCCCTGACGCCCCGGCACAGCCAGCAGGTGGGGCAGCTGCTGCGCCAGCTGCAGGCCTCGGACGGCGTGCGGCTGGCCGGCCTGCAGGGCACCTCCCTCAGCACGGCGGGCCTCGACTATGTCGGCCTGCTGCGCGAGATCGCCGACGAGCAGAGCTTCGAGGTCACCTACGTGCCCATCGAGGAGCTCAGCCCCGACGGTATTTAGCTCTCTCTCTCGCTCTCTCCCCTCAAATGCATGCTCTGGTTGTGAGGCGCGTTGGGCGGAGTGGATCGGACAGTCGGTCAGGGTAAGACGTCGCTGGGCAAACCGCTGTCAACGTATTTGTCAGTTGAAAGTTCTCTTAGAAAAGAGGCCCAGCTAATAACTGAATCACATGGTAGTTATCTTACTGGTGCTTCTTATTTAATTTCACATGAGTGAATATGGTTGTAAGGAAATTTGCCAATAACAGCCATTGGAAATGCATAATACGGGTTTGTACTACTAGTTGAGAAGCTAAGAAGAAGGCTGTAGCAGCAACATAGATGAGGGAACAAACTCGGGTGGTATACGTATGTCAGAAACACCTTGGGTTAGGGCTTCTAGTTTTGAAGGGAAAGGACAATTTAAGTATTTTCAGTGGTTCTAGAGGGTTGGTACATCACTGATTACATTGTGCTCTCACAGTATCTCACTCACCACAGATTTTGCATTCACGACAGTTAAGCTGGAATTGTTTGATGTCTGGCCAGCACTGTTGTACAGATATTGGGCCTGACACAGTGTGGTTTCGTTGGTGGCCTCTGTATCAGAGGCCTGGTGCATGCTTTCTGCTGCGAAAAATAGGTGGGGAGGCCCTCCGAAAAAAATTGCTGCGGCTCAGCTCAGCTAACTTTGGATATGCGAAGCAAAAGCTTGGCTTAGTCTGTTTGAGTCTTGGTTTCGCTTGGCTAATGTTTGATGTAAAATTGAATGTAAACACCTTCGACAGAGCTCTGTCTGGTTGGGTTAAACTTGAAGAGGCAAATACACCAACCAAGGGTGTTTATTCGAAGCGGTCCCAATGTTTCGGAGCCAACTCGGCTCCTTCATCAGGGGTGACTGTGTACGACAAGAAGCAGCGGTTATATAGGTGTCTTCATTTTCGTTTTTCTTACTGGAATGTTGCCCTTGCGCGTCGAAGGCCGTGGGCGTAGACGGTGGGAAGAGCTCCGAGGGATCTATTCAGGCCTTGCCGGTTCCCTTGTATGTGCCAGGACTCAAGGAGTAATCTTTGTGAGTAGTGGGTTTCGGTGCCAATCACCTGCGCGCTGTCAAAGTTAATCCTGTGGTCAGCTTTTTCGCAGTGCTCGGCCAATGCATTGCGCTGAGTGTCGGACTTGCGAACGTCGTTTTTGTGTGGAGGCTTTCCAGGAAGTTCATGGTGTCCCCAACGTAACTAGCGGGGCATTGTGCGCAAGCAATTTTGTAGACAACCCCTTGGGCTTTTTCTTTTGGCGGCCGCTCTTTAGGTCAAGGTATGAGCCTTCCAAGAGTTGACACTGGCTTGTGGGAGATGACAATGCCTTCCTTGCAAAGAATGCGGGATTGCAGGCCACAGCTCAACACCGTTTGAAAACGGGGTCTTGTGTGCTGCACCGAAAGCGGGCCTGGAAAGTCACGTGATGCTCTTCAGTGTGAGTGTGCAACATGTGTTGGGAGCGCACTGACGCTGTCCGTGTTGTCACGCCCTCATGTGTGATGGTGGTGTTGCAGGCAAGCACCAGTGCCTGGTGCAGCTGACGTCGCTGCCGCTGGCGGTGTGCTTCGGCACGGCGGACACGGCGGAGCAGGCGCAGGTGGCGGCGGCCCGGAGCGCCCTGCAGTACCTCAAGATCATGACCAAGAAGTGAGGCAGGCGGGGTACCTGGCTCAGCAGCATGCTGGTCAACCTGGATGAACAGAGGAGTTCTGCCCCCGCTGGCAGGAAACCCTAGCATTTTGATGTTCAAGGTACCTTGTTCTTCGACCCGCGTCTCTAGTCAACAGCCTGCACATCGGCCCCTGGCTGTTCCCTCGCCTCCGTTCACCCGCGTCCTTAATCCGACCTGGGGCGTTCGTGCCCTCCTCGCCCAGCGAGGGGAGGGGCGTCGTCGGATCCGAGACTGCTCGCACCATCTTGTGCCTACCTCATTTCGAAGGCTTTTTTCTCTCTCTCCCTCCACCATTGACTACTTGCACTTGTGGCAGGAAGAGGAGGAGGAATAAACATTCATTGAGCTCACTCATTCATTCATTTAACTTAGGCAGAAGCAGTCTAGGGTAGAGAGGCCAATGCTTCATCTCCTTGAAAAGGTGGATGCCCAAAAAGTATGCGCGCTTGTGGCAATCCGCTTTATTTCTGCTGGTTGATGAAGTGTGAAGACAGCATCACAGCAAGAGGGATCACTGTCAGCCTTCACCTGCTGCAGTGTTGCAGAAGCCGCTGTCTACACTGTCGGGTGGCTTTTACATGTGCTTTAACAGAAAGAAGGGCATTAAGTCAGAGGAACGGCAGTCGTTGTCTTAGCTCCTTCTACTGAAAGGAAATCTGCCGTGGCAACCTCTGTTTGTTATGTCTGGACAGCTCAGGGAGCTTTCAGTGTAGTAATATAAGGTTACCACACGACTGAGAAACATTTGGCCTTAGGCGTGCTGGTGCCCTTGGTTTGCCTGTATTCCTTGGGCGCATTTGATGCTATGCCCTTTTCAGCGCTTAACTCTTTCGTTACCACGCCTATTCAAATTGATCACCAGTGATCGATGCTTTATATTGCCAATTTCGACATATTATAGTCATTTCTACATCCACGCCACGCCTTACTTCTGCAATAACAGCTTCAGCTGAAAGTCGATAGTTAGCACCAGGTCATTGGATATCAGTTCAGACCAGGAGAGCACTTCCAATTGGTGTTGAACACCGCCAGCTGTTCACTGGCCAGTTTCGTTTCCGTATGAGGGTATTTCCGAGGTCTAGTGTCGCTTCTTAGTAGAACTGTCTATTCTGACAAACTCTTCAGCAGGCTTGATATTGTTTTTATTTTCAAAAATGTTAGGTGGTGCTGCAATGTAGGAGGCTTGTAGTGCTGAACTCTCTTCATATCGTGGCAGCTGCTTGGTGAAAGCTTGCTGGGCATGAAATAGAGGTTGGACTTCACCACCACAAGGCATGGGCACCGTGCTTGCTAGCATTTTCTTTGATGTCTGGCAAATTGTTCCGAGCAAATCAATTTTTTTTTTTCCAGGACAGGTTTTTGAAATGTTTGGCTACAAAATGTATATTCTAATTTTTTTTTTACTACAGTTGGTTTGTTAAACACAACTGCCCCCCTTTCTTTTTCTTTTCGACACCTGGACAAAAATTTTTGATTAGATCTTTTTTTTTTGCAGTCATTGATAGTTTTAATAATTTTTTGATAAAGAATTATTATAACTGGTGTAGTTGGAAAGGGCATTGAATCGTCTGCATTTTATGTCACTGCATTGTGTGCCTAACCAATATGTTTAGCACAGCAAAAATGTTTTCTTAGACACCTAAAATTCGGTCAATTTCCCACAGTAACGAAAGATTTAGACACATCCTGCATGTCTCAGCAGTTGATGGCAAAAGGAAGAAGCTTTGTTGCCATAAATGAAGCTGAGAGTGGGCGACAGTGCTCCTACAGATGTCTCGTTTGCCAATAGGCGTGGGGCGTGATAGTATTGACTGGTTTCAAAGTATACGCCCGAGGCACAGATGTGGCAGCATCGCTGTACAAGTTCTCCTGGTCGTGTTTTGGTCTTCCAAAGGCGAACGGAGAAGAATCTGCTAGCCGACTACCGACAAAAACGTTTCGGTTTCGAGAAATTGGCGACACTCACCTATGCACGAGCTACCGCGAGTGGATCGACCCAGTTTTTTCTTGGTGAACGGACGCTACGAAGGGAGGGATGAAGAGCGTGGCCTGTTTTTTCCACACTAAGCAAATACGCCAAAAAGTTGTGAACGAAGGCGGGGGAACAGCCAGCAACTCTAGCTGCAGAAAGCATTTTTCTCACATTCCGATGAGCAACTGACGAGAATCGGGCATCCAACGATGATCTGAAAGTCTGGAGATTGGGAGGGAGGACAGCCACAACACCATCTTAGATTTTTAAGCATCGTTTCATTTTTCCTCTTCACTATTACTTTCTTCCTCGTCATTCTTTGCACTTTGGCACAGGTCTGCTTGCAGGCGTAGCCACGTACACCGCTGCGACGCAAGTGCCTGTTTTCCTATTTTGGAAGCTTTTTTGCAGCACTGGTGTAGCACCAGAGTTTTTTACGAAGCACCAGTCATATGTTAGCCGCAGTTTATTGTGACGAGACTGATTGCGTGTCCCAAAAACATGGCTGTTATTTCAACGTAACTCTTTTTCTTGCAACAGCTTTGCATTTGATCTTATCGCTGAGTCTAGCTTGAATCGTTTTGTTGCACTTGGAGTACGTGGTAATGGATTGCGTTTGCAAATTGTTTATGGTCACTGGTGTGTGAAGACAAATAGGATGGGGGCAGAGGCTGACGAGAAGGAAATTAATATTAACCAGTCGTGTAGGTGGAAGTTTTCTGATTAACTATTTCAAGCATGTAGGCTAGCTTTTTTCCCAATTTCCAACCTTTCATCAGAGAGTGACAAAATAAACGGTACTCTACAACAGTTCTGTGTCTCTGTCTGTTTGGCTGCCTTTGGTGCAGGCTATTCTGCACTAGGGGTGTGCTGTGAAGCTCCACTTTAATGAAATTTGGGCTAGTTCAGAAGAAGGTAAGGCGAGAGAAACTTCACTAGGGTGAAAACCTCGTACTGAAAGAAAATAAAAAAGCAGTATTGAAGTTAACATTGTGCAAACGTTGTGTAAGCTTTTACTTCATTTTAAACATTCATAGAAGATTTGTGGCCTTTAAAATGGTGCATGCAGTTTAATCTAGCAGTTTACTAAGGCTTCTAGCTTGCAGCTAACCATTGAAAGTCAATGATGGCACAGCTGTCAATGTCTATTGACTGAACGTTTGAAGCCAAGTTCGTTCATGTATCAAATTTCCCAGGAGGCAGTGTCGTAATGTAGAAAATGTTCCTAACTTCAAAACTTCTTGCACTGAACTTATTCTGTCGAAACCTATTCACTCTAAGTTAGCAACCCATTTTGGCAGAAAATGGCAGAAGTGTTCGTTCAACTTGAACACTTGTTCACAGAATATTCATTGAAATGAGGTTTTATGCTATGTTTTCTTATCCACATGGGGCATATTTCACATGTCACAAACAAGCCACAGTACGCTGAATGCATAAAGAAAGCACTGCATCCTGAAAGTGCTTGATCCATGCTTGCAAATGTACTTTATGCTTTAAAGGGGTGGACCCTCTTCATTACTGGCAGGCTAGTTTCTTTGAGTTGCAGTGTGTACTTACTTGCAGCAGGACAACATGGACAACTTCTGCAGACTTGTAACATTTACTCTGTTATGAATCAGCACGCCACTGTGCTGCCGGCTTCGTGCAGCACTCCTCTGCCTGCTACGTGCGCCTTTCGCATAGGCGCCTCTCTGTCGGGGACTCAGGCTTGCAGCGACAGCCAACAGATCCCAACAAGCTGCAACATGCCTGGGAAAGGCTGTATTGCAGGCGCCTCTTTGTCTGGCGTAATCTAAACTTCGGTGGCGGCAGATGAGGCATGCAGAGACTTGTCCGAAGGACACGGATGCTGTTGCAGAGACCTCTTCTCTCTCCCATCTCTCCGACTCAGCGTGCGCTACTACTACCAACCCCTCACGAACTCTGGAAAGAGCGTTGTGTGTGTCTGTACCATGTCGCACGGTGTGCAAAAACCAAGGGGAAGATTTGTTTGACCATTAGCGCTTTGGGTATAAATACGGGGGGCCCCAAGCGCAGAAGTTCATTGCTGTTGGAGCAGCGAATAAATTCTGTCACTCTGCTCGAGTCCTGTACTGGAACCTCGCCCATAAGGGCATTGTCCCTGTCTTGCTTCGGCTCATCTCTCGGGCACGTAGAATGGTCATACGACAACGAAATTTGCCACACACATTGAGGAGAGTACGTAGAGTGCCGATATCTACTTGAATCAGCACTACGTCTCAGCCGTAAATATCTATTTATAAATTAAATCGTAGTTGAGTGGAGGGTACTTTGCTGCACAGATATTTTTTTCATAGTTTCAAAGCTTGAACACAATTTCTAGCTAGATATCGGTACTCTATGGTTAATGGGGATCAAAAGGAGCTGTTGCACAACTCTCTGCATGAACATTTAGCATGCGCAAAGCTTTATGGAAAACTTATCAAGTTTCATCATTACTTGCAACATAACTCGAGAAGTATTGCATTTATGTAAAAACTTATTAAAACTACATCAGTTGTCTGATTTCTGAAGCCCGTAAGTTGAATAACAAAAGAAAAAGTGTTTTCGAGGAGCGTCTCCCCTTAAGTTTGCCTTCGGCTTCTGGTCGTCATCTCCAAGGCAGCAACATTTGCTGGCCACTTACCACCACGCTACCACACGCATGGCAGAAGCGACAGAGCCCGGTTCAGGATCGCCTTTCCATATGCAACAACAGGTTGCCAGCTATGGGGTGGGAACTTTGCAACAACTCTCATACATGCCAGACAGGCGTTTTCACCTTCAGAAGGACGTGCGATAGTGTTGTGTGACCAAGTGATATTCTCGTAATGGGAATTGCACTTGCAAGGAGATTGGGGCTTGAGGGGACTGAATGGGCTGCAAAAATTCTTGAAGGGGTACTAAAAACCAAATAAATTCATTACTAAAATATCATACCTTAATTTGCTCTTTAGCTTTAATTCGGTGATTAACGGCGCTCTCTACGGAAGCAGATCACTAAAGTTGGCATTTCTCTTCAGTTTTGCTTCCATTTCTCAATGCTACAAAGCATCTTTTCACAAAAACAGAGTACCTCCACCTTTTACAGGACAAACTAAAAGATCTCAGAAACAAGAAGTCCCGTGCGTCCAAATGTCAATGCACATTAACGATCTCCAGGTTGTCTTAATTAATGTGTAGCCCTCCACTATGACGTGCCTGATCGCCCGGGTCATCAAACATCAAACCCCTTTCACTAGGCTTTCCGCAGTACGAGCTTAAACTTGACAGTAGCAAGAGGTGATCGTCTCCACCAGAATCGTGCATGTCTAGGGCGAAGAAGAACAAGCAGCAAAATTCACTACCGTCGTCAACTCTCCCATTATATATCGGCATAAATGAGCAGTGGCTCAATGTGTGGGAGACACCTTGAAGCCATTCGAAAGCATTGAGGTGGATCAAAGCGAAGTGTCACAGCGGCAAAATTGAAAAGCCCTTCGAGAATGCGAGGTGAAACAAGGCATTTCAAGCATTCCTCCTACTTTCGCATTCACAACCCTTGAGAAGTGCTTAGCTGTGCTCAGATTTTTTGTTGTTGTTATTGTTGTTGTCTCCAGTTTGATGCTGATAGTGCATCCAGTCCTTATCGTCTGAATGAAACTGGTTTTCTCAAAGGGAAACACAGTTACTGATAGTGCGTGGGGACAGACGCTCTTTGCACTGAGTGTTATCAGTGTAAAAATGAATGCAATAAAGATTGTGACACTATCAGCTCATAACATAGTTTGAAAGGTGTGTTTTAGCAGATGTCACTGCTAAAAGCCAGGTTATATACTCTGACAGGAACAAAAAGAAGAGACAGGCCTAAATTCTGACGAGCGGCAGAATTCTGAATTGTGCTCATTTTGGAAATGTCCATTTCGCGTCTGTTTCTGTCATGATGTAGTTGCTCTTGCGAGTGCTTGACCCATGGATGCGCTGCATCACATACAATTTCTAGTTGTCTAATCAGGGCCCACCCGAAACGGACACGAAATGGACAAACTTCAAACAGCGAAGCTGTTTAGCAAATCGTAATTTTTCGTGTCCGCAGTTAAAAATACCAAAAAATTGCCGAGCGTGTGCACGTGAGCGCAGGCTTTGCGGCAACCGCCCGGCAGTTAACAAAACAAAGAAAATGCCTAGCACTCGTGTGTGCGTGCCTCACGACGACTGCCCAGCATCCAATGCGCGCACATTCGTCAGGCCAAGAATACTTACTTTGGAAGACTGGCCAAAATTTCGGCGACCACCCGGCAGTAAAAAAAACCAAGAAAATGCCTAACGCTCGTGTGCATGCCTTGTGACGACTGCCAAGTGTCCCCTGCACACGTTTGTCAAGCCAAGCATACCCGCTTAGGGAGATTGGCCAAAATTTCGGTGACCGCCCAGCAGTTAAAAAAGCCAAGAAAATGCCGAGCGATCATGTGTGCGTGCTTCGCCGCCCGGCGCACATTTGTCGAGCCATGCACACCCACTTAGGGAGATTGGCCAAGATTGGCAAAAAAAGCTCCAGCGTTCCCCATAATTGTGGCAACGTTTCCTCGGAATGAGAAAGACACATCATAGTGCACGCCCGTCCAAGACGTGATGTCCAGTGATTATCACTTCCAAAAAAATGAAAGAAGCTCACACTTACAGCAACAACGATGGTCGTTTTGGCAGCGAAAATAAAGCAAATCAGCTGCAATCATGGACTTAAACCTTCGTGATAGTCGTGAAGGTTGCGTACAGCTTCGCTACCTTCAAGTCATGCGCGTTTGTGTGAGCTACCTTCATTTTTTTATTTGCTCAGTGCAAATGCCAATGTTCCAAGATGACAACGAAATTGTCAGAAAGCATGTAGCAAAGTCTACTGCAGGGCTGTTTAGTTATTTATTTTCTTGTTTACAGTGTGATCACTGCACACAGTATTGCGGGGGAAAGGGGCAGAAATAAGACAAAAATGGAGGTGTATGATAAACAACAAACATTCATAGTTGAAGAAACTGGTGATCGCCGACCAAAGAATTATTTAAAAATGTAAAAAAGACGTTTTGGCTTCTATATGGAAGCCTTGTTCACTGAGCGGAAAGGTGCGAAGCTCGAAGCTTTTAAGCTTTACCTTTTTCAAATTTACCTCGAAGCTTTACCATTATAAATAACCCTTTGGTCGCTGATCACTAGTTTCTTCAACTATGAATCTTTTATCTGACCAGACGAGATTTCGTCAAACCTTATATCTTAAACACAGCAAACAGCATTATCACCAAAATGCACTGACAAAGATTGTTGTGAGTACAACTGTAAGTATATGGTGCAACAATGACATTGTTTTTCTTTGTTATTTTACGGTGGTGGTACACAACTGTTGTTTCCTAAATCAGAATTTTTATGAGTGTTGAATATCCCAAGTTGCAATAAATTAGAAAAGTCGCAACTCAATTTGACAAAGCCACTTCTTGGAAAGGTTACATTTAAAGTTTAAAGGCCACAATTAAAGCAGTGCGACGTCCTGGAAAGATTTCGGATGAACCATTATTATGTGTTTATTGCAACCCATTCGTACATCTACTACGAATGATTCCTTCATTTTTTTGCCACCCCCATTGCCGTGTTTGTGAATACCGCCACAGAAATTCATCTGCTGGTATTGGTGCACAAACTTTGCAGATGTGGGCAAGAGTTTCTTTCGTTCTTTTTTCTTTTCTCTCAAGATCTCCTCTTGCTTTGGTGAGTACCTTCATCTCTCCTGTGGGGAGTAAAAGCTTGAAGACCAGTGGAAAGATTTTCCCTTGCATTCAGCTTACCTTGGGGTGGAATATAGTGAGCAACTGCACAACATGAGGATTAGAGCTCGGTGTTCATTTTGATAGGTTTGTTTCTAACTAAGGTGCGAGAACAAGTTTAGATAAAGAGCACATTTAGATCTGCTAGCGGATAGTCCCCTTGTTAGCATCAGCACTACAAGATGGCTCTTCAATCAATGGCCCATGACTTTATGCACTGCAAAGCTTTTTAGTGGGAGACGCGGAACTCTTTCGAGATATTTTTTCATTGTGATTGCTTGCAAAGAAGTGGGTCAGATTGTTTGGTCTTATATTAGCCAGAAATGTTGGGCTGCAGCCACACACGCTTAAATTGACAATCCAGACTGCACTGCACTATGCTATGCAATGTGTACTTTTCAAGCATAGCTTTCTACGCCTCATTGATGGCGTCCAGAGCGTGGCAAAACACACTGCGGGAAAGCCAACTTTAGACAAGCGCTTCGAAACGCTTCCTGTGCTCGGAATCGAACCTGGGTTTCTCGCATTATGAAGCTGACGTTTATCAGATTCCGACACGGTCGGAGCAGTTTGGGTTTTAAAGCGGCGCATTATTTGCCTCACTGATCGTGACTGTCCCCACCAAAATGCTTTGCAGGAAAGCCAACTTTATCTGACAATGATTGATTGGGGGTGAAGTGAGAGATGGTTGAAATGGGAAGCTTTCTGTGGTCGAAAGCCAATGTCTTCAAAGTTCAAAGTCGAAGTCTGAAATCCTAATCGTTACACCTAAAACACATTGCAGTATAACCAACTTACACAATGGTTTTCCACAAAGGCACATCAAGCGCAGGTGCATAGTCGACACCTTATCCCTGGCCAATCCCCCCGAGTGGGTACTTGCCAAATACTTCGCAGCCATCATAATCCCCTAAAGGGAAGGACACGCTTAAATTGGTCGGCCTATTTCCATGCCCGTACTACCATCTTTTGGGGCCACATCACTGGGATATTGTCACCGAGGGGTAGCTGCAGCCATTCATGCATACGTTTCCGAGACCAGGCGCCTGCCCTGTTGGCTTTGATTCTTCTTTTTCCGGTCCAAAAAGCTCATTTGTTCTATTCCAAACTCTACTTACAACTTTCAACCAATTCTATTTTCTCTCTTTCTGTGTATAAATCGCTAGGTTTATAATTTTCCGGTGTTTTAAGTAGGCGCATTAGCCCTTCTCACGCCCGATTCCTGGCCAATCCCCCACGTGGGTATGTGATGAGTCACAAGGAACAACAACACGAACGACACGCTTGAGGCATTCTGGGAGCCCTCGACGAACCTACCCACCGCCTACCCGCTCGCGGCGCCCATTTACCACTACCAGCTGGCTTTCATTCGGCGCGAAGCCTGCCACGACCTAAGCCAGGACGAGCTGGTGGCCGGCGGCCGCATCCTGAACGCCATCGACGAAGTGAACTTCGTGCTGAAGGCCAGCGGCACCCGCACGCCCGTCGCCCACATCGCCGACGTGCGGCCGCAAAACCGGGGCCGCTACGTGGCCCGGCTGCAGGACGCCCTCGCGGAGAAGAGCCACGCCGGCGCGGAGGAAGCCCTCCTCACTCGCACCAAAATTGAGCGCGTGGTGAACGAGGTGAGCTCGGAAGGCGACGGCCAGCCTGGCCAGGAGAAGACCATCGGTCGCACCAACTAGGCGGTCGCCTCTGGCTCACCACTGGCCACCATTGAGGCTCTCCTGGACCCGTACGCGCCAATCGAGCACCTGAGCCAGGAATACGTTTTACCTGTACCTTCTGTGCTACAAGCAGCGCTTCCTGAAGAAAGAGAGACAGCTCAGCGTTCAGGACATCCAGAAAGTCGTGAACAAAGCAAACCAAGTGGCTGTTGAGGCAAGCGATATGTGCATCGGCTTGGCCATTGTGAACGTGGCCGTTTGCTACCAGGTGGAAGAGGCTGTGCACGGGTGCCTGGAGTTCCTCAAGATTAAGAAACTGTTCTGTGGTGACGATGGGGCCGTCTCCAAGGCCTACATGCGCGACCTCCGCGCAATCTTCTTGGAGATTCGACACCGCGAGTGTGTGGGCGACGCCCCCCTAGAGTGGTTCAGCTACGTCGTGCGACCGGGCCTTTTTCTGAACCTGAACGTCGTCCAGTGTCTCGGCGAGTGGTCCACCTCTCCCAAGGCCGAGCCTGGTTATTTCCTCTCCTTGGACGACGTGCAGTCCGCCGTGGTCAGGGTATACGAGCGGCTGGAGAGGTCTTGCCTGATGACTGAGCGGACTCTGCTGCTGACGAGACTGCAGGCGCACACCCGGGGGCTCCTCGTACGCAGAGTTGTGCAGGACCGGTACCCTTTCTACATGAAGCACATCAAGGAGATCGTCCACTTGCAGTCCCGGTTCCGGGCCATCCGACAGCGTCGACGCTACTGCAAGACTCTCTACGAGCTCGAGGTCCTGGCGCCCTTCGTGGTCCGGCTGCAGTCCTACGCCCGCGCGTACCTGGCCCGGAAGACGTTCAAGGACCGCCGCGATGGCCACGAGGACGTGACAATCGTCCCGTACCAGTGCCGCGCCAAGGCGGTGATACGGGACTACCGGTTCCTCATCGACGGTGAGTCCAGCGTGCCGGTGCTGCGCAAGTTTTGGCACATGCTGGACATCAGCGAGCACGATTTATCCGCGGAGATGGAGCTGCAGCGGGTCAAGGGCAAGGTCGTGGCCATCATCCGGCGCAACCAGGACTTCGATAAGGAGGCGTTCGACATGGACATCCGCATTGGCCTGCTGGTGCGCAGCTGTATCGCGCTCCAGGACGTCAAGGGCCATGACGGGAGGCGTGAATCGGCGCTGGCGGCCGTCAAGTCCGACTGGCTGCAGAGCACCAGCGGTGGCCTGACGGCGCTCAGTCGGAGGAGTCGCGAGAGGTTGGAGGCGTACCAGCACCTATTCTATCTTCTTCAGGTCCACCCACACTACCTGGGTAAACTGATAGCCCTCATGCCGGTACATGCAACGAACAACTTCGTGGAGTCCATAATGTACTCGGTCTACAACTACGGCTCGAGTCCGCGCGACGAGTACCTCCAGCTGCGCCTCTTCCGGTTCGCCCTGCAGGAGGAAGTTGGCTCAAAGCTGAGCAAGCCGACCGACATCCTGCGCGATAACCCTCTGGTCATCCGCATGGCCATCGGCTTCGTCCGGACCAGGGGAGGCCACAACTGCCTCGAGCAGCTGCTCAGCCCGCTGGTCAAGGACGCGCTCGAGGACTGGGAGCTCAATATCGACCTCAACCCCGTGGACATCTACAAGAAGTGGGTGAACGAACGCGAGACCACATCCGGCAAGCCCGGCGGGCTCAGCTACGACGTCGCCGAGGAACAGGCTGTGCAGCACACCGCAGTTTGCAAGACCCTGCACACGTCGATCCGTGCTGTCCCTCGAGACTAAGGCCCTGATGTTCGCCCGGAGGATATCGGCGAGCAAGGACATGATACCCTACTGGATGCGCTACACCTGCAAAACCTTGAAGGAGGTCTTGGAGGATAAGTTCCCAGAGTCACCCATCGGCACCCATCCCCCATCGGCGTCCCCCAAGGAAGCGTGCTCGGGCCGCTGCTTTTTCTCATTTATATTAACGATATAACAACTTGTATAAACCAGGACGTAAATATTCGTCTATTTGCAGATGTCTGCTTGCTTTTCAAAAATATTATAAATGCTAACGACCAGGTCTCTCTAAACGAAAGTCTCGATGGCGTGCTCACATATGGTGCAACCTGTGGGGCATGACACTAAACCCCGATAAAACAGGGCTCATGCGTATGACCAAAAAAAAGAACCCTCTTGAATTCCAGTACACAATTAACAACACCCCTGTGAGTTTAACAAATAGCTTTAAATACCTTGGTGTGACGATTACTGGAAACCTGCCCTGGTCGGCTCATGTTGACAATATTTGCGCTTCGGCAAGAAGAAAACTTGGACTCTTAAAACATAAGCGCTTCGGCTAGAAGAAAACTTGGACTCTTAAAACATAAACTTAAACACTCCCCCGCCCAACATCAAATTGTTGGCTTACAATACATTAATCCGATCGCGCATTGAGTACGCTTCAGTGGTCTGGGACCCGCATACAGAAAAAGATATTGGCAAGCTTGAACAAATTCAACGGCAAGCTGTTCGGTTTATTTATAACCGTTATCAAAGACACGATTCCCCTACCACTCTCATGCAGAACAACGGAATTCCAACCCTGGAATGCCGAAGAAGAATCAACCGATTAAAATTTATTGCTCATCTTTGGAAACGCAAACATCGCATTGACCCATCAATATATATACGACGTTATTGTAAAAAGAATCTACCACGCCTTCCCAAAGAAAGTTGAGAGAAGCGTGTAAGCGACGACTTTTCGCGCAATCTACGAACGGCCTAAATGTATGCCTGCACGTGGTTTATGAGATAAAGGTATACTATTATACTCCTCCTCAATGATCGGTGCATGTGTTGTCTTGTGTAGAACAGTTCTTTTTTCGCGATTTTCAACTGGCCGTTTTAACGCAATAGAAGCCCGGTTTCGCGCTGGTAGAGTCGTCTCAGCTCTCTTAGCGGGTAATTGTCATGTAATTTGTTTCGGGGTACTTTTGATAACACAAGAGTTAACCGTTTTCTGTAATCATGCTCCCTCCGTAGATGGTCATGCTTCGCTGCAGAACAGGCAATGGTAGAAAGCCAACTTACATTGATATCCTGAAAGTCGGCGTAACCTTGAACAGAAATGCGTTGCTCAGAAGACAGTTTCACAGGAGCAAATTAAGCCGCCTTAATATTATTTCTTTACAGCTTTTTGGCCGGCCAGCCAGTTTACGGGGAAATGCATTAGTTTTTTGACTGGACATCGTCGGTCCCACAAAGAAAGCTTTCGCTTCAAAAATATCGCCAGGCTTTCACGTGCAAACCACGTAAGCAAACTCAATTGCCCCAATTAACTTATGTGTGTTCTAATTACATGGTTTGCGTTAGGAGGCCCCAGCCAAACGCCTAGGGTCAATGAAAACTTAACGTCAAGCTCATTCGACAACATCCGCCTACGCTGATCTTTAGTAAAAGGCGAAAGATCAACTCGCAAAATTTTGAGGAGAGGCTTGAGCGTACAGTACAGACCAGTTGCCGTCAAAGGTTGCCCTTAACAGCAAACAGCCAACGTTCGCCGCTGAGCAAGTGTATTTGTAGCACTAAGTTACCACTGGTCAAGCTGGTCATGGTTTTGTTAAAGTTAACGTTTTCCAACTTAAGAAGCACCTTTTTGTTTTAGTTTCTTTGTAAAGGATAAGTTTGAAGTTTGAGTTTATTTCGCTTGGCTTTACTGGCTTGGCTTTACGCTGACGATGTCAGCTAAAATGGCGGCCTGTTACCAGTCGGACTGGATTTTTTCTCCTAATAAAAACACCCTGTAAACTGGGGATTCAACGAAAAAAACGTAAGAAAGGAACGTAATGAATGGTGACGAAGCCGAAGCCCCCAGAGAGAGAGAAAGATAGATTTCTTTATTTGATGCCCCAGATGGGTTCTGACGGGTAGAAGTCTTGGGCGGCCTCCCTCACTCCGCCGTCAGCCAAGATTCCGTGGATCCTAGCGGCGGATTTGGCCATTCGGACTGCTTTAAGTAGTGGTTCCAGGGTGCAGCTGAGGAGAACAATCTCGGACTTGCTATTATAGTCGGTTGTATTTTTTTGGAGCGCATGGCAGGACCATATCATGAGCTGTAAGTCTGCTCTGCTGTTGACGGCTAAGCGAGGGAGACCGTCCAAGACGTGCACCCATAGAACCCATCTCGAGCATCAAATAAAGTCACAAATTGCAGAGGTTTGCGTAAAGCGACATGGTTGGTTGGAAACAGCGCGTTTAAAACGGGGTCACGAAGAAAAGAACCGGACAGGACGAGCGCTAACTATCAACTGAGATTTATTGAAAAAGAAGAAACATTTATACTCGAAAAATTCAAAACGGCGCATTTGCAATGGTGAGAATCACACTCAAACGCTGAAAGAGATAACAGGAACGATTTACCCTTGCTTCGACGTTTAACAATCAAGGAAAGCCACCTCTTTCTCGTGCAGACATACAGAGGGCTGACTAGCACATTTATCACCAAGCCTGGTTATGTTAAATGCCTATATAACCTCTCCGTTTATCCGTTTATCGAGAGAGTATTGCGTGCGTGCGTGCATGCGTGTGTGTGTGCGCGCGTGTGTGTGCGTGTGTGCGTGTGAGGGTGGGTAAGTGGGTGGGTGGGGAGTCTGTCCAGCCGTGCTGCCATAGTGGTCGGAGAGCCATTGTGGTCGGAGAGCCATTGATTGGTGTTATTTGGGCATACAGAAATCCAACAAGGCGGCAGTGCGTTTCTAACTGCAAATCGACGGCGAGTTTCCGGTGATTGTTATGTTCACCTCTGCACTCAGCTTAGCAACTGTAATCAGAAAGGAGAAATGGAAGTGGACGTAGACGTGGTTTGACGTAAACTTCCACACCTGAAAATTTGGCGCCCACAATCCTATTAGCCCGCATCTCTTGGATACAGCCGGTTTCATCAGGGAGCGCTAATTCAAGATTATAATTTTGAGCATGGCGATTTATTTAACCACGATTTCAATCATTTATGTGTCTCCAATGTTGGAGCTGTAGGAAGTGATGCTGCCTTTATGACCATGCTTTTTTTTTTCCCTCACGAAAAATGTTTTCTGCCAAGGCGTTGTACGTGTGGGCTTGCTATCTTAGCTGGTGAAGGGGCCATAAAAAAGAAATACAATTTTTTTCACTTTAAAAAAATCTAGTCTTAGGTAACTCACTCAGCTCCATGACTGCCACGAATGACTTTTTTTTTTTAACCAAGGAATGCAAGAAATATGGAAAAAACTTTCAAACTTCGCGCTGCAGGGACGTAATATGGGCCGGCACTAAAAACCTGGTTAGCATCGTGTTAGCTGCACGTTAGCGTTCAAGTGATACGATCAAACGGGACTAGAGGTCGCCCTACAATCGTGCAGTCAAGTCGGCGGCCACCGTACGCACAGACAAAATTCTGTGACCTCATAGAGAAATCGCCGGAAACTGGCTGGCGACTAGCCCCTGCTTCGTAAGTTATTTTTTAATATCACGATTATTTGTTTGAAATATGCTGCATAATTACTTTCATTAAGCTCCACATTTTAAATTAGTCACCAATTTGACCTTGTTGCTAAAAAATAGAACAGTACTGAAATGGAGCTATAAGTAGGAGCAAATGTTCAATAGCAGAGCTTTGAATTTTGTAATCGTGCACTGAAGCTTCATGCAGTAATTCCCCAATGTCTAGTTAGCAAGCATAAAACGCCAAAAAAAAAAAAAACATAAACCGTAAATAAAAATTTAACGTTTCCATGTGTTCCTGTTTTTTTCTCGTTGATGTAGAATACATTTTTTGTCCTAAATCGCAAAGGCGTGTGAGGTGCATTTACCGCACTTTATTGTTGAAAATGGCGCATGCCATTATCTACCATCTGTGAAAAAAATTCTAAAATTTGAATTTGAAGGCTAACATGTTTGTGTACGCGTTACCCTTGCCGCTGGCTGCACACGTTAACAATTCGCTAATGTAGCGGAACGAACGGTACTTTCAGGTATCGGGGAGCGCACTGCAGGCGAAAGGAGACCATCTTTCCAGACCAATGACAACAAAAAAAAAAATATGGCGGAGATGCGACCACCTTTGATGGCACGGTAAAAATGCGCGCCGCAGGGAAAGAAGAATGCTTTCCCCGCGGTGGCTCCGCTCGGTTCATTCTTCTGTTACACTGGTTTACGGAAGAAACGTCGCCCCTTGCAGGGGTCTTTAGACTTGCTGGACGAGTTTTGGATCTTTGCTTCACCCGGCCGTCATTTTTTCGCGGCTGTTCCTCCTCCCCGCCGCGCCATTTGCTCCCTTCGCTCTCCCTCGGGCCCCACCGGAGGTCGGCCAATCGCGGCGGGCGCCGTGGGTCACGTGACCGCTCTCTTGCGCCTCGTTTTGCTGCGCCTTGCTTTATCGGAACGTGAGCGCGCTTCGGCGGTTGGGAAGCGTGCTGGAGGCGAGAGTCAAGTCCGACGTCGTCGTCTGTGGAAGTCGTGTGCGCGCGCGGATAACGGTGTCTTCCTTCCCTGAAGAGTAACATCGGGACCAGCGTGTCAAACACCCAGCAGCGAGTGCATTCTGTCGGATTTCCTACCCCCACTGCTCGCATCAAGCCGACAGTAAAGGATGGCGTCCAAGTGAGTTGAAGGAACTTTCGAACAGCTTTAGCGCTCGCGCGTGGTAAAAAGTCGACGCGCTACAGTTGAGTGCGTGACATCCCGTGGCGTTCAGAGCTGAAGTAATGGATTAAGTCGACATTTGACGTATCGCTCAAAAACATCCTCGGACTCAACGATGTACGACGTGGTATTTTGCGAGATCCACAAGGTAGCGGCGTAGAAACTAGTGTCACTAGTGACGCTAGTGTCAACGTTAATTTGCGTCTCTTGAACACGAGCTCAATGTCCAGGTCGAAGAAGTAGATAAAGCAATTTTTTCTAGGCTGGGCTGCGGACGTTTGATGGGCGCGCATTATGTCGAGAAATTTCGGACTGATGTCATTTCACCACCGTGAATGCTTGGGGGTGAAGCGTACTTTACAGGCAAGTGGCTCTTTTGAGAATTCCCCGGCTCCACTTTTCCTTGTGTGAGATT
This sequence comes from Haemaphysalis longicornis, assembly GCF_048455015.1. Classification (NCBI taxonomy): domain Eukaryota; kingdom Metazoa; phylum Arthropoda; class Arachnida; order Ixodida; family Ixodidae; genus Haemaphysalis; species Haemaphysalis longicornis. The sequence goes on along the minus strand of NW_027526295.1, from coordinate 256,180,458 downwards.
TTTGTTGTTTATATACAAACGAACGCGTGGTGTTTTGGACCTGTTTAAGTGAAGCATGCGCCAGAGGAGTCGTCAACATATTTTATTTGATAGACTGTTTACTGTTTTATACTGAAGCATGCGTATTTGATTGAACGTGGTGCGTTGATACTGAAGGGATAAAAATAGTTGCTATTGTGCAGTAAAACAGTGTCAGCTATTGCAATGAAGTTGTCCTATTAACCAAGACAAGAACAATACACACAAATATTTTATAATGAAGTCAAACTTTCATGTAACATTTGTCAGAACTACACGTAAGCTACAGTACCTACCTGCAAATGACGGGCATTCATATTTGTTCGCTCAGACTAGGATTTACAAAAGCGGCCAAACGTGAATAACTAGGCATGAATTTTTCGCGAGATTTTTAGACACTATTGACGTGGTGCATGGCTCAGGGTTCGAGGCGGCCCAGGGCTCGAGGAGGGAAAAAGAGAGTGCGTGTGAACATGTGTGTAAGAGAGAGAGAGAGAGAGAGAGAGAGAGAGAGAGAGAGAGAGAGAGAGAGAGAGAGAGAGAGAGAGAGAGCAACATAACAAAAACAGGGCATTGTTGTCACCGTCAGGTTTTAGTCGTCCGCTACATGGCTTTCCCGTATCTAGTTCTTGTGTCCCGTCCAAGGGCTGGGTCTAAGTGCTGTTTCGGCCTAACGGGATGCAAATAATTCGTCAGGGCCGTTGACATCATCGCCACGAGAAGATATCGAAACCGTGTGATTGGTATGCTTCGTCACACCGTATCTTGCTGGTGTCCTTGTTGGAGCTGCTATTTCCTGTTGATGATTTCTAAGAGGCACCTGAATAGTTCGGTAGGCCGCCCCTTTTTCTTAGAAGCGGAGGTCTTTAAGCGGTGATCGATCGGCTCATTGAAGACGACACGATGAATGGCCATCGCATCCTTGGCGCGTTAGGCCCCATGGGGAGCTATGGGGACGGTCGTTTGCATATGTACCCCTAATTCATCCGTAAAATAATGCGAAGGCCTTTTTTTTCGTTTGTCACGCGTGCCGAGCGTTCAGGAATAACTTGTGAAGCTGTTGCACAATTGGGTTATGTAGCACCTGCACATGCGTGTTCCATATATCCAATGAGGCGGAAACGAAGCCGGGTTTGTACGAATGCATGCGCTCAGAACCAGAACTCTGACCAAGACATAAAAAACAAGACGTAAAGGGAATGTATGCTCGCATTACATTCCCTTACGGACACAACGCGTGAACTCGTGTGTCCGTCTGTAACACTTCATGTGACACACTTTCGCCGCACACGAAAATGCTAATAATAAAAGGCGTTAAGCCCTTCGTAGTTTGATATCAAACTTCTTGTGTAGCCCCTGAAACGTGTTTCCCAGCAATGCATTTGTGTAGAGTAGTGAAGTCGACTCCACAGGGGTTCAGTGTTTAACACTGTAGGAATACATGGGAACACTGTAGCACTGTACCACTTTAACACTGCAGGAATACTTCGTGGGAATACATGGGGCTTATGTAGGGTCTTCGTATTTTCATACAAGACCTCCTAAATGGCGCATAAAACCCGCCGCGGTGGCTCAGTGGCTAAGGCGTTGCCCTGCTGAGCACGAGGGCGCGGGTTCGAATCCCGGCCACGGCGGCCGCTTTTCTGATGGAGGCGAAAAGCAAAAAACCCGCCGCGGTGGCTCAGTGGCTAAGGCGTTGCGCTGCTGAGCACGAGGTCGCGGGTTCGATTCCCGGCCACGGCGGCCGCTTTTCTGATGGAGGCGAAAAGCAAAAACGCCCGTGTGTGCGAGATTTCGGAGCACGTTAACGATTCCCAGGTGGTCGAAATGAATCCCCTCCACTACGGCGTGCCTCATCGGCAGCGTTGCGTCGGCGCGTTAAACCCTACAATCAATAAATCAATCAATTAGAGGCGCATAAAATAACGTCTTTAAGGCAATGCGAGTGTGTGGTGCGGAAGCCGACTTCCGGGGGGATTTGTATACATACATCGTTTTATTGAGATACACGGGCTCGTATGCATGTATTTGGACCTTGGGCCGTCATACTTTAGTAGTATAGACCACTTTTAGACGGCTACAAAAATGTGTTCGCCGCAACGCAATTTTTTGCAATCGCACTTCGAATTTGACGTAGAATGACAAGGTATGCCTTTCTGTCCTTGGACCTTGTGCGAAGACGACGAAGAAACGCCAGCGCAGACTGAACAAGGGAAAAGATACCCAAAGCAATCATTATTTATTTGCACGAATGAGAGAAGATACGATGATGTGATTTTACCTCAGTTCGCGGCGGTGTCGCAAGCCCGTTGCAAAACATACCTTTTTCGGTTGCAGCCGAGTTTTGAAAAACGAGTTCGGCGTGCTTCCATTTTTCTTTATATTCCGTTTATAACACGCTTAGCGTTAAACCAAAACGAATGGCAAACGAAGAAACCCTGTGTTCTTGAAGATAAATGAGTGAAGAAAGGACAAACAGAGTATCCAGCAAGGAACTCAGCATTGAGGGGCACATCCATGGTCACCCGTCGCAATGATCGTGATCACGCTAAAAAATGCGAGGATCGAGTGGCTCGAGATCAGTGACTGAGTTGAGAGAGCGAGTGCGGGTGTGCGTGTGTTGTGGTTGTTGGACAACAGGCGGACCTAGCCTTTCAAGGTGTGTCTTCGATTGCGCCGCCCGACAGCATCTTTTTAAAACTACTCCCGGCAAGACACGACGATAGAAACAAAGGTTTCTATCCTTCCGGAACTGGAGGACTGCCGGCCCAAGATGTCTCTCCTAGCAATCCGGGGCCCGTTATGCGGGGCGGCTCTCCGTCAAAGTTCTCCAAACATAGCTGACCGCTCCATAGATTGCGCACATCGTACTCCATATTAAAAGAAACAACGAGGTAGGCAATGAGTGACGAAGTAAATAGAGGATGCGAAATAAATTGAACATCCCCGCACATTTTGCTGTACCACGTGGTCTTTCTTCCTCAAGGGCCTCTGCGTAAAGAGGCATTGCTCTTACTTCGGACCTGGAACTCGCGGACACTTGGTGAACTGGCGCAGTCTCCGACGCCAAGGAGGTAACCGCTCGTGCGGAGCTATTGCCGGCAAACTTTGGCGGGCTGGAACCGCCCGATGCAACAGGTGCGATGGGCGAGTCTCACCTGCACGTCATTTCAACGAAGAGCGGCTTCGATCGACCTCGTCATCGCGGCACTCGTCCGGCTTTTAGGCGGGCCCTTCATCTTCGCAGCCACTATATACACGTTTCCTCAAGCGACCGCTTATATATACGCCCGTCAGGCCACCGCCTCCTGCTGGCTCCTCTAACGCGGCCTGACCAAAGCTGTCTGACCGGCTGGCCTCTCGCGTTGATGTGCGCGCGACAGCGGAGTGCAGTGCGGTCACCTTTTGTATCACTGTTTCTATTCCCAGGCGTGCTTAGTTCAAACTGACGGAAAGTCGTGGAACCCAGCTGTTCCCCAGTCGCCTGCGTGCCTCGTCATCAGACGAGGCATGCAGTTTGTTAGTTTGCGTCAGTGTCGCATCTCTTGCTGTCTCCGGTATTATGCTCGATTTTTTTTAGCGTACGATGTCGTATATTCTGGCCCCAAGGAAAAAGATGTCCGCGCGTACGTAACGTACGCGCCCCATCGTCGGCATCATTGTGAAGAGCCCGGTGGACTCCAAGTCCCCAGAGGGAAACTTTGGAGGTGGAAAATTTTCCGGGCTCTATACCACAGTTCACTGTATAGTTTTGGTGCAGTACACAGTGCAGTAGGAGCGGGTGCTTTTAAAGCGAAAGCTTTCACAGTGGGACTGATTGCGTCCTGTCAAAAAACAAATGCATTTCCCCATAGACCGGTTGGTCGACCGAAAAGCTCTGACAATATCTCTGGACACGCGGCGCGGGCGTGAAACAGGGCTTCCGTTGTGCCAAAACGGTCACTTGGAAATCGCGAAAAAGGAACGCTTCTAGATAAGACAATACATACCTTTATTTCGTAAACCACGAATCAATATATATTTAGATCGTCCGTAGATGCATTTACTTAGTGCGCGAAAAATCGTGGCAAGGGTTCGTTCTTCCTTTGGTATTTGGGTCTTTGAAGATTTGGCTATCGATTGGACGCACTTTTAGCTTTCGCTCTTCTCTCAACTTTCGTTAAAAGGTATGGTGATTTTTTTTGCTCGATATTGCTGCATGGGAAGCGTACTACTCCCTACTCCATACAATAAAGTTCCCAAATAAATTATTCGGCTCGCTACTGCGGGCACCACGTGCGCCTATAACTGCTCCGCAGTCATTGCCTTTGCTCGGAGGGGATGTCATATACACAGTGCCGAAGGGGGTCACCCTTGAGAAGTGCCATTATAGACCGCTTCTTTTTTCTTTCTTACGAGACCACACGCAGCAGCGCTCTCGCGCAGAAAAGACTAAGCAATGCAGTCGTGCCTGCTAACTCGACTATATGCCTGCTGCCAAGCCAGAAGCGAACGTAATTGCTGTCGCGCCCTGTACGCGAGTAATATAGCCCGACCTTCGACAGGCCACGTTCTCGAGGAGGGGTTACGCCCGTATATGCGCGGTGTCGTGACCCATCGCGACACCATGCGCAGAGGCCTCTGCGGACTTTTATAGCGGTCGTCGCGATGCGCTCTTTACTGCCGATCACAATTACACTGGCGGCCCTTATGTAGTGCAACCGAGGGAGGAGGAGGGGAGCGCTTTCAAACAGTGTGCGCGCGTTTCTTTCGCGCCGAGGAATGCGCTCGGCGTCTGGCCAGGGGATTGACGGGCCGCTCTGATTTCAGGTTTGCGGGTCGGCGCTTATACGGCGAACAATGCGGGCGGCGACCTTTCGTTCGTCTTGGCCCGCGCTCCTTCGCCTTACAGCCGCCGGGGCAACGGCAGCGGAGGGGGGAGAGCACGCGGATGTGAATCATTCCCCGAGAAATTCACAATGGCTCGCATCGAGTCCTTGAAGGCCGGGACCGAGTCGGCGCTCGCTTCCGGAGTTTTAGAGCAGCGGTATGGTATAGCCTGGCGAAATACGGATCGCTGCGCCAATGCGTGAATCAAATCCATCACCTGGCCGGATTGTTTGTGCGTATACTACCGTTGACAGAGCAATGACTGGGCCGTCGTGGCCGTGAAACTTTATGTTCCCGGTTCACTTCAGTTAGGGTACTTCAACCAACGGGTCTGTATTCGATCTTTTGTTGTCTGAGACAGGTAGTGCGTGGCGGTAGCGTACTCGGCCGCCGTGCCAACTGCGCACAGGTACGCGCGTTCAGTTGGCATACTGCGTTGTTCGCGAAGGCCGTAAGCCGTTGCCGCCGAGGGTGTCAATCACGCGGACATTCCAAGCACAGACTCAATGAAGACATAGCTCGATGCGTTTGTCGTCACCGCTTGTCTGCGGCAGCAATGCGGGGTTGTCGGCAAGGTGTTAAGAGCTAATTGTTGGAATTACATACGCTCGCGGAAACTGCGAAGTGAACCAGTAAATCGTGAAAAGCTACAACGTAATAAGTCTCAGAAGATGTTATGATGCAAGTGCATGGCTAGCAAGACAGCGTGATAGGATTTGGAGAAAAGAAGTGGACAGATAAAAAAAAAAACATTGCAGAGGGAGCCACAGATAACGGCAATTGACGTCTCGTATTGGCCACCGATGGGCAGTCGATGGGGATTCATCCCCATCGACTGGGATATACGACGTCTGGCGGTGGATCTCTTCGCGTGAAAAAAATCGCGGGTAGTCCTCCTCATCAAGATCATGCAATCGGCGCGGTCATGAACACCGCCCAATGCAATATAGTTGTAGCAATATCTACCCTTGTAAGAAGCTGGGAGAAGATAGCCTATTTCAGCATTAAACTGAATTTTTGAGTAATTTAGATACAATTAGCGCGTTAGGCGTGTGTGCTTCGTATCAGCGGCCTTTGCTTCACATTATTTATGCGTCCTGGATGGAGTCGCGCTGTCCGAGGTCTTCTGTGTTGTATAAATTGTGTCCGACAGGCCCACAAAGCGCATCAATAAAGAGAAAAAATGGCATCCGCCTAAGCCGCAGCCTTTAGCTACAAAAGGAAATCCAGGACCATGGCGCATTTTGAATGCCGCATTTCTATGCGGGCACAGTGGGGGTACCCGTCTCTCCATCTGTAACGTTTGGTGTCGCACACTTTCTCCGTATAAGAAGATGGCGTTAATAGAAGGTCGTACGGCTTTCTTACTTCCATCTTATACCACTTGTTTCGTCTTTAGCAAATTAGGGAAGGAAACTTCAAAAAGTCCCGGTGTATACAGGCGTTTCGTAAGGATACATGGGCCCTCATAGAGGCATTTAACAAAAAGTCGCTAGAACCTTCATACTTTTATATCGGACTCCTTATATTACTCCCTTAAAGAATGAATTTAATTCACAGCAATGCATCTGCGCATAGTGCGGTCCTATGGAGGTACTTAATAAATGGCCCTAGGCACCTCCTACTTTGATCTGCTTACAAGAAGGGAGCGGAGTGGGCGAGGGAACAAACGCGTGCTAAGGACATATTAGCAGAAATTAAGAAGAAGAAATGGACGGGGGCAGTGTATGTAATGCGAAGGCAAGATAACCGTTGGTCATTAAGGGCAACAGAGTGGATCCCTAGAGAAGGCAAGCGTTGCAGGGGGCGTCAGAAGGTTAGATGGGCAGATGAGATCAAGAAGTTTGCTGGGATAAATTGGTCGCAGTTAGCACAGGACCGGGATAATTGGAGATTAATGGGAGAGGCCTTTGCCCTGCAGTGGGCGTAGATAGGCTGATGATGATGATGACGACGACGACGACATTGCCTCTTAAAATGTCTTCCGGGCGCTGCATTTGTGTACATGGGGAAGCGCACTTTAAAGGGGGCCAGTGCATAGTCACATTTATTCAGCAATTCCCGTTCAGGAGGTTGGATAAGTTTATTTCAAATTCAGAAAGCTTTTGTTAAAAAAAAAGCTTTAAAGTTTTCCTTGTTATCCCAATGGCGGTTAAGCTGGGTGTCAATTTTTGTTAGAAACATGCTCCATCTTGCGGGCTTCCGATAAATAATTTTACAGAGTGCGTCATTATAGTACAGCTGTAGTATATACTTAAGATTTGTTAAATGACATCACAAAATGCGAATGGAAGCGCTAACGACGTACATCAGCATCAGCATCAGCAGCAGCAGCAGCAGCCTACTCAAGTCCACTGCAGGACGAAGCCTCTCCCACTGACCTACAACCGCTCCTACATAAATTCTAACGACGTACATAACGACGTACATAAATTCTGCAAAAGAAAATCACGAGCTTGTGATGCTCCTCGCGTTGCCGCATTGCTATTTACCGTTGTTGCATCTCGCGACCAGTTTGAACGTATGCACTCGCCCTACACCATTATTGCGCTGTAGCTAAAGCGCTCAACGTGTTCGCCAGTGCAGAACTCGTACACATAAACAGCGTGCATTCAAAGCGTATTGAACAACGTGCACATGTATTCGCAGATACCGGTGACGATTGCGGCACAATGTAGTACATCTATGTGTGATCCCTCTTGCGGCTATAGAAACAACAACAAGCAGAGAATTCCTTACGTAAGATTAGAGCTATGACGCCCTAATGCGTCTCGTGCGATATTCGTACACGAGGGTTCGTAGGTTTTAAATCAAGGGACAAGTTTTGCGCGCAGCGTACGAAAAGGGGGAACGCAACAACCGGGAATCCGTTGAAGGGCCTATCTTAACGCCCAAAACACCGCATCCTTGCGTTGCATCCCTTGTAATCGTCATGTCCGCAAGAGAGTGACGCAGTACGCGGAGAAACAAAAGCACGGCCAGCCACGCGTGTCGACGACACGTGACTGATCTCAAAGCTCTCGACTATTCCTTTCTTCGTTGCCTCTCCTTCGTTTTTCTTCATTACTTTTTCCAGGTTACGCCTCACGTGACAAAGTGGTGCGGTAGCACCATGCAGCTTGGCTTGTTTCTGCACCTTAACGGGACGGAGTTTGTCTCTTTCTGGGTCGTCGCCGACGGAGTCCGTTATGGTCTAGTCCACGCACACTTCTGTCCACATGTGCTCTTGTTTCCCCTGCGTGTGTGGGCATCGTATGCAGGCTCTGTCGGGCTACAAAAAGGATCCTGGTATCGAAGGAAATGTGTCGGGCGCTCCCGAAGGAGTGTAAAACGACGCCCGGGCCTTGAGCCACGGAGCTTGGCGGCGTGTGACGGTGACGCTTGATTGGCCATCAAGGTCTCTCTAGCAGGCGCCGCACCGAGACAGCACCAAAGTACCTGCGCCGTGTGTCAGCGAAAGGGGCCCCATAGAATGCCCGTGCATCGCCGCGACATGAACGCCTGCTGGCCTTGACTGTATTCTTCACTCATGATAATCGCTACCGAGGGTGCGAGAATGTTTGAATTTTGTCTAGGCGTCGTTTATCCACGCTGATGAGACGCATGTTTGATTTGGAATACTTATAAATACTAACATGCTAGCTTAGTAATGCCGTAACCTTAGTCTTGCGTTGCATATGACTAGCTGCTTCGTCCGTAGACATAAATGTAATCCAATTCATTGATGCGTACGAAAATCACAATGCTTTGACGTGTTACTGTCTTTAACGACTGCTTGGACGCAGCCAACCGGTCGGCAGCGTCTAACCTATTTTCCGCTGGGTGTGGCGCATGGGAAATCTAGTGTCTGCACCATGATGGAAAAAAGGGTGTCAACACAGCCCTCTGAAAGAAGTGAAAACGGACATGGGAAACGATGCTTCTCCGCTCTCTCGGGAGCCGGAGGTGCCTACTGGACTGCACTCGTGGCGGTCCTGCTCCGGGCGGGTGATTCCACGTGAAAAGGCCCGGGTCGGCGGTGACGCGTCGTCCGCCATCCGGATTCGTGCCACATTCTGCCCGCTTTTTCTTTCACACCGCAAACACTGTGGAGCAGAGTCGCGTAGCTTGAAGCTTCTCGCCTCCTGGAGCGCGGGAAGTTGTCCCTGGAGTCAGGCGTGTGCACCGAGGATGGAAAGGGCTAACGAGTCTCATCCAAGATCCGACATAATCGCCGTCGTCCTCACCCTCATCATTCTCATCATCGTCGTCGTCATATAATTATCGTCCTTATTATCACCGTCATCGTCAGCCCGTTTAACGTCCACTGCATGTGGAATACCTCATCTATGTCCTCCCAATACTTCCTATCTTGCGACGTCCTAGTCCATTCTTTACTTTGCCTCCCATTTTTTTAGGATTTCATCGACCTAAAAAAAAAAAAAAAAAAAGCTCCGCGGAAAGCTTTACGGAATCCCTTGCGCATAGCGAAACATTTTCAGCGGGGCAAGGAAAGTAAAGACGATCTCAGAAACAGGTGAACCACAACAGGAAAAGGACTTTCCTCTGGTATTTACTAAGGGGCGCTTTCGGCGGAGAAGTCCCAGTGAGATCGTGACGTCACCGCACGCGGACATCCGCTCTGTCGGCTTGAGGACGCCTCTCTGAAGCCTTTCCTCGGTTTCATTAAAGTTATTCTCTCTCTCTCTTTCTCCCACCCTCCGTCCATCCCTCCCTTACTTTAGAAAATAAAAGGGGATGCCTTTGGCTATGGGAATCTCAGCAGTCCGCGGGCCTAGAAAACGTCAACAATTTTGGCTCCCCCTCCTCTTCACTTTTTTGTCTGCCGGGTTGTCTACTCCACATCTAATGCACACAATTTTCATCTTCGAATTAAAGATAAAAAACTAAAGGCCTGCCTCCTACAAACAAAGATGTTCTATTATACGTATGCAATAACTACAAGGTCTTTCGTAAATATTTTGTAATCCAGCTTCGTTTCATTCGGGGCAATATATGAAACAAAATGCTAGCATTATGTTTCGTGAAGCTTGCATTCTTGAAGTTTGCAGGATCAGCCATGGGGAAATTTTAAAAGCTGCCGTTTTATGGGTGCACAAAAGGGGCATACTACTCCCCTATATTCATCCGAATTGTCCAGAGGGGTGGCTGCTCACGTAACTTGCTACTGCGCGTAGTCTCACATTATACCCAAATTTGAGCTCCTCTCCCGATATGGTCAGCTGCAGGAGATAAGACGCTCTACAACATGCTGAGAGCGTCCAAAACCGCGCATGCAGCGTGCTTGCAGATAACACCCCTCGTCTGAGTGGGGACCATTAAGCCATTTCGAGCGAAATGCAAGGCGCTCTTTTCTGCGCGAACCTTGCGTAAGCGGCTCGAGGCCTATTACATCCGTGTTGGCGGCACGTCATACGTCGTCAGCTCTTGGGATTATTGGCTCTTCGACCGTCCTTTTACCCCCTCTCTCTCCTTCCTTTTCTGTGCGTCTAACACCCGGCTGCAGTTGTGTACCCCGAAGTGATACATGCATGCCCTGCGAAGCCTTCAACACACGGCGGTGCACATAATTTGTTTTGTTATTGTTTTTTTTAACGAATCTTATCTAAATATCTAAAAAAGCCAGTTCGCTTAGTAATTCTTGCAGTTATACCTCGGTGGAACGGGAAGGGTTTCAGTTCTTGAGCCCGTTTTAATAAATTCTGCAGGACAATGTTTTTGGGTCGTAAAATAAAGGGTTACATACCGATTTTATCTGTCTATCTTTGTTGTTGCTGCTGCTGATGTTGTTGCGGTCGTTGTTATTGAAAAAGTTCACCAAAGGGCAGAGGCTTATGCCTCAAATACCTGCTATAGTTGCGTGCGGGGAGCGTAGTGTCTTATCTGCAGCACCAATGGCGCTTTTCTGTGTATTTTCCGGGAGTATGCGAGATTAATAGATAGCAGGGGGGAATTCGCGAATATCCCGCGCACCTGCTCGCGCATAAGATCCACGTCCACCCCGTCCGCCGTGCCGGGGGCGTGATTCGCTTTCTTGATGCCTGCAGCAGCAGCGGCGTGGAAATATTGAAGCGACTTGTCCGGGGCACTTATCGCGTTCAAGGCTGCGGCGGAGCTGTTACGTATCGAGCCACCGCCACCAGCCGTCTTGTACTCTTTTTCGCTTAGGCTTCCTTGCTGCCCCACTCCTTCTGTTCTCTCGTATCTCCGTGTGCAGCCTTGTCCTTTTTTCCCCCCGCCGAGGAAGTCTGCTGATATGTGCACGCCGCCGCACCAAATAAACACTGACGGTTTGCGTAACACCGTTTGCGTGCGCGTGGCGGTGGTTTTATACGAGATACGTACTCTTTATTTCTACATGAAACTGGTTAAGTAGTTAAGCCATCCAGCTGACGGCACGTAGTTCGATGTATACCCGCTGCGGTGGCTCAATGGCTAAGGCGTTGTGCTGCTGAGCACGAGGTCGCGGGTTCCATTTCCGGCCGCGGCGGCCGCTTTTCTGATGGAGGCGAAAACCAAAACGACCCGCCGCGGTGGCTCAGTGGCTAAGGCGTTGCGCTGCTGAGCACGAGGTCGCGGGTTCGATTCCCGGCCGCGGCGGCCGCTTTTCTGATGGAGGCGAAAAGCAAAAACGCCCGTGTGTACGAGATTTCAGCGCACGATAAAGATCCCCAGGTAGTCAAAATTAATCCGGAGCCCTCCACTACGGCGCGCCTCATCGCCTGCGTTGCGTCGGCGCGTTAAACCCTACAATCAATCAATCAAACCAAAACGACCGTGTGTACGAGATTTCGGTGCACGTTAAAGATCCCCAGGTGGTAAAAATTAATCCGGAGCCCTCCACCACGGCGCGCCTCATCGCCTGAGTAGCGTCGGCGCGTTAACCCCCCAATCAATCAATCACGTATACGTTCAATGTGAGGGGAAATTTTTCCTCGGCGTGGCGCGGGCAATCTTCTCCAGTACTACTGCGCATGCGCCAGCCAGCGTAATCGCTCAGCCGCGCGTTATCAGCTATCGTTGTAGGTCTTGTCACCTAAGTGATTTTCCTGTGGCCCGATTAAATAACAATGCGAATGTGTTATTTACGCACGCAGAGTGTGTATGTGTGCAGGTGTGAGTGCGTGTGTGTGGGCGTATATGTGCTGTTTTCTAGGAGATCTGGGTTTCGTCATGTTGTGCAGAGCTCCGAACGCGTGGGCGAAAAGTTAATTTCCATTGATCATCACGCTGGTGGCCAAAACAGAACTACCCCGTGAAAAAAAAAATGTGGAGCTATGCATCGAAGAATTTCGTACTATAGCCCCATTATTCGCACAGTTGTACAAGCTACGAACTGAGACAGTCCTTGAAATCGAAAGAAGGGAATTCCAATATCCTTAACCCCGTTCATGAAGAATTTCCCGCCTTGCAATCGTTCTTTTTTTTTTTTTTTTTGCATTTCCGCATGCATTTGTATTTTGCATTTCCTACACGACCCGTAATACGATGACTCGTACGTCCTATCGCACCTGATGCGCCGTCGGTCATTCGCACTCTTTCATCCATCGGGACCCTTTGTTCGAAGAGCGTTTGCCCCCTAAAAAGAAAGGTAATAAAAGAAAGCTGTCCCACACGAACTAAAGCGTTGCCGGACGTAGTTCACGACTCCGGATACAGCTGTACACTTATTTGTCGACCGCAAACGCTATCATGCGTGTTTAGTACCGTTGTTCCACGTTTATCGCGTATGTCTCTCGTCCCATGCCGCCTTTTGTGTTTTTCTTCCTGGCTCACACCACCGTTAAAGCCCCCCTGTGCAGTTCATTAGCACCACCGCAGTCAGCGGCTCCCCAAGCTGCTTGTGCCGGATGCCAACTGTTTGTCTGGAGAAGCCCGATGAGTAATGTCCGCCTTGATTCGCGCGGAACGAGCCTGCGAAAAAGAAGGGAGAGGGAGCTGATATAAACCAGGGGCGGTATTCTCGTGTTTGTCCGTTTTGAAAACGTCTGTTTTGCGTCCTTTTTATTGTGACGTACTTCCAGTTGTAGGCGGGCTTTGGGTTGACTTTTGCGAAACTGTTCTTGTTAACACATTTTAAACGAATATACCCATTTTAAACTATCTTTTGTGTGGTTATTGTTCCGCCAGCGAACCAACGACAAGGCGACGAAAAATCGTCTGCTCCGAGAAGCCGCGCCTCAGCTCCGCCGTGCTTGCATGGCGTCACATCCGGGTGTTCACTTTTAGCCAATCAGGGCCTGCTCAAAACGGACATTTTTAAAACGGACACAAAACGGACAAAACACGAGAACACCGCCCCAAGACTGCTCGTGTGCGAGTGTGTGTGTCCGCGAGTGAAAACACATCCTTACTTGCCTCCCGCTACACACTTTTGCGGTGTCCGGCTTGTCGCAAACGGCGGCTGCTCGATTTTCTGTCCCTTCTTCCGTGAAAGCTGTGGCCCTCCGCAGACGGGGAAGACTGAGTGCCGAGTGCCCGTTATCTCTTGTTCCATATATTTTCCCCCTGCGTAGTCAACTCGAAAGCCGTACTTGGTTGCGGTCAATTAAGAGGACCGGAAGGGAGGAGTGAGCTGCACTGGCGATCAAGGACACGGAATGCAGTTACTTTTCACGCGCCCAAAGCGCGAAATGCGAGTCGCGGAAAAATACCGCTGCACGGGATACATCTGTGAGCCACGTGGAGCTGTCACGTAACACCCCATTTCGAGGCTGTGGCTTGCAGCAAGTTAGTGACTCGATCTTGCTCTTACAGAAAGACGGATCTCGTCGCCCATGGCGAAGCGTGTATTTGGATGATACAAACGTAATGAAACTTGCGTGCGAGTAATGACGTACTGAGCTTTCAATTTCAAGACTTTTCAGTGAAAATTACGATGATTAGGGCTTCTTCTTTCTTTTCTATTTACCGCAGCACTATTTCCTATTAAAAATTTCAGAATCTTCGTAGGCGTTACTGATATAAAATGTTTGGAACGACACAGAACTATAACCGATTTTTAAATCACCTGCATGGAATGTGTAAACAGCACGGAACTATCTTAAATGTTTCGTTATCAAGTTATCAAGTGTTATCAAATGTTATTCTTGTTGTTGCTGTTGTTGTTGGCAGGGGAAATATTAAGACCGATTGTTTGTTGTACGTTGTTGTTGGCGGGGGAGATATACAGATGCATCGTTAGGACTGATTGTAATACTATTGTTCGTGACCTTGTGTGCGTGCGGGGAGGAGGAGGCGAGGGACGTTGTTAAAGTGAAGTGCTTGAGCTCTGACTCCAGCGCCTGTGAGCCTGTATTGCACATCAATTTGTCTAACTGGGTCGATGACAAAATTCCTCGCTACCGGTGCGGGAGCATCGCAGCAGCGATCGAAAGAATTGGCGATCAGCGCGAAGCGTGTCAGCGATTATAGCCGGCATTCAACTCGTCTCCCAGACTGCAGCCAGCGAAGGCTTCGGATGCTCATCTATTGCAACACTCAGTTCGTTCGTGAGCCGCCATCGCCTCGTCCCTCGCTCCTTGTTCCCAGCCTCGCACTGTGGCGTCAACAGTGGCTCACGCGCGCGCCCGATTTCGCCAGCGCGGGAGTCGCAATCGACCTTTTTCTAAATAATCCGCGAGGGAAATAAAATAAGAGAAGGGTGGAAAGGCGCGGTGTGCACTGCACAAAGACAGCATCAAGCACGCTGTTGAAATTCGCAAGGGGAGAAGGCAGCGCGGGAAGGCCCACAGCAGAGTTGGTGAGAAGCCTAACAATGAGCGGCAGAATGAGCGATGAAGCGAGAGGGCCGCGTTGAAGTTTTTTTTATTCATTTGCCCTAATGGCCCTTACGGGCGTTACGTAAGCGTGGGGCCGAAGAAAAACTATAACCTAAAAAAACAGCAACAGTAATAGAAATATAAATACAAACATATTCAGGTCTAAATGCATAGTAGCACAATAAGAGACGCATAAAGGGGGTAAATGTTGTCTAATTCCAACATGCCTGTGCGCAAGATAAAAAAATGGCACGATTAAACATTGAGAAATAATTGTAACTCTCGATGATCGTGGTCATTGAGGGTGACGATGTTACCTGCGAGCTGATTCCAGTGACGAATAGCTAGTAAATGCTATCGGTACATGAAGGAGAAGTCGACTTTTGTCCTAGGAATCCTACAATATCGCTTTAGGTCGGCCTTGTTAACGTTTTGTGACTTTCCCTGCACACAAAGCCCGCGCTTCCTTCCGTAGAAAAAATCATGTCTACTCCCCTAATTGCTAACATGCTGATATGATTGAGTTTCGCTTATTCCGATTGATGGATACGCTTGTAAAACGCACCTGTTGCGCGTGTCCCATTTTTAATCCTAAACCAACGCATACGCCTCGAAAATCAACACGTGCAACAATAGGCGGTGTCAAGACAGAAATGTTCGTAAACAAGAACTCGCAGCACGATAGTTGGTTGCACGCAGTGCGCGAATCAGGACGGACGCCCTTTCTATCCGCCAGCCACCGGAGTCGACAGGCGTGCGCGGAATGCGGTTATGTCAGCGCGACTTGTGCGCAATCTGGACCGAGAATCGGGATCCGGATCTTTGCGCAGAGTCGCATCTTAAGTAGCGTTTCTCCGATTCTGTGCCCTTCTCGTTCTTTCTTCTATTTCTCCATTCAAGTAGTCCCTTTTCCCCCCGCGTCGATATATCAGCGTTCCCGCCGCATCGTCTGCCGCGGGTGTCGTCTGCTTTTCACAGGCCCCTCCACCTCCCCCTCGCACCTACTGACCCCGTGCACTTGCGTCAGAAGCCCAGCTTCCTTCCCTTCCTTCTCCTCCTCCCCGTTGCGTAATCTGTACACACGAGCCGCTCGTTTCACGTTGAAACCCTGTTTCTCTTTGCCGTCGCCATCTCTTGATTCGCTCGCATTTAATTCAGCGCGTACACGCGGCACTTTACACTCATTTTCATCTTTTCAATGAGTGGCGTCCTTGCTTTCGCGATTAAGCGGTCCGTCGTCGTGCACGAGGCGCTCGCAAGCTGCGTTGCGCAAGGGTGAAGCAACAAAACGTCGCAGCGTCTTCCGAGTCAATTATTGCCGCTGATGCGCTCGAGTTCTTCCGACCGCGTGTTTATGTGCACGGCGTGGGTTTAGATGCGCGATACGCGGGCGGTTCGTTTTAGTGATATGGGCGGCCACATGCAGTCTGATTGGAGAGAGCTAGGACTTGTGACGTTTGGTGCGATGGTCGAGAAGAGAAGCGGTTGCTTCGATTGCCGGAAGGAAAATTCACGTTCGATCACCACCCCAAAATGAGACGACCTGGAACGCGGCTGTTGGCGCGTGGCTGAGCGATTATGGTGATTTTTTACGGGTGATATTTCGTACGGTACGACCACAAGTTGACGCTTTTAACAGGAGAAAAATAACCCCGAGAATGGGCATGTGCTATGTTCAGTTCAGTTTATTCCCAGAAGCATCTGGACGACTTCCTGGCTAAAAGCTGCTCGAGCAGCTTGACAAAGGCGCAGGAAGCCGTTACAAGGCATGGAAGACGGACCACGTAACACAGATGTAATCATAACTAACAGAAAAACAAAAATAAAACACGATTTCAATTTAACAAATCAGTTCTACAAATTTCATCAAAGATAATCAAAATTAGATGAAGGAAACACAGATTCCTATGGCAGGGGACTCAACTGTAGGTATACATACGTACCATACTGAAGTGGTCCGTTGCATTATCGGTCAAGCCCCCCCGTGGACATGTCACGCTGTTTTAGGCTTTCTTGTTGGGTGTCCTTTTCTTCAGTCCGGGGTGGCTAGAGCGTATAAATCGTGCATGTTTGCATTGTATATATATATAAAAAAAAAAAGATTACTGGCTGGCCCAGTGGTTATGGTTTCCTCTTCTAAACCATAGAAACCTGGGTTCTATCCGCAGAACTTCTGATCTGGCAGAAGGTTTTTTTTTCTATGTACGTGGCCGCGCATGCGCCGTGGCATGCGCCGTGATAGCGGTGGCGGACACATGGCGACGCCGCACTGGGATGGACACGCAACCACGCACGCTAAGACGGGCGCACGCCGAAAAGGAAGTACGTACCCTTACAGTAAAATGCTGACAGCAAAATAAAACCATGCGGATGTTCCGGGAAGCGCAAGATAAAAAAATTCCCGCGCCTTCCCGCGAGGGGAACACGAGTAAATGCAGAGCATTGGGGGTCGTTAACGCCGCGTAAAGTCGCGTTAGGGTGGGTAGTTGGGTCTTGGTTGCGTTGGTGTTGGTTTGGGGTAGAGAGAGGAGAGTAAAGTCGCGTTAGGGTGGAGCGAGCGTCAACCAAGGAAGGAAGGAGCAACGCAGTGACTGAAGCACGAGCGACCGCTAGCCGCTTTATATTTGCAGCGCGCGCAGTAGAGGGAGAGCAGTACGGGGGGGAGAGCGCGCATGCGCAAGCAGCGCGCGCCCTTCCACGCCCCACCGCGCTGCTATCACGCACCTGTTACGCCGAGACCGCGACGGAGCGAACGGGCTGACTACGACGCATGCGCGCGCCAGCTGCTGTTGAGAGAGAGGAGGGAAGGAGGAGAGGCGCACCCGCTGCGGACGCGGAGCTGTAGACGCCGTCCGACGCAGGAAGAGGCGAAGCTAAGAAATGCTCTGCATTTAAAAAAAAAAGAGACTCCCGAGATGGGCAAGGGAGACATGACTCTCATTAGGAAATATAAACGCAAGGTTCATCTTAACCGCGTGCTCGTTGCGTTGTGGCTGCATGCGTTCATGCGCCCGATTTCAGGACGTTCCAGTGTCGAACGTGGCGTCGAGCAGCAACTTATTGTTGGCAAGGTGTACAAACAGTGCAAGATAAAGCACATTGAAAAGTGAACCCATTCATCATAGCGATTTCTGTATCCCTAAAATGGGCGCGGGTTCGATTCCCGACCGCGGCGGCCGCTTTTCTGATGGAGGCGAAAAGCGAAAACGCCCGTCTTTACGACATTTCGTCGCACGTTGAAGATCCCCAGGTGGTCAAAATTAATCCGGAGCCCTCCACTACGGCGCACCTCATCGCCTGGGTTGCGTCGGCGCGTTAAACGTATAGATACAAGCAGTCAATGTATCGCTAACATGACGCCGATTAGAATCTACTATTGAACGATCCATCACTTCCCCGTTGAAATTCGCTCTCACCCATTGCGCAGCGCTGCAGCGACGCACAATTATGTTCGATTTCGTTGTTTTCCGGCAGCTGCGGCCCAATTTCGAGCCTCGGGCTACCATCTGTGCGGCCAAACAAGCTGCAGAGGAAGTGCAACCGTTTGCGGGACTATGTGGGAAGTCAGCGATTGTTTGCTTTGGTACACGTAGCGCGTTCGGTGCCGAAACTAAATATAAAAGCCGACTTCGAGCTTGCAAACTTGTTGTGCCCCGGAACGACGGTTTCTGTTTCTGTTTATTTCTTCCTTCGCTTGCCGCTGACAGAGTTTTCCGAGAAACTTCCTCACGTCGGGAGTAACCTTGGCGCCGTGCCGTTTTCTGCTTCTGCAGCTAAAGGGCGGATATTGCTCCGCCTCGTCATGAAGGAAACCGTGGGTCATGAACCACACCCTTTTTACAGTGAAGCTGGACGATGCCCTAATCAAAGAAATCCGGGACCGATATATCGGGACAAATCCTAAAGAAAATCTTAGACCGTACGCGGGAGCTGCAAACCCAACTCTAGACCGCCCGTTCACGACGGCGGAGGTGCGGGGGGCCATACACGATCTCCGTACCAGGTCTGCCCCGGGACCGGACGGTGTTACTAATAAAATGTTGAGAAACTTAGACGAGGACTCTATCGAGGCTCTCACCAAATACATAAATCTATGCTGGAGCGTAAGCGCGATCCCCAGACAATGGAAGACTGCTAAGATCGTTATGATCCCGAAACCAGGGAAAAAACTACAGCTAGAGAGCCTAAGACCAATCTCGCTTACCTCTTGTCTGGGGAAGTTAATGGAGCATGTAGTCCTGAACAGACTCAACGGGTACATGGATGAGAAGGGGCTTTTCCCTCACACCATGACAGGATTTCGACCCAAGCTATCAACTCAAGACGTTATGTTGAGGCTTAAACATGAGATTATCGAAGGGGATGGCTGCTCTCCTCTAGACACCAGGGCAATACTGGGGTTGGATTTGACTAAGGCTTTTGACAACGTTAGGCATGACGCGGTGCTAGAAAACTTGGCAAAGCTAGGCGTGGGCCCCCGAACCTACGACTACGTGAAAGACTTTCTAACGGACCGGACAGCCACCCTAACGATCGGGGGCATCGAATCTGGCGAGCTGGAGTTGGGAAGCAGGGGCACACCGCAAGGTTCGGTCCTCTCGCCATTCCTCTTCAACGTCTCAATGATCGGCCTCCCAGATACGCTAGAAAAGATAGAGGGACTACAGCACAACATCTATGCAGACGATGTAACCCTTTGGGCGGCGGGAAACAGCGACGGACAGATACAAGACGTCCTGCAGCGGGCCATAGATGCAGTCGAAGCGTACGTTAAGCCGAGAGGCTTGGATTGTTCCCCACAAAAGTCAGAGCTCCTGCTCTACCAACCGGCCCTGAGGGGACGCAAATCGACAACCACGTCACCAATCCAACTCTATGCCAACGGGGGGCAGCTCATCCCAACGGTAAACAGCATCAGGGTGCTTGGCCTCCGAATTCAGGCTAACGGACATAATATCGAAACCATAAGGGCACTCGAATCTAGCCTCTCTCAAACAAGCCGACTCGTCTCGCGAATTGCCAGCCGGCACCACGGGATGAAGGAAAGTAACCTCATCCGATTAGTTCAGGCATTCGTTGTAAGCCGCGTGGTCTACGTCGCCCCGTACCTGAAGCTCAGAATGGACGAAAAGAACAAAATAGATGCCATGATCAGGAAGGCCTTCAAACAGGCACTAGGCATACCCGTCACTACCTCGAATGAACGGTTCGAGGCACTGGGCCTGCACAATACCCTGGACGAGCTGATCGAAGCTCAGAGGATCGCACAACTGGAAAGGCTCTCCAAGAGCCCGACTGGGCGACACATTTTAAGCTCCCTTAGCATCAACTATGAATCTCGAGCTGGAGCTAAATTGGACATCCCAACTGAGATCAGGGCGAGCATATACGTCCCGCCACTGCCCAAAAACATGCATCCCGTACACAACGCAGAACGCAGACGCGCGAGAGCACAGGCACTGCAAAAAAGATTTGAGAGGTCTGAGGACGTGGTTTACGTGGACGCCGCTGACTATGACGATCGTGACGCCATGGCCGTAGCCATGGTAAATCGACAGGGCGATTCAGTCGCTTCCGGCACGATCGTCACGACGTCGCCTGAAGTCGGGGAGGAGGCGGCCATTGCCCTGGCAGTGACTGCATCCAGCAAATACAAATTTATAGTGAGCGACTCGAAGTCGGCCATCCTCAATTTCTCGAGAGGGCGCGTGTCATCGGAAGCGCTTAAAATCCTGTTGGCCGGTTTCTGTGGCGATCGGGTCAGAGAGGTCCAAATAGTCTGGGCGCCGGCCCACTGCGGTCTCCCGGGGAACGAGAACGCGCACGCCGCGGCTCGAGGTCTAACCAACCGAGCCGACGCCGACGATTCCACCGTCGACGCGCACTCGTTTCGCCGGTCGGGGCGGGACAGGCTGGTATCTTATCGGGAAATACTAGATCATTACAGCCTTGAAAGAGCGAGATACCCTGCGCCACACAGAACTTTAACTAAGTGGCAATCGGTGGCTTGGCGTTTGCTCCAGACCAACACGTTCCCCAACCCTGTAGCCTACAGCCGCTGTTACCCGGGGCTGTACACAGCTGAATGCAAAATTTGTAAAGGCAGAGCGGACCTCCAGCACATGGTTTGGTCGTGTCCCATCAAGAGTCAACAGGTACAGCAGAAAGGACGCCCTTTCTTAGAAATTAGAACCGTGGAGCAGTGGGAGACCGCGCTGCTCAGCTCCGATCCCGAAGTTCAAGTCGAACTCGTCCGGATGGCTGAAGACGCCGCCGGGGTCCAAGGACTCCTGGCTGCCGCCTAAAAAGGGGAAGAGGACCGAGGAGGATCTCCAACCTCTTCCTTTTCCCACCGGGCACACAATAAAGTTATTCTCTCTCTCTCTGTCCGTGGATAGGATTCAGCAGATCGTCTCCGGTGATAGACCGAGCGTAGACCAACAATTTTCAGGACGTGGAGAAAATCACCGGAAAAAAATTAGTGCCCTTCCGCTCTGTGAAGGAGGAGGACCAGCGAAGCTGCGGTGCGAAATCTTAGTCGTCTTAGCGGCTAATTGTCATATAATTGCTTCCGGACAGTTCCGAAAAACAAAAGTTGCAGTCGTTTCCCGTAACCATACTTCTTCCGTAATTGTCATATAATTTGCTGCCGGAGTGTTCCGGTAAAATAATAGTTAAGCCGTTTTCCATAACCATACTCCTTCCTTAGATTGCCATGTATTGGCAGTAGACAGTAGTTCTGTAACGTTTACAACTTCACTATGAACTAACTAATCGTGACAAGTAAATGAAACTCGGCGTAATGGTCGAGTCGTCTTGGCGGATAATTGTCATATAATTTGTTTCGGGGTGCTTTTGATAATAGAAGAGCTAGAACCGTTTTCTGTAATCATTCACCTTCTGTAGTTGGCCATGCTTCATAGTGCAACATGGGACACCGAGACAGCAGACGATCCTCTGCAACGAACGAAGTGTTTGCGATGCGACTATTGCGTCACCTTCGTTGCAGAATCAGCGGAGCACAATGATGCTGACGACGACGGTGAGGATGATGACGATGATGATAGAATCTTGATGGGCACATACCCCCTCTGGGGAATGAACGCCTGGCGCTGGCTGGAGCCTTCATTACAACGTATATAACTGAACGACCGAAATGATTGTATGCACGCACAACAAAAGGGAGCTTTACGCCGTTTGGTGTTTCGCGTGTAGTCGTTGTGTGTACGTTGCAGTTTGCCGAAATGTCATTTCGAACGGTTAAAAAAGCGAACACACGAACATGGTGACGGGCAACACATCTGCTTTCTTTCTTCTCCTATACCACGGGCGTGTGTTTGTACGCCGATCGTGAGTCATGAGGCGATCGCCGGCCTATATACACAGACGTCGGCGCTTGATTATGGCACTGACGCCATCAATCGCGAGCGGGCTGTGCGGCGTAAGCCGATGCCTCCCTGCCGCCGACTCATTAGCTCATTTCCGCCGGCCGATCGCCCGCAGAGGCAGCGGGAGGCCCGCTCGCTGGATGCGGCTAATGAACGCTGGCTGCGAGAGCCGGGGTCCTCGCCCCGCTGAAAGCCGCGGGTCCCGAAAAAGGAACAGGCGCGCCCCCGTCTAAACAAGGCGCGCGATTTGTGCGCTCAAGCCGCGCATGGCACGGCGCCCTCCCCATGTAGATTTTTCGCCGACTTTTCTTTTTTCGGTCTTCTCTATGTTTGGTTCTCTCGCAAATTCATGGCCCTTCGAGAAGCTCAGCCGCCGGCAGCGATGGGTCGGGAAGCCGGAAACTCGTGGCCAGTCTTGCGCAGTCTCCGAGAATGGAACCGTTCAGGAGGGGAGCCTTGCGAGGACTCAGCGCGCGCCGGTGAAACGCGCGCACGTATTCACGCGTATATATTTAGATATAAATATCCATATGCAGGGCCCTAGCTCCGAAACACCGTAACCCTGCAGCTTTTGTGCCGCCTCCCCTCCCCGCTTTTTTCTTCTTCATCTTCTTCCGATTTTGGGATGCGAGCGACGCTTTTACGGCCGGGTTTTCAATCTTCGGAAGCTCCTTCCTTTCCGCCGGGGGTGCCGCCATTTGTTTTGGTTCCGCCGAATGACGTGTGTATTTGCTCCCGACTTCCGGAAACTTCCCCCCGCGTGCCGCGTACGCTCTTCCGAAGTCGCTCTCTGCTGCGTATACTACGCGCAGCCCGTACACATCACATGTTTTTCTATTTTCTTCCGGGAAAGACGCAGGCATACCAGCAACCAGATGCCGCTCTCTTGCGAAGGAAAGCGGGATTTGGCACGAAGGATGACAAGCGCGAGTTCTGTACGAGGGCGCTTTCTTTTGAGGGTTCGCCAGAAACTTTCTCGCTCGGGAAGCGGACTTGATTCGTAGTGTCTTGGACGTCCGTTCATCGGGCGCTTCCTCTTTTCCGGCACGAATGCTACTGCAACGACTCCAGCTTTGTGCGTCCCCTGTTCGTGCACATAGGCGCGTTCGACGTCATCACGATTACCGCGCGACGTGCAGTAGTCGACGGGCCGCTTCTCCTTATGCCAAACCTTCAAACTGAAGCAACGCTTTTTTGTGAAAGAATATGGGCTATTTGAGTGCAAGAGGGGTGGAAATATTTTTACGAGGTTGGTAAACAGGTTTGTTACATAAACGAATAACGCGATCACTTCTCGATCGCATTCTTATGGGAAAAAGCAAGCAGAAATGACTTAAAAATATTTAGAATGAAATCATGGCTTTTCTCGATACAGCGCTGGACATTTCCCGCTCGTGCACGTAGATTCTGGCAAATTAGCTAATGCTTTTACCATTAGAATAGCGCCGCATCACGACTGTTGTGTCGTATCATTAACCCTGCGGCTACGTAAAGGTGCTACTTCTCGTGGCTGTATACTCGGGTGACAACCGGCGTGTAGGACAGACCGTAGTTTGAAAATGCGCAGAAAAACGCAAATAAAAATAAAGATAAATTCTGAAGCAATCAATCCGCTGGAGCATAGCAAAGTAGGATCGTGTGGTGGCACATGGGAGAACCCTTCGTAAAGCGATGATGATGATGATTATGATTATGATGATGATGGTGGTGGTGGTGGTGACGATAAGAAAGCACCGAGTCAAACGCTAAGTAAAATGAGAGAGAGAGAGAGAGAGAGAGAGAGAGAGAGAGAGAGAGAGAGAGAGAGAGAGAGAGAGAGAGAGAGAGAGAGAGAGAGAGATCTGAAAAGCAAAATGAATACTGGCCACAACCTTACGGCAAAGCATAGGAGTCCAAGTGCGGCAGCTTTCGTGGGCGTAGTCGCGTCCCTGGGGTGTTGTGGACTTTCCACTGGCTTGGGAGATGGAGTCCGTGTAAAACGTAAATGTAACTGTGTTGGAGAAAGAAAGGGCGGGTGTGTTATGGGGTCGTGTTACTGACAGACGGGTGGTCATACAAAACCGCGTTTTTACGTGCATCGGCGGTGTGCTCCATTCGGTCCTTTCAGGGTTGATGAGGTCACGTACTCGTCTACCGCATTTAAAAGCCAACTGCGCGCTGTAACTCTTCAGTACGCAGGCACGACCCAAAAAACCAGTTCGAGTAGCCACAGGAAGGAACAATGGGGTGGCCGGCCGCGTGCCAATACGTTCCCGCAATCGTGAACAGCAGCAGCACGCGGCGTGCGAGCATTCGGGCCTGCTGCAGGAAAGAGCCTTGCTCTCGCCCTCTGGCCACTTCGACAGGTCGATTAGAAAAGGCCGTGCCGCGAAATAAAGGCAAGGTCTCCTCGCACGCGGGTCCTCCTGTTGTGTGCGCACGTATACAAAAACCACCCCGCAGCGGCGGCATGTAACGCACGGCAAAATTGGACCGTCCATTAGGCAGTTGGCAACCTCGCGTATATGAAATTTGTCCCGCCGCAACTGAGGTCACGCTTCTGCATTTACACGCGAGTGTATATATTTGCGGAAGCGACGTACTTGGGTGGCGAGCTTCGGAGAGCCGAGTGAGTGAGTGAGCGAGTGAGTGAGTGAGTGAGTGAGTGAGTGAGTGAGTGAGTGAGTGAGTGAGTGAGTGAGTGAGTGAGTGAGTGAGTGAGTGAGTGAGTGAGTGAGTGAGTGAGTTGGAGGGGCAAGAAGGATCTTGGAAATGAAAGGCTATGCGCGTCTTCTAGGAGGAAAAAGTGGAGCGGGCGATCGCCTGATAACCAACCTCTGTAAGGCTGCACGTGCCAAGTGCGTGCTGCATGGTTCAAGCAAGCTTCACATATCCGGCTTACAATGACTCGATCTTGTTATAAACTATCGGCGAAGAGATCCTAGAGTGGCGGCCCCTGGCGTGGAAAAAACGCAACTTTATGGAGTGTAAACAAAGCAGACGACACAGACCTCTTAACATGGGTGAAAAGGTTGATGGTAATGATGATGATGATGAGAGGTTGTTGTTGGTGATGGTGATGATATCGTTTATTTTGTTATTAAAACGGGGCATCTGGCTTGCCAAAGCCAAGCCACGTACTGCTTGAGTGGCATAGCCTGGCAGTCATAGAAACCAAGGACACCAAGAAAATACATGGCAAAAGAAAAGGTCAATCGAAGTGTACATAAAGATACATGGCAAGTACACACAGTACGGGAACCTGTCAGTACATTTAATATCTATTTCTCAAAAACTTCTTTAGCTTGAATTTATGCTGGAAGATAAGTGTCAACCTAAGTGTCCAACTAGAAGCGCCGAAGTACATGTAACCGTTTCACTCCGCATACAGCTGCCATTGCGCAGTTCTCTTTCTAAATTTAACATCGATATTTACTGCCTGAGTATGAATTTATGCTCTGAAAGCGATGTAAGCTCACGCTGGGTGTTATTGCGATGTTCCTTTTCACTTCGACTTCGCAACCCTACTTTTAAAATAAAAAACCCTACTAGTTAAAATAAACTCACCCTCTCAAATTGCGCCCCACAGAAACGCATGTTTTGTGTCACCTTTTTCTCGTATGTAGCACATAAGCTGTGGACGATCTCCTCGCCAATAGGGCCTTCGCTCGCCCGTTCACGCACTGATGTGACAGGAGTTCACACATTTTAAGGATACATTACTGCAATGTATACCAGTCGCCTGTGTTCGCCATGGTTCGACGTGTATACGCAACGTGTTGCGTATACACTTCGCGACACATTGGATGTGGCTTTTGGCGCTCCACAATGATTCGTCGCCTTGGAAGCAGGATTAGTCGCGCGCCTACGCTTGTTCTGACTTTTCTATCCCAACGAAGGCGACAAGGGTATTTTTCTTTCTGTGTGATTGCCCATGCCACCAAGCGATCGTGCCAAACCGTTGCGTTCTATGTACGGGCCAATCTCTAACACACAATGATATACAAACCACGCAATCAAGTGGAGAAAAAGGGTGGAAATGGGGGCGACAACAAAAAGAAACCAGGCGCGCTTCGGCTGTGCGCGATGTGTATCACTGGAGCATTTCAACGGTGCGCGGCGAAGTAGTCGGTGACCTGTGGCATCGCAGCGTCGTTGCGTTAGCGCCTCCGCCGGCGTGGAGCGTGGCTTTCGTCATTGAACGTCGCTTCTTTTCCTCGGTCGTATACCCGCACCTGCAGACAGTCCCGTGGGCGATCACCCCTCTTCGCGTTCTCCGTCGTCACAGGCACACTGTGTGAAGATAGGAGGTCGCAAGCGCATGTACAGCGCCATACGAAATGTGGCGCACGTATCTGCGTCCCCTCGGTGTCAGCGACTCGGCCAGCTCGGCAACGTCGCATCAAGATGTAACGTTGACCCCGTCTTGACGCGAAACTGCGTATACGCTGCGGTGTGGGCCCCTCTTTATCGAGATCGCATTCGTCCCGAATGCGTTTTACGTATACTTTTGCTGTGCTATTCGTCTTCGATGCGTGGATTCTTTTGTATGCGACTCGGATATTAGTGGGCTTAGCGTGGCCTCTGCCGTGAAGTGAAGGGTGTGGTTGCACGCCGTGCGGAGAGATTTGTTCGATCAGTCTTGCAGCATTGTACGCTAGGCGCGAGTTCGAAGGCCATCTGACATCAAAGGCGCGTGCGAGAGCCATGTGTGGCTTCTAGTATTTGTTTTTCTCTGTGGTCTAAATAAAAGGAAATTGTGGTTTTCGTGTTAGATTGTCAAGAATCGGGAGACAGCGGTTGCTGCTTTTTCTTTTACCGTTGTACGCAGGTTAGCAAAAAAAAAAAAAACCTATGAGATCAAATATTAACCAACAGTTTCCTGACGCGATAATATGTCTTTGGTATAAATTAACATGGTGCTACACTACTGTAACAATTAATTGCGTTAACTCCGCCAATTATGCATTCCTGTGCAGATGCAAGGCGTTCCACTGTTGGTGCTGCGGGAACCTCCGCACTTTAATGCTTACGCAATAAAAGTGCGGAAGCTTCCGTTTTTGTTTTTGCATAGGCTTTGCATCTCTGACTGGAGAATTTGGAACAAGAGCTGTTGACCCTTCTGTCGTAATCCTTGTCTTTCTTCAGCCACCAAACTCGCACTCGTTCGAGCGCCCTCAATCGGAGGAGGTTCTTCGGTGATGAGGCTGGCAGTCTTCGACACCGTCTACGCACAAGGCTTACGCTTTCACGCCATGTGGTGTGAAAACATTAGGCAGACCGCACTCGTCTCCCGCCGGGTGTTTGCATTTGGCGCAAGCGCGTCCTTGAGCGCGCACCAGAAAGAGGCGCGCTTTCTTGCGGGAACTCTGAAAAGCCACCGTGTTCTGCGCAGTAACTGAAAGTCCTTCTTTCTCGCTCAGTTTAACAATCGGATTGCGCTACAAATATGCAGCCGTTTGTACGACGGTTTCAGTGAAACTGCGCCGGAAAAGCAAGCGAGTCGCTCGAGTGAGGCAATTGCTTTCAGGCTCGTTCAAATCCGCGCGGCCAACAGAATCTGCGTGCTCTCCAGACCGTGGTGTTCTCTAAACCGCACGGCCCCGTCTGTGATTACAGGGTCCGTGCATCAAGCTATTATCCATCAGCGCTTTCAGAGGATCGTTTCACTCTCTCCGCAACCGTTGGGGCAACAATGACGACTCATTACTTCATTAACGTTTGCACTTAAAGCGCCTGAAGCATTCGCCGACCTTGGTGGCCTACGAACAAGAATTATTTCCGACCAATTAGTGCCTTTTTTGCCTGCGTTTACCCCATCTGGTGGATGTTTTAAGCCCTACGTAGCCGCAAATAGCCTTCCTATCCTTCGTCCTTTGTTGAGGCACGGCTCTTATGCGCACAACTAAGGAGAGCGAAAAAAAAGAAATCTCGAAAGGAGGCCTCCCTCTTTCAGTCACGCTAACGCGTTTGTGATGAGTCGTCCGCGTCTTGAGCGTGTGACACTGCTTCAGCGCAGACGGGCAGTGGCCATCGAACACGGGCGAAACTGGCAACTGCGTTCCTTCTCTTTTTCCAGCCGGGCTCGGTTTCATACAAGCGGTATACCAATGGCGGCGGCAACAAGGGCGAAGTGTGTCAAGGTGCGCGTGCCTGTAGGCTCGCGCCGAGCTAAACAAAGCGAGAGGCGCGTGTGCCGTTGTGTTGTACCTGGGCGGCCTGCGCGCTATGCGAAGGCGAAGGCGGCGGAACCCCAGGCGAAGGTGTCAATTACGGCAGCGCGCACCGGACGGGCCAGCGCCGTCGCGTTTGACGAGCGCGGCCGCTCAAGCGACCGCGGGCGGCGGCGTTCCGAAACTTGTGTCAAGTGCGCCGTCCATGCACGGTCCATAGAGCACGTTAAATTTGTAGTTGTAGGAAAGGAAGGTAGGATCTCGGTATTGTAGTGCCCGAAAGTCCGAATGACAAGAGCTGAACCTTCTTTTTTGAAGTTAGGACAACAACAACAACAACAACCGCAGCAACAACGACAACAACAACACGCACACACACACACACACGCACGCACGCACGCACGCACGCACACACACACACACACACACACACACACACACACACACACACACACACACACACACACACACACACACACACACACACACAAAAATTGCAGCTTAAAATAATGCATTGCAGTTTTAACACAGAAGTGTTTTATTCCTGGATACACGAAGATTTCCCTGACGTCATATCCGTCACGGAAGCGACGCCAGTACAACGAAGCAAGCGGCCTGTAAAGGGTGCACCCTTGCCCACAGGGTGTTCTTGCGGGGAAGCAGCCTTTAGTACTAGAGAGTGTACTAAAGACTACGTTATACTTCGGGTTGTTCGTTTTCGGGTTTATACGGAAGTGTTCGTTTTCGGGTTTATACGGAAGTCGATACACCAAGATTTCATTGGCATCATATCCGTCACGGGAATGACGCCAGTACACCTTTGCCGAAGCGACCCGTCAGCAGGACATCGCTCGCCAAGCACACCCACAAGATAGCCGCCGACCCGTAAATCATGTTCAGCTGAAGATTTCGCTGCACATTTCACTTCCGTGTTTTACTGATTCCTATGATAGAGGAATCAACCGCAGTTTCTTTTTTTGATAGCGGGTATACAAGACACTTAATCGTGGACACACATAGCTCTACTCACGCATTAAGAAGCCGAGTTACGAGGTGAGAGAGCTTCACTTATCAGCGACCTCAAATATCACTAGATAAGTGAGCGGACGAGGGCAGTTATATTACAGAGTTATAGACTGGATTTTGCTAGCTAGAAATTGTTGATGATGAACTAGGAAATAAGGACAGTGGTATCCCTGCACCTAGTGTACGATTGGAAGCGCAACCTACAGGCACGAAAACAAACTTCAAGTGCCCCTACTATTTTTTTATGTGGAGTTTATATTTGCTCGCATTCTATGCTCACAATAAGATCACATGGTGCTCAATTTCAGTGGTTTCACGGGGTGTGCCTGTCGCCCGGCGTCTGCATACTGATATGCTCAACTTGACTTTCCGTCCGCAAGACATACCACGTTTCAGCCTGTCCGTAGCTCTTTTCCCGGACCTCCGCAGGCAGTTATGTAGTGATTCACGGGCTAGCGTAAGTCCCTGGGAAGCTGCTACCTGTTCCCATTATTTGTGTCTCATTTTCCCTCACACTGAGTACTCAGTACAAACCGCCGCCGTGCTAAAAGCATTAAAGGACCACAGAATAGGAGAAACCTACATAAGACTCCTAGACGACATATATAAGGGATGTACGGGCAGGATAACACTTCACAAGCAAAGCGATAAATTCCCGATTCGAAAGGGAGTAAGACAGGGAGACACCATCTCGCCAAAGCTGTTCACAGCGTGTCTGGAGGGGGTATTCAGAAAGCTTGACTGGGAAAACACAGGATTACGAATAAACGGAGAATACTTGAGTGATTTGAGGTTTGCAAACGATGTAGTACTGCTGAGGGGGACTGCAGAACACCCGCAAAAAATGCTTGAGGAACTACAATCAGGAAGCACGGCCGTGGGGCTAACAATAAATATCTATAAATCTAAAGTAATGCGGAATAAGCATGCCGAAAGCACCCCCTTCCGCTTGGGAAAGGAAGCGCTAGAAGAAGTAAAAGAGTATAGCTACCTCGGACAGATGGTTAGTGCTGACCCCAACCACGAGAAGAGAAATCCGGCGCAGAATAGGTATGGGTTGGGGAGCACTCGGCAAGCACTCCCAAATAATAAAAGGAAATCTACCTGAGTCACTCAAAAGAAAAATCTACAACCAGTGCATACTGCCGGTGATGACACACGGAGCTGAAACTTGGCGCCTTTCTGAACAAATGGAAAGCAAACTTAGGTCGGCTGCACGGGCCATCGAGCGAAGAATGTTAGGAGTAACACTCACGAATAGGAAAACAGCCTCCTGGATCAGGGAACACATTCGAGTAGATGATATCATAGTTCAAGTAAAGAAAAAGAAATGGACTTGGGCTGGCCATGTAGTGAGACGAACTGACAACCGGTGCACAGTTAGGGTAACGGAGTGGATATCAAAAGATGGGTCTAGAAGAAGGGGAAGGCCAATAACATGATGGAGGGATGAAATACGGAAATTCGGTGGCCCACAATCGACTCGAGCGGCGCAGGACAGGAGCTGTTGGGACTCAATGGGAGAGGCATTCGCCCTGCAGTGGGCCTGAGTAGGCTGTTGTTGTTGTTGTTGTTGTTGCGTTGACGATGATGATGATGATTTCCTTCATGCACGATGTCACGAAAACTCGGATCTCGCCTAAATATGCTTCGCAACCCGCCGCGGTGGCTCTGTGGCTAAGGCGTTGCGCTGCTGAGCACGAGGTCACGGGTTCGATTCCCGGCCGCGACGGCCGCTTTTTTGATGGAGGCGAAAAGCAAAAACGCCCGTGTGTACGAGATTTCGGCGCACGATAAAGATACCCAGGTGGTCAAAATTAATCCTGAGCCCTCCACTACGGCCGGCCTCATCGCCTGCGTTGCGTCGGAGCGTTAAACCCTACAATCAATCAATCAATCAATAAATAAATATGCTTCGCATTAAAAGCTACTTGGAAGTTCACAACGCTGTTCCAGGTTCTCTTTTATACTCTTTTAACTGCGACAGCTGTGTATAAGATGGGCGGTGTTTCACATTATTTGTTCGCTAAATTCCCGTAAAGAACGCTTCACGGCAGTCGAATGGACAACGAAGGAAAGCCAGCTTCCTGAACTTCGGAAAGACGTGATGAATGCAAGCCAAAATAAGGTCGTGCTACATAAATTAGCGCAAAATCTCGCCCGTATATGTTGCCTTTCGTAAGAGGAACACTACGGTGACACGCGCCATTTCATGCAGTTGACAAATAAGCCATAGGGCATTGCAAAGCAGAATTGTGCAAGTCCGTCTGTCAAAACATTTGAAAATGGTATGTCCAGGATGAAAAAAAAAGTGTATGCGGGTTCGCTGATCTACACCAAACCAACGCAGATGACCTCCACAATGCGTTATGACCACTTCTCGTTTTGCGAGTGCTGCTGGTAAATGTGGGCGTCGATTCATCGAATTCGACTTCGGCTCCGAGGAGACACCGAACGGCCACGGCAAGATATCGAACAACAGAACAACAGTCTTTTTCGACATTGCTGCGCGTCTTCGCATTCTGAGTTGGTCATTTACTGTTATGCGATAAATACACTGAAAATATGTCAGGAACAGTTCGATAACTTTTCACCTGAGTTCTCCGTGCCCATAAACCTAAACAACGGCAGCTCTTCAACAGGGATCCTGTCGCCGTCCGGGCCACAAGGACCTCAGAGGCACCGAAGCCCATCTCAAGGGCGGCTACACTGTTTGAATAACAGTGGCTCCAGAGTTCCAGTTGTGCTGCTTAACACTTGTTTACTGTGTTCTTACTCTTCCTTCACGAAGTATCGCATTGCATTCCAACAGAACCGCCACGGTGGCTCAGTGGCTAAGGCGTTGCGCTGCTGAGCACGAGGTCGCGGGTTCGATTCCCGGCCGCGGCGGCCGCTTCTCTGATGGAGGCGAAAAGCAAAAATGCCCGTGTGTACGAGATTTCGGCGCACGTTGAAGATCCCCAGGTGGTCAAAATTAATCCGGAGCCCTCGGCGCGCCTAATCGCCTGCGTTGCGCCGGCGCGTTAAACCCTAATATCAATCAATCAAATCAACATTCTCTATCAGGGGTGTAGCCATGGGTGTGTATCGGTGTCAGAACACCACCGAAATTTTTAGTCTCTCACCCCCTCCCCCTTCTTTTTACATGCTTCATCTATAAATCTGAGTGTAAAAACGACGATACATTATAAGGTAAGAAAAACGAAAAGAAGATATTTTTTGGGCGCAGGCGATCTTAAATTTTTTTATACGAGGGGTATAGCACCCCCAGAAAGACACTTCTGTCTACGCCACCGTTATCTATTCATACAAAGCGTGCGCGCAGCGGAAGCAGAATGGCGACAGACGGTGGATGGCTACAAGTCCGTCCGCTTCGCATCAGATTGCGAACGTGTCCGACCGCTTCTCGCGTCGCGACAACGCTGCACGCGGGGGGTTGCTTTCTACGCGGTGAGTTGAGGCGGTGCAGCGAGAGCCGAATGACCGCTGACGCGTGGCAAAGCGTTTACATGGGGCCCACGTAACGGCGGGGCTTCGCGCACAAAAGGCGTATGCCGCCTCGGCGGAGTGAGGTGCAAGCTGCCTACGGCTGAAGCCCGGTTGCATGTCTCACGCCGAAGGCAGGGAGCAGTGCACGCAAGCAGTGCATGAAGGCACTGCGTGACTTTCTTTCTTTCTTTCTTTCTTTCTTTCTTTCTTGCTCCCTCTTCTGCTACCCTTTGTTGGGTCTCCAGCCTCGTATACATTCTTTCCTATGGCTGCCGATTCTCCTCTAGTATAGGGGGAGCTGCATTCTTTGTGATGCTGCGCGTAGTCGCGTTGTTAAATTTCATTGCTTCTTCGTCTGTTCATTGCTTCTTCGTCTGTATTTTTTTTTTTTTTTGGTGGGGAGGGGTGGGGGAGTATTTATTGTTGTGGTTGGAACCACCCGCTGTTGGTGCATTCAAATCGGTTCACAACGGCTACGATGTCGCGATATTATTCCTACAGGACTCCACTTCAACGTATTTAAAGTTATAAACCGGCTATAACCGGCTTGCAGCGTGTGTTTAGAGAAAAGCGGCGGGAACAGTAAGAACAGAGGACACCGCACGCGTTATCTTCGCGTCATCCTCTTGGTCCGGAGTACTGAGATTTCGCCAGCCGTTATAACCCCTCGCCAGCCCGTTCCCGCATCACAGATGTCGCCGATTCTATCAGGGCCCTGGGACCTTCTGCGCTGGTCGGCACGAGGATGATGAACGCCGTCCCATTGTTACGGCTTCGCGGCTGATTCTGCCTTGCGTTTGCGCCGCAAATCTCTTTGATTGCATCCGGGGCTTCCGTGCTTTCCTTTGTTGGGCGCGAACACGTAAGGTCGCCCGCGCAAATTTCGCGTTCCTGCCGCAGCCTTGAGGAGACGTCGTCTCCGTCCGTCGCTGACGTTCGCCGCGAAGGACCTCTGTCCCCTGTCGTTGGCGAGACACAAGGGGCCAGCTAAGAAGAAGGGGCTCGTGAAGCGAGCTGGAGGTGGCACGTTTGTGAAGGAGGCAGAGGCATTCCTCCGCAAGATGGGGCGGGGGAAGAAGGGGCAGGTGTAGCAGGCGACGCGCTTGGACGGAGCCAGCTGCGATTACGGCTCCGATCGTGGGCCTCCCCCAGGCCGCGTAATGACAGGCGCCGGGGATGTTGGCGGCCAGGCTCAGCTGAGCGCGTGCGGGTTGCACGAGGGGACGGCTATAAATACGAGGAGGGCCTGCCGGACGCCGCTATGAACTCCTCTCGCTCCTCCAAATTCTTCATCCCAGGCCTTACCGTCCGCACCTTCTCGCCCCCCATTTACGTTCGGCCGGCAAAAGAACACCACCCAGACAACGATGCCGCGATGACGACGTTAGCATCGCGCTTTTCGAATCCCCAGCTGTAGAGTGGTTCGGTTCGAGGGACCGTAAATGGGTCGGGACAAGAGGGGATTGTGTAGTGTAGGCAGCCAAAAGGGCCTCGACGTCCAACATGACGTGTATTGTTCCTATTATAGGATAGCGGTGGCCAGCGCTGAGCATTGGTTCTTGCGGGAAAGCCGTGCCTGCCTCCTGCTCGGAAGGGTGCTGCTGCCTCTGCATGCCCGCTCTCGTTCGGCCTCCCTTCCTCTTCTTGTTCCGTGCTGCGGATCAACGAACCTGCGTCCGGCCTCTGTGGAACGGCCGCCTCCTCCGGTCCCGCTTGCAAGACGCGTCGCCTCCACAAGACGCCGCTTCCTTTGCTGCTTTCGCTTAACATTTCATTTCTCTTCTTCTCTTTGTGCGTATCTTACACGGTATCCAAGAAGGAATGGAATACAATGGCTGGCGGGATGTCCTGCCGCTGCCTTGACACCCTCATTTGTTGCCGGCAAGTTACTTCATTGCACACACTGTGTTCGGGTGTCTCATGGTGACAGCTAAGGCAACTGGGCTGCAAGCTTTTCACGTTTTATTGATCGCACGATTGACGAGCATCCGTACGTTCAACCGAGCTCATTTTTAGTGCTAACGTAACACTGCGGCCTACCGCGTTCACCAAGGTTCATCATGATTGCATGGCGCATATTGTAAACGTTATGATGATGATGAAGTGGACGTAGGTACTACGCATTACTTTAGAAACATATTGCTTGTATTCACTGGCAAGGCGCGTATGCAGGCAACCGTGTGAGTGCGCCGTTACTGGTTACGTCGGGCTCCGCGGGATGTCGGTATTGTCCGTGCTAAGCACATGACTGTGTTGCATGTCACAAACTCTACCTCACCGAACGCAAAGTATTGCCTCTTGTCCAAAGTGGGTGCGATTTATAACATCTCTGTTGACCCCACCGTTGAGAATCGGGTGGAAACGGAGCAGACGACGCACGCCGGTGTTTTTTCTTTTTCTTCGGCGTGCGGGCGCAGTGGCCCAAGCCGCACCATGTCCGTGGCGCATCGGCCATGTCTGTGGCCCGTATTCAGTGTTGCCAAGCGATGAAATTGACCGCTAAACTTTTTAACGAATGCCACCTATAGATCAACGTTTCATCAAAGTAGCATGCCATGCATGCGAACGCTATAATATACACGTCACAAGAGCTGCTGCTCAATTTCAGTCCAGATCAAAGAGAAAGAAGGGCAGCTGGGACGGGTGTAATGCGAAGAACTGACAACCGGTGGATCACCTGCGGGGTAACGGGGCGGCTATAATGGAAGTGGGGGAAGAAGAGTAACTCCGTGAAAGGAGGAGATGAGTAAACTCGCTGGCAGAGAATGGATTTCAGGCAGCGCAGGATAGGAGGATAAGTTGGTGTGGATGGAGTGAAAACCGTGTGGAGGGAGGTTTGGAGGAGGGGGGGGTTGGTGTAGATGGAGAAATGGAGGGGGGGGGGGGGAGGGGGCGGCGAAAAAGAGAGTTCACAAGTGGAACCCGACGTTCCCGTCTCCAGATGCAACGGCTCCTGCCTTCGCCCTCTCAATCAGTGAGCGCTGATGAAGGGACGAGCTGGCCAGGGCCGCCTCCCATGTCTCTAATGAAGTGGTGTGTGTGGAGTTTCTGTCTCCGGTACATATCCGAGACAAGCCAAGGTTGTGCGAAGTAAAGTGGATATTTCTCCGCACTGCAGACAATTTACATTTACCGTTGGCTGATTCTTTTTTTTTTCAATTATAAGCGCCCGTTGCGACTTATGCCTTCATCCTGCAATGGACATAAAAGATGGCGATTATTATGAGGATGTTGTTGTTGTTGTTGTTGATGATGATGATGATGAGAACTGATGCCGTCAAACAGGACCTGCCTCAATAGACGGTCAGTAGACATTTTACCAATCAAACGCACAGCTGTGTCGGTTCTGAGGTCACAATGAGGGGCCGAACACTTCCAAAGGTTTATAGAAAACGCGAGATAGTTGTGTGGATGCTGCGCTCGAGAGACGGCAGAGAATTGAAGCAAGTAAGATGTGCGGTCGCAACCCCTCCCAATCTCTGTTATCAGTAAGTTAAGTCGGTCGAAGTTTCGTTCAGTGTATCAATTCATTCAGTTTCATACCCCTGTCACATGAGATGTTCAACGGGCATTGAACCGGAGGTTATTAAACTAGTAGTGTCACGAAAGGTTCCGCGACAATCGGCTCAACGAAATAACCAATGCGAAAAACAGGCGCGCCAACTTTTCCTTAAAGACAAGCGAAATTCCTTACGCGCTTGCTTCCGAACGTTTGATAGCCAATCGAATCTTGCTTTTGCGGACAGCGACTACGCAACAAGCGTTACGGATAAGAAAAACCATCATGCGCACTTGCATACGTCTGATCAATATTGGTGGCACGTATTCAGGGCAGCGCATCTGTTCTCACTTCGCAAAAAAGTCCCGGCACCGTGGCATCCCCAGATGCCACAAATGCGACTCGCAGCAAGAGTTTCAGCCGCAGCTTGACCTCTCGACCTTCCTCCCTATGCGTTATTTTTATCTCTTTCTAACACCGCGTCTTACGGCACTCTGCGAATATTTATCCCACACAGCCAGGCATTGGGGCTGCAGAACACATCTTTCCGTTTTCCTGGAGCGGCTGGTATTTTTCGCCTTTTTGTTCCACTCTCGGTCGTGATCCTAATTCTCGTACACCCCACGCTCTGTGGCGCAGAAAAAAGGTCGGGTCATGCCTGCGCTTATGTGCCTCGCACACGCAGCAACGCCGAGCGCTGACCGCGCTGACTTCGCGCCCGCATTCGCGGCAGTGCATGCCCGTGCGGCGCTTGGAAAGCCCGACGAATGAATTTTCGCGGTCGCGGAGACGGGGAGGCGGGTGCGACTCCCAGCGCGGCTTCGTGAGCTTGCATGAGCTGCAGTGCCGCGTCGGTGTTGGAACGGACTTGCGGTCGGTCCTCGTTCTCACCGTCGCTCGCTCGCGACGACGCCAGGTGTTAACGATCATGTACCAGGCCCTAATGGTTGACAGAAAAAGGTGAAAGCTTCACTGGCGGTGATTTGAGCGACGTCCCTCAATTGTCGTCACATTTCTGCAGACACGGGCGGTAAATGAAGATGTTAGAAAAATGTGCGTGATTATTTCGGCGCTATGAACACTTGTATTATTTGTATTTGCCTTATTTGTATTTTTTAGGGGCTGAGGCTGTTGGCGTCTCCTGTCGTCGTCGTCGTAATCGTCGTCGTAATCGTCGTTTCATGTAGTCATGGTACTAAAACACGGGAAAACTCGTTTACGCCTCGCGCTAGAACGTAACGCGCACTTAAATAAACACCGGGACACTCGTTTACCCCTCGCGCTGGAGCGCTTCGAAACGCGTACTAAAAAAATACCGGGGCACTCGTTTACGCCTCGCGCTAGAGAGCTTCGTGCTTTAAAGACAAGAGACTTTTAAAGCAAAACTGCATACCTCTACCCACAAATGTTTTATCTCCCTTGGAAAAAACGCCAAGGCGCAAAGAATACAGTTATGCACTGCATGCTTCGCCCCTCCCCAGGTTTCACGTAAGTGGAGATCGCCGGGGATCTTTTTTTAAGCTTTTCTTTAGCAACCAACCGCTCTCTGGCCAGTGTGCCAGCGTGGCCGACATTCAGGCACAGCTTGCTGATTGCCAGCGTGAATTGAAGCGTGGTGACAGATGGCGCCATGCTTGGATTATATATTCCCGTATTTGCTGTTCTTTCCATGGACACACCGTTAACGCGAGGGTACGGTATTGTGGCGCGAGCGTGCCCGCTTAGGCGTGCCCGCTTGCCGTCCTGGCGGTAATTCAAGATTAGCGACAGCTTACTCAGTGTTTGAGTTGCAGGAATTCTAAAATTCCTATTTTTTTAGGTAATGTTTATCCTCACATGAGCAGCTTTCGCATAAGAAAGAAGTTGCGCCTACTAACAGTTGGGCTCTTTGGATTATCAGTCACGGACTCACCGCGGACTCCCCGAAAGACAATCCGGGGGTGAGACCCCTTAGGGGCTCGGGCTGTCGGCGTCTCCTGTCGTCGTCGTCGTTTCGTGTAGTGACGGCACTAAAACACCGGGACACTCGTTTTCCTACGCCTCACGATAAAACGCTTCGTGTTTCAAAGGCACGAGCATTTTACAGCTAAGCTGTATACCTCTACCCCCAGACGGTTTCATCTCCATGTGCAAAAATGCCAAGGCGCGCCAAGAGTGCACTTATACTCTGCATGTAATTCTACCGGCCCCAGGTTTCACGTCAGTGGAGATGGCCTGGTTTTTTCACGCATATTTTTATGGTGTAGGGAATTCTCGGATTACCCGCGGACTATCTGCGATGAGTCCGAGACTAAGAAATAAATGTGCCCTAAAAATAAGAAAAAAACTAAATAGAAACGGGAACAAACCTGAACCAGCTAAGTGGGTGCTTGATGGCAGAAGCTTTCACATCACCCGGAAGAGACGGTAAATCGGAGAGCCCCAGTAACTCCTTGGATTCTCGCATGTAAATGCATCATGCAATTTTGTGAATTACACCATCTCCTGCTCCGCCTTCTCGGCGCTGCAGGAACACCTGTCAAATACCTTCAAGAAAAAAAAATTCAGTGTCATATTCCACTCGGTGAACGTGGATGACCAGCGGAGATTTTTGTGGGTTATTGGTTGGCCACAAACTCCCACTGAAACCCCGCCGTCGCATCGGGGCAGCATTCAGTGGAATTGTGGCCACGCCGTGGTCTTGCGTTTTCCGCCTTACTGTATTCGCAGTTCCGACGGGCATCACGCTTATGCTTGGCGTTCGCGGCCCGATCTTCATCGGTGAAGCAGGCTTCACTGCGCAACAAAGAAGTGGAGAAAGCCAGCTTACAAATATCAAACTTGCACCGAGTTTAATAAAGTCGGCTTCACTCCTAAACACAAATGCTGTGCTGACAAGACATCTCTTTAGGGGCAATAGACGCCGTTCTATATCAAAATGCAAAGCGCCAGAGATTGATTGATTGATTGTACGGTTTAACGCGCCGACGCAACGCAGACGATGAGGCGCGCCGTAGTGGAGGGCTCCGGATTAATTTTGACCACCTGGGGATCTTTATCGTGCGCCGAAATCTCGTACGCACGGGCGTTTTTGCTTTTCGCCTCCACCAGAAAAGCGGCCGTCGCGGCCTGGAATCGAACCCGCGACCTCGTGCTCAGCAGCGCAACGCCTTAGCCAAAAGCGCCAGAGGCGAGCAGGTGGTCGAAGCGAGAGGGTGTGCCGAAGTGAGGAGGGTGGGAGTGGCTTTTTTCTTGGTGCACGCACGAAAAAAAAAAAAAAAAAAGGGGGGGGGGGGGGGGGAGAGAGTTCGCCTATAACTCTCCGCCCTGAAAAATGGACGAGCAAAACGAGCAACGCTGTGGGTTTTTACAGCTCCTTGGTTTTCGCCTATGTAGCGGCAGGTGGTGACCCACCTTTGCATAATGTGTACAACTCTCTTTGACCTTCAGTGTCCCTCTAGGCATTGTTATTGTTCATCGCGTACAGGCAAAACAACAAAGGCTGAATAGATTTGTGACCATACTCTCGAGCCGCTAAAAGGTTCATTAGGTTCTTTGTTTACAAACCGGGGGCGCACATTAGCCGCGAAGCGCGCACAGATGATGGCGAAATGCGGTGACCGGCCGGGACTCGCGTGGTGTTCAATCCACTCCAACGTCCGACCTCGGGATTTTGCGGTGCGTAGAAAGTGTTGGTGCATGGGACTGCTATTTCTGTCGCGCACCGAGTGTTCGTGCGCGCTATGGGGACGCGGGCGGGTGAGTAAACGCGCGCGGTCGGCGTAAATCACCCGAGCAGAAGCCAAGCCCCGTGGGAGCGCGATCGCCCTGGAAGCCTGACCCATTGGCCCCCGAGACGCACCTCACGTAATGCCTTCTCGAACCGGCCCACGCGCCGCTTCTTGGCCAGACCTTTCCCCGTCGCGTATGCGGCCGGGGAGGAAAATTGCGTCGGCCGAACAAATAGACGGGGCGTAAATGGGAGATCCGCGGCTTGCTACTTGCGACGACGAAGAAGAAATGGCCGAACTTATCCACCGATTAAAACTCGATAGCATTGCCCTTTGCTGCGTGATCCTCGTATATAACGGATTACTACGTAACGTACTGAGCGAAAAATTGGCCGCGTATTTGCCTGCTTTGCTGCAAATGTCGTCGGCAGACGACGGTCTTGTGGCGCCTCTGTCACGTAACACCCTATCCTCTCTTTAGGTTATTTTTATTTCCGTAGGGAACATTATTTTCTTTCCCTTTTTTCCCGTCCCACCCCTTATACTCTCGCCCTCCCCTTTTGGCCTTCTCATTATGATTGCAGCAGAGATCACGCTAAATTCAATTCGACTTTCCCGAGTTTGCAGTGGTAGCGCGCTACCTGTTGAGACCTTTCGTCTATATTGAGCTTGGAGCAGCTCGAGCTGACATTTCTTGTTTTGGTGTTTGCGATTACCTGGCCTCTCTTGGAGTATTTTTCTTTGCTGCCGTAAAAACCAATCCAACATGCATCCTCAATTAAAATAACGCTAGTACTCTCGGTTATGCACTTACAGTTCGCCTGAATATGACGGAGGCCTCCTTTGCGCTGAATAGTGTGGACATGTATATGCATGGCAGGCAGTTTTGTTTGTTTGTAATAGCCTTGTAAGTTGTAATATATATGGCAAGTATAAGCTTTGAGATCTTTGGGAGAGGCTTTCGTCCTGCAGTGGACATAAATGGGCTGATGATGATGATGATAATAATAATAATAATAAAAATATACGTATATTATTTCACCCGTATTTTCTGTCCATGTGGCAGAATCGAATGACAGACTGACAGACAGACAGACAGACAGACAGACAGACAGACAGACAGACAGACAGACAGAAGACAGACAGACAGACAGACAGACAGACAGACAGACAGACAGACAGACAGACAGACAGACCGACAGACTAAACTTTCATCGTTTATTAAACTGGACCTTAATGCCCTCAGACGCATCGAACAACAGCGTACGGTATCCATATCGAGCAGGAAAATACGGAGGTGGGAATAAATGAGGAATGCAAGAGAATAATAAACGAAACGATATCTTGTTTTCACTTGCAACTCACAAAAGTATAGGTTTACGTGTAAAAAATTATATACGGAAGAGATCTGATTTCTCTAATCAGTGTGGGTGCCTAGGGCATCGAAGACCCGTACGTCGCAATTGGAACCCTGAATATGGCCCTAGTCGGGGCCGTTTCGGCCAGCGGCGAAGAGCGCCAACGAGAGCGGCGTTGCGCCGGCGCGGTCAGCGAGTCCCGGGAACCGGATCCTAGAGGACGCCCATCAGCCTCAGCCGCCCCAATGGGGGCAGCCCCCTTCCGCACTGCCTCCTTTCATCGCTGCCCGCGCCAACGTTGGCGCTTCTTCCCCTCTGCATGCGCGGCGAGCGTAATTGTTATCGCCGAGAGGAGAGTTGCTTCGGCGACGGAGCCTCTTTAGAGCTCTGCAAACAGAGTTCGCCCACACGGGTCCTTTTGTGTCTTGGGGGTCGTTAAACAAAGGGAAGTGGGTGCAAACACACATGTCGACGTATTTCCGATGCACTCATATCGGGACATCGATACAGACCTCTTCACTCCCCGTTTTTCTGGACAAGTAATCGATTTAGCCCTAATTTTCCTTGTGATTTCCATTTTTAACACGAAAGTCTTTTATTCGCGGATACACCAAGATTTCGCTGACGTCATATCCGTCACGGAAATGACGCCATTACAACGAAGCAAGCGGCCTGTGAAGGGTACACTCCTGCACACAGGATCTTCTTGCGGGGAAGCAACCTTTCGTACTAAAGAGTATGTTAAAATCAGGGTTGTTCGTTTTTAGATGCGAAGCATCTCATGCTTGAGGCTGTGTCCCTCCCTCCCTCGTTGTCGTTGTCCGCTGTTCGCACTCTACTGCGCATGCGCGTCTCTTCAGCCCCGTCAGCGTTTGGGCTGACGTCAGCGCAGTCCACTATAAAAAGAAATAGTTAGGCGGCACCCGGTTTCGGTCCCACGACTCTCTGGCCGCAACGGGAAGTACGTGGCGCTTTTCCCACTGCGCTACAAACCGAGACGGGAGCATGGGATACGAACACGCCTTATGTCCTTCACTCATTCAAACTACGTCAAGTAGCTACTGATACAACGAAGGCACGCGAAGCTGAACGTCAACGGAAACCACGAACTGAAAACTAATTGGAACTTCAGTCGACCCCATGGCTGCTTCGCATACTACTCAGGGTTCCCCTACGGGAAGATGGTTTAATTTGTGCTCGCTTTCTGGTTTTATATTTTAACACGAAAGCGTTTTATTCCGGAATACACCAAGATTTTACTAACGTCATATCCGTCACGGAAATGACGCCAGCACACCTTTGCCGAAGCGAATAGCCATGCTGCGGGACGTCGCTCGCCAAGCACACCCACAAGACAGCCGCCGACCCGCAAATCATGCTCAGCTGCAGATTTCGCTGCACATTTCACTTTCGTGTTTTACCGATTCCTATGACGGAGGAATCAAAGTTTATATATATATATATATATATATAGATCATGAGGTTCGATGGGTCAGTATAAAAATAGTGAAAGAAGTCGACTGACACGTTTCCCGTTTTTGTTGCCACCAGTTTCGGAGTTAGAAACTCCTTCTTCAGAAACTCCCTGAAGAAGGAGTTTCTAACTCCGAAACTGTTGGCAACAAAAACGGGAAACGTGATAACAATCACTCATACCGCTTTTGGACATTGACGCAGTATTCTGGCCAGGCTGTCCCTCCCACCCGCTGTTGATCCGAACCGCTGCCCGTGAAGGGGGATATAAGAATGGGCAAAAGAAGCGCTCAGGTTTAGGAAACTTCGGTGAGGGAAACTGCGCATACGAGAGCAAACTATTTCAGACTGAGATGCGCTCTGAATCTCCTCGGTGGGCAGACATGAGACAAGGCGCATCTGCGGCTTTTCTTTCCTCGCTCGCCACCCGCGTGCGCCTTCGGCGTCCACAGAATCGCGTCGACCTCGAAAGCTGTCTTTCTTCCCTCCCGCGAGTTTAAGCGATGCGCATACGGGCGCGTCGTTAAAGCAAGTATCGACGCTTCGCGTATGCGCGCCTCGAGAGCGCATATACGGGTCAGGGGCCCCATTCTAAGCGCGCGCGCCTTTGACGCACGGAAAGCCTGGCAGGCGGCCCGTCATAGAGCCCTCGAAGGCTTGAGCGGACGTCAATTTAGCCCGCGCTGTGTGGCAACTAATGCGGTTTGTGTGCGCGCGCATGCCAGGTGAGTAGAAACACTCGCCGTTATTACAGGCCCCATTGGCAGTAGGGCTGCGCCCGGATAAATACTTGGAGAATTGAGTTCAAAGTGGAGAAGTCTGGACAGCCGGTGGAATGCGCACTCAGCCCGCACCAAGAACGTCCCACAGCATCAACTCGAAACGAGGAATAGCATCGTGCATGCGGTTAAAAGGTGCGGTAGGTACAGTCTTTGTTAAACTCTTTTAGGTCATTACAAAAGTTCACTGGCCACAAAGCTTCTCCAGAGAGACCGAAAGGTCTTACGCCGGAAAGTAGCTGTTTCTTTGTGGCCCAGAAACACTTGCCATGGCCTAAAAAAATTTGAAAAGGACTGTACGTTGTCCACATCGCATGCTTTAGCGAATATTGTACGTCACGTGCCTCAGTTTTCCGGATCCTGCACATAAATAGCAGATTTTCAAACTCGACATCTCCTAGACTAGACTCTTGTTGGTGTCCGTGACCGTGCTGCTCGAGGCCCTACCTGTGCTCAGCATACGTGGCTGTAAACTCGGGTGCGCTCAAGTAGGAGCACATCGCGGACGTCGTCCCCACAGTAGCAGCAACCTCGCGAAACCATTCCAGGAGTCGCGGAGGGGCGGCGCGGGAGCTGGCCCTAGCAGAGATCGGATCTCCTCTTTTGCCGGCGCGCCCGGGGCGCCGCCGGTGGGCCACGGGGTGTGTCCGGTGGCCCCACCGTTTCCCTGGTCGCCCGCGGAATTCCGCCTTCCCCCCTCCCCCCAGTTTCCCTCCCAGCGCCATATATGATGCGTGCATGCGAGCACCGCGGGACCAGCGCGTCGTTTCGAGCTGCCGGCGCCGCCGGAAAGTCTGGTTTGCTCTTGTGCCTGCGTGTATCATCCCCCGATCGGGGCGCCGGACCTCTCTTGCTCTTGGCTGCTGAATGACGCCTTGGGCCAGGCCTGACCTTCGAGGCGGCCGCGCGTGAATCGAGAGCGTCGATGATGCAGCAGCCGTGCCCCGAGCACGCATGCCGCGCGGCTGCCGGCTGCCCAGCGGATCTCGCACGCTCGGCGGTGAAACCTTTTAGCCAGCGGGAAAAATGAAAAGGCTGCAGGAAGTGAGTGGAGGAGTAACGGCGGGGCGCACGTCCGTGGGCGGATCA
This sequence comes from Haemaphysalis longicornis, assembly GCF_048455015.1. Taxonomy (NCBI): domain Eukaryota; kingdom Metazoa; phylum Arthropoda; class Arachnida; order Ixodida; family Ixodidae; genus Haemaphysalis; species Haemaphysalis longicornis. The sequence continues at coordinate 256,135,847 of NW_027526295.1, read as the reverse complement.
AATGGGCCTTTTTACGACGCCCCGCCACTGACAGGTGAACGCGGAATTCCGTTTTCTCTCTCCGGTGCACTGACTCCCGAGGAATAACCCACTCGCGCGTATACCTCTATAGAAGGGCGTTACGGGAGGGCTGCCTTCGAACTGCGTTCAGCTCTGATTTTAATACCTCATATTAAATTCTTCTTTTCAGTGACCTTCCAGACGTAACGCTTTAAATACAAATGGAGTTGGATCGGATGCCTTTGAACATGCATGTTCAAAGGAATCCTATCCAATCCCACTTGAATTCCGTCCACGGCACTCGTATACTTGAATCCACGGCAGTCGTATACTTGGCGCTCCATGGAGCATTCACCCGCGGCACGTGCATTAGTCTTGTCCCGGCGGTGGACCGTTTACCGTTTGCAGCAATTCGCGACTCATCCGAACGGGTCGTTGAGCAGACAATAGCCGAAAGTCGCCCCGTGCTGCTTAGTCGCCGCAGATCCCTGCATCGATACACACCCTGCGCTCGTATGGAGCAGGATGAAGAGGTTCCGCGCTGTACGGAGTTATTGTTTTATGACGTCATCTGTACTAAAGTGGCTATTTGGGCTTGTTGGTTGAACATGATAGGGGACTACAGCGCAGCTTGCGCTCTCGTGCGTGTCTAGTTCTCCCTTGTGTCCGTGTGCAAGCCGCGCTGTACTAGTCCCCTGTCATCTGTATAAGAGGGGATAGGAAAGGGATGAAGCATTTTTCATCATTTGTCTAATGCATATAAATACAGTTCTGCCTGCGGAAAATGCAGATACATCGGCACTGCGTATATTTATATCGCATTGAAGGAAAATTTATTATACAGTGAGGTCCTCATATTGCACTGTGACGTCTGGATTAATGATTAATGCGTCATTGTCGCTGGTTGCCCCGGTGGCGCACGCATTGCTACTGGCACACTGGGGTCGTCGCCGGTTTTTTTTTTATTTTTTATTTTTATTTTTTATTTATTTGTTGTTATTATTTTTTTGCTCCGGATATTTTGCCACACGGCCACTAGGGCTGGAGTCACTCAGCTACCGGCACTCATGCGTCGAAGTAAAACTGTGTTCCTTTTGTTGTATCCTCTTTCATCTCACCTATGCACCCTCTCCATTATTATGTAGGTGTCCTCTCGCCTAGATCGCTCCCGCAAAGTTCGATAATACCGATGGCGAATAAATAGCTACAAAAACTCGTTCTTCGCGAAAACCACGCATGAATGGAATAACCTACCAGAATATATTGTATCCACCATGTCACCACCCTAATTTCAAAATGCTTTATTACTATTTTTCTCGGAATATAAGATGTCAATCTCTGTTCGCGTTTCTGTTTCTGTGCATCTCTTTTTTATGCCCTGTTTTTTTCGTGTTCGCGGGAATCTGTACACTGTACGCGCTGAGCGCTTTGACTCGTTTGTTTTCGGTATTCGTGCCCTGCATCAAGTCTCTTTAAATAAATAAATAAATAAATAAATAAATAAATAAAATTCTTTGCTGTTCTATGAGGGCCAGCCTTCTTGCCGTCTTATTTGCACTGGAACAGTCGTCCAGGCTCGTATTTGTCCGTGGTGTCTCGCTCGTATTCGTCCGTGGTGTCTCCTTCGTCACTGCAGGATGTTCTGTAGCGGGAAAACCCTTTGTCGATGGCGCGCGTATATTATCTCGCGGACGGCTTCTTGGGCTGTCTTGTTGTCTGGTGTTCGGGATTGACCATGGGATTCAATGCGTAGTCGTTCAGAAAGGCGAGCAATGCTCGTAATAATGCGGATTTGAGGACTCCGTAGGGGATTTTTTTTTTTTTTTTTTTTTTTGCAATTTGCTGTGTCGTATCCTGAAATACGTATAGACGTGTAGTGGCTTGTATCGTTTTTAGATTTTTCTGTTGCTGCACGTTGCTGCTACTTTCTCAGTCAGAACCACCTCGATGGCCACGACTTCGACGTATCAATTGTCACAGCCCTGGTTCAGTTTTCCCCGACGTTATGATATGCGGTGGCTTCTCTTGCTTGAGGGAGACCACAGCGTCGGCGTAAATGTTGTGGGTGCCTAAAGGCCTTACACATTAGGAAGTCGCTTGCGCAAGTTGTACATCGCGTGCCCTTCCTGCGTGCTGCTCTTTTCAGATGAAGCCCTCCCGATCTTTATTCATTTCGGTACAAATCGCTCGCGCGACCTTTTTGCTCCTGGACCTGATACAAGTTTTCGCTCCACTGCTCACGCAGAAGGCCGAGCGTCGCCTCCGAGCGAGAAAGCTGCATTAGTCGGCTCTGATTCAAATTCCGTTTTGTCGAGCTAGTGGTTTGTTTTGTCCGTGTTTCATACACACAAAAACGGGACACATTCACTGACGTCTGCGCAATCAGGCGACACACCTCGATCATAGGTGCCATGGGGCCTTTTTTTTTTTTTGCTCTGCCACTGTGGTGACAGGCCGGTCACAGGTTTCACCCTCTTCGTACGCTGCGTCTACGAGAGATATAGACGAAGCTTTGGCTTGCTTCCAACACGTTTCCACGATCAGAAAACGAAAGTTTCGCAACAGAATTTTCTGCATTCCTGAGGTCTAGAATCGCTCCTGCGAACATTTTGAAACGCTTGGGGTTCTGGCATGCGTTTCTGAACACTGCTGTTTCGACTTTTTTAAGGAGTACTACGAAATCTATGAAGCCAGCCTGGGCCGATCCAGTGTGATCTATTATAGGGCGCTATGAAGAGGGGGGATATGGCCCGGGCCTGAGAATGATAGGGAGGTTTGCACTGGTGGCTTAGTTGAGGAGACACTGCTGTATGCAGTATATCCCTGGCTTCCCCCCGTTAGATCCTTACTGCGCGCAAGATAAGCAACTTTGTTCACGGTGTAGTTTTCTCCGTCGTTTATGCAACATAAACATATATCTTACCTCGTGTCTACTACAAACAAGGCAAGACGAGTGGACATAGGATTCCTCAATCCGCCCCTCCCCCGCTCATTACCCTTTAAACGTAGCGGCGCGTACGGCCCGAGTTCTGCCATGTCGACTGGCAAGGTTGCAATACCGCCAATGGCGCACAAATCGCACTAACGCCACTACAAACTTATTTGCGCAACTACGCAAACCGCTCTCAAGCGGGGCAATGCGGTGCTTTAAGTATGCACGCGCTGCGCTCCATTTGCTGTGTGACCAGCGGCGGGGCGCAAACACTCCTGCGTATACAAGCATAACGGCAGGAACAAGACGACGTCAGAGCACAGAACGATGCTCTTTCCGGCGGAAAACTCCGTGGTAAAGCTGGACCACCCGTATACTTGTCTCGAGTTCAGCGCGCGCGCGATAGCGGACGGCAGCGAGCAGGGCCCCGAAAAGAGGCCCTTCATTCGTACTGCACAACGGCGGGGTTACAGCAGAAGCAGGCGGAGTGGGGGCCCCGGCCGTCCTTTGTCTCTCGCCATTAGGCGCTCCCTTTTGTCCCTCGGCGTAACCGCCCTCCTGCGAAGCGGCTCCGTGCGATTCGGTCCTCGGAAGGAGGCTCCGCAGCAAAGCCCTCGCTGTGACGCAATACCCTTGCGGGGCTGTTCAAAGCACGCGGCCTGCGCCCATCCATCGCTTTCTACGCCCGCGTGTGACGATGCTCTAATGACCACGTGTGTACGACGCGTGGGGAATCACTCCGATGGACGGACGGACGTTCCGAATTTCCCAGGCAGGGAGCGTGGCTCGTGATGCTTTGACCCGCATATCGTTTTGACTCTCGCACAGGAGAAAGGATGCTTGTGTCATTCCGCGGGATCATGCGTGCATACAGAAACCGTCCTTCAACGTTTGTTCGAGCGCTCGTCGCTCGCTGTGGATTGCATAAGCAGTGTTGCAGCGGCAGGACCTGTGTGGGCGCGATTAAAATTTCCGTAACTAAATGTGGGCGCCGGTTGTACGCGGAGATTCTGGTAGCGGAGGGCTCCGCTTTGGATGTTGATCCACTGGCACGTTTTAGTTTAAAAACGAAGTTCGAAGGGTGTGGGGTTGGTTTACAAGTACCTGGCAGCAGAATACACATTCGCGCCATAGTTAAGCACTCGTTTTGGCTTTGTGACCTTCAGTTGTCTCGTTTCTTTTGTTCCTATGTCAGCGAGATGGATCCGTGGGCGTGCTTTCTTTGCCTTGGTCTCCTGTCGCGATTTTAATTGATTGACCAGTATCCCCAGTCACGGGTGCAATATCCGCGTGCTGATGTCTATGTGTCTAAGCGCTTGCTCTCAGTCCCATGCTTCTAAGTTCTAATGGGATCTCCTGTAATGCAGCCGAGCTTGCCGCGTCACGTGAACGAAGAGCAATGACGCGTGCGCTGCAGGCGTTCGAGAGAGTTCCATTGCCTCAAGAGCAGGGAGTGGCGTTGGCGGAAGACCGAGCGTTTCTCGACTAATGCAACGCTCAGAGCAGCCGCCGTGCCTTATGCGTGCTGCTCTTTCATTGCGTGTCTGGTTTCGCGTCCTGCTAGATGCGTCCCCCGCGCACTGCCTGATGCGACGATGCGGCGAGAAAATGTCTCCTGTGATGGGGCGAACACTGGCCAGCCGTCTTCTTTCACGTGGGTGGCCCAGCGCAGACAGACGGGACAAAATCTCTTCCGAAAGAGACGGCTGCAGATCCGCCCCTGTCTGGGACAACACTCTGCCTGGAATGTGTAGCGCTGCATCGTGAAAACGGCGCTTTTATGCGACGGCCAAGTGAACGGAAGGAAGGTTGCGTGTTTATACGCCGGGTGCACAGTAGAAACAGGTTAATCTCGGTATGGGAAAATTGCAATAATTATTCTTCGGCGTATGTTTGGAAGTTCCCTAGCTCACTGTCAGGCATTCGTCAGGGAGAGAACTGAAAAAAAAAAAAAAAATCCCGGGCCACTTTCACTAACCTGAAACGCGATCGAGGCATGCAGTGTGTAAGTGTATTCTTGGCACCTTGGCGTTTTCGCCAACGGAGATGAAACCGTTGGGGGGTAGAGGTATACAGCTTTGCTGTAAGTCTCGTGTCTTTGAAGCACGAAGCTCTCTAGCGCGAGGCGTAAAGGAGCGTCCCGGTGTTTTTTAGTACGCGTTACGTTCTAGCGCGAGGCGTAAACGAGTTTCTCTGTGTTTTAGTGCCGTGACTACATGAGACGACGATTACGACGACGACGACAGGAGACGCCAACAGCCCCAGCCCTTAAGGGGCTTCGCCCCTAAAAGAAAGGGGAAACAAAGTTAAATACATGAGCCAGGTGCCTCCAGGAAAAGAGAACCGTATATCGTTACCACTTGTTGCCGCCTGCGATTGAATAAACTGCGTGAGCTGTAGGATAGGCGCAGTACACGTGTGAAGACTCCTGCGCAGCAGTGTCAGGTGGGTGCCGATGTCCTCACCACTGCCATTTCGTGCCGAGCCCCCGAATAATTCCTACGAAGCGCATGAACGCGCTCTACAAGTGGATCGCGGCCTTGTGCGAGCAATCCTCCCGCTGAAGGTCTGTGTCAAAGCGTGCTGGGAACGAGAGGAGGACACCCACGCCACTGAAAGCTCGACGCAATATGCAAAGGCGAGGCGCCAGCTCCAAAGGCGACGCATTATCGGTTCGAGCGAATTATGCTGATGTTCGCATTTACGGCTGCGTACTCAGGCTAGGCAGCGGAGGAGTAATCGCGCTTAATCCTACGCGCGATGCGTGTCCGCCGAGAAGCGCGCGAAATGACAGCTCTGATAGCCCGCAATCGGACGAGGCTGCTCCCGCGAAGGTCGTATACGTACGTCCCCTTTTCCCAACCCATCTAGTGCGCAAACGCTTGGTGGGTCAGCCGCAAGAAGTCTGTGCGCGTATTTCCAAGACTGCGCGTTTACCTTGTGAAGTTTAGCGAAGTTGTACGTATACCCACCAGAATAGAATATACCCGAAGAGGTGTATTGAACAGCTCTTTAGAAACGGCCAATCAACTTGGTCAATCAATCAATCAATCAATCAATCAATCAATCAATCAATCAATCAATCAATCAATCAATCAATCAATCAATCAATCAATCAATCAATCAATCAAAGCAATCAATCAAGCAATAAGGTAGTTGCCCACAAGAAATCTGTCCGTATACTCTGAAGCCTGTGCACTTACTCTAAATCCTATAGCTCAGGTCCGCATGCCCAAAGAGTAACAGAAAATAAATAAATAAATAAATAAATAAATAAATAAATACTCGACCACAATGCATTTGTGCGCGTACTCT